>NC_084829.1:145619661-145931328 GCF_033115175.1 Lepus europaeus | reverse complement strand
AATTACCCTTGTTTGCAATTGACATGATTCAATATGTATGGGTACCAAAAGACTCAACTAAGAGACTATTGGATCTTTTAAGAGTTTGACAAAGTTGCGGGATATAAATAAACAAAGAGAAATCAAAAGCCTTGTATACACAAACAATGCCATGGCTGAGGAAGAACTTATAAGATCAGTCTCATTCACAATAGCTACAAAAAATTTAAATATCTTGGAATAAATTTAACCATGTGAAAAATCTCTACAATGAAAATCACAAACATTAAGGTAAGAAGCAAAATACACAAAAAATTGGAAAAATCTTCCATATTCATGGATTAGAAGAATTAATATCATAAAACTGTAAATACTATACAAAGCAATGTACAGACTCAATGTGATTACTCAAATGCCAGGGACACTCTTTTCAGATCTGGAAAAATGATGTCAAAATTCATATGCAAACACAAGAGACCCCAAATAGCTAAAGCAATATTTAAAAACAAAAACAAATCAGGAGGCATCACAATACAGATTTCCCTCTTTTTTTTTTTTTTTTTTTTTTTTCTTGACAGGCAGAGTGGACAGTGAGAGAGAGACAGAGAGAAAGGTCTTCCTTTTGCCGTTGGTTCACCCTCCAATGGCCGCCGCGGTAGCGCGCTGCAGCCGGCGCACCGCGCTGATCCGATGGCAGGAGCCAGGTGCTTATCCTGGTCTCCCATGGGGTGCAGGACCCAAGGACTTGGGCCATCCTCCACTGCACTCCCTAGCCACAGCAGAGAGCTGGCCTGGAAGAGGGGCAACCGGGACAGGATCGGTGCCCCGACCGGGACTAGAACCCGGTGTGCTGGCGCCGCAAGGCGGAGGATTAGCCTAGTGAGCCGCGGCGCCGGCCCACAATACAGATTTCAAGACCTACTACAGGGAAGTTATATTCAAAACAGCCTAGTACTGGAGCAAAAATAGACAAGTAGATCAATGGAATATAATAGAAGCCCCAGAAATTGATCCACACATCTGCAACCAACCAATCTTTGACAAACGAGCTAAAATAAATCCCTGGGGAAAACACAGTCACTTCAACAAATAGTGTTGGTTGGAAAAATTGGATCTCTGCATATAGAAGTATGAAATAAAACCCCTGTCTTACACTCTATACAATAATTAACACGCAATGCATAAAGGTTCTAAATCTACTACCTGATACCAGCAAATTAATAGATGAAAAAATTGGGAGAACTCTGCAAGACATTGGCATAGGCATTGCCTTCCTGGAAAAGACGCCAGAACCACAGGTAATAAAAGCAAAAATAGACAAATATGATTACATCAAGGTAGGAAACTTCTGCATAGCAAAGGAAACATTCAACAAACTGAAGAGGTAACTAACAGAGTTGGAAAAAATATTTGCAGGTATTAACATTTAGGATCTGTAAGAGCTCAAGATACTCAACAGCAACAAAACAACAAATCCAGTTAATAAATTAACAAGTACATAACATGAATTTTTCAAAATTGAAGTTCAAATGTCCAATAGACACACAAAAAAGTACTCAGTATCATTAGCCATCAGAGAAATGCAAATAAGAGCCACAATGAACTTTCAGCTCACCCCAGTTAGAATGGCTATCATACAAAAATCAAAAAATACTAAATGCTGGCAAGGATGTGGGGAAAAAGGTATCCTAATCCACTGTTGCTGGGAATGTAAACCAGTTTAGCCATTGTGGAGGACAGTATGGACATTCCTCAGAAATCTGAAAATAGATCTACCATAATGATGTAGCTATCCCACTCCTCAGAATTTACAGAAGGGAAATAAAATCAGCATATGAAAGAATTATTTGTACCCCCACGCTTATTTCAGCTTAACTCACAATAGCTAAGATATGGAATCAATCCAGATGCCCATCAACTGATGATCAGAGAAATAAAATGTGGTTTATGTACACTATGGAATACTACTCAGTAACACTAAAGACTGAAATTCCATATTTTACAACAAAATGGAATCAACTGAAGACAATTATGCTTGGTGAAATGAGATAGTCCTCAAAAGATAAATATCATATATTTTCTCTGAAATGTGAAAGTTAATACAGAATACAAACAAAAGCAGTGTATAAGAATGAAACTGACATCTTATGATTTGATTATTGTTTTTAGCCCTTGTTAATACCCTTATGGAAGAGTGGTCTTTCTGTTTTTAACTTGTTGAACATTATGGTTAGTGTTGTGTTAAGCCTGTGGTTATAAAGTAAATTAAAATTGTTATTACAAATTTAAAGGAAAAAAATTAACAAAATGAATTATGGAGGGGATTGAAGGAGGGAGTGAGACACTATTATCTTCTTAGAATTTTATCTATGAAATACATGATATCCATTCTCTTTATATTAATGAAAATGTAAACATGAACAATTTTGAAGTGAAAGAACTTTAATATAAAAAAATGATGCTTTCCCACCTCTATCTCCCTGTCTCTGAAGCCAGCAAACTTATCCCAACTCCCCCAGCAAAACTTACAGGCTCTATTACTTCTTGTCTTGGCACCAAATGCTAACCTTCCACAGTTTCTCAAGTTAAATTTTAAATTAACAGGAGAAAAGTGGGGATAGGCTCCAGTTATTTTAGCTTCTCCCACAAATCTGGGTTTTCCTTCCTTCGTCATAGGCTGGTCATGCACAACAAGCACCCTGGCCTAGGTTCAGTTATTCACAGGCACAGTGGGAATAACACCTATGTAAGAGGAAAGGCCACAGAATGGTGCAAGCAGAGAAGTTAGCTCAGGGGAGCCATTGGTGTTAACCCTAGTGTGGGCCATTTTAGCCCCTCATTGACAGTCTTTGAGATGATTTGCTCCTGGAAAGACATGTGGCCTTGTGTAAATCTGTTTTCTTGTAGTGAAGCAACTCACAACGATTACAGACTACTGAACATCCTCTTCTGGCAGCACTGCAGCATTCCCAGTAGCTAGGAAGCAAATTTTTAATTCATGAAAGGACATTTGGGTGGCAGTGCATTACGCTATCCAGCGCAGCTACTCTTGTACCATATGGATCCATTTCCTCCTCTAGGTTCTGGTAGCAGCTTCTCCAGACTTCATTATTCTCTGTTTCTGGGGAAAACTTAAAATAGGGAGGTTGATGAGACTACCTATCCTCCAGTACTGAAGTTGATCACCATCACACAGTTGACACTCATTGTCTCCCTCCTTAGCCATCCAGTGTAGATTTCCCTCATTATCATTTAGCACTGCCTCTGATCTCAGTAACCTACCTGATGGTGTGACTCAGACCTTCATTCCTTGGATCTGGTTATCATGCTGCTGTCCAAAAAAGGCTGCTGTTCTTGTCTATTTATAGTCAATGTGGGGCAAAGGTATGCCAAGATGCACCCAAGTGAGTAACTAGGATGCCATTCCCTGCTCTAACAATCTCTGTATCATAGGCCAGTGACTTAAAATGGATTATGTTGGGTTGGGTGGAGAATTGTACACATTACCAAGAATGTCTATTCTAAGTGTAAATTTGGGCACCAGGAAAATAAACATCAGCATTTCAAAAACCTATTTGACTAACATAAGCTGAACTGGGTTGTCATAATGGCTCCATTCAAATAGGTCTCAGGTCTCTAGGGATCATCTCAGATTCTTGTCCAACAGATCTCAAAAGGGTTGGGTATCCCCCCTGTCCTTGGTATTAAAAAAAATCACCTCTAAAAATGACACTAGGTGCTTATGGGGAAGATCAACGAAAATCAATATGGGGTACATTTTAAGAGTGTTGCATGGCCCATTTTTCTGAAGACCTAGACTTTATTTGTCTCCAACTCTCCTCTGAGAATGCAATTCCTCCATCTTTCTTCTGTTATCTTCTTGTGGTCAGAATCTGTTTGTTTTTTTCCTATTCAGCTTTCTTGGATCATTCCCCCAAGGAGTACTTCTCTTTTATCCATATTTATGTTTGGCCAGTTCTTCATCACCCTCAGAATACAGTTGCATATGCAGGTGCACTCTTCTAGTTTCTGCCAGTTTCCAACATTCCCTTCATGGTACACTCCCTTTAATCTCCTTGATGACCTGCACATTTCCTGACTTAAGTGTAGGTATTACCACAGTGGGCAGGGAGGGAAGATCTTGAGGGAGCCTGTGCTGTCTTCCAAGAGAGATATCTGAATGATCTTCAAACAAGGTGCTGGTAGCAGTCTCTCATTTCTATAGGTTCAGGGAATATAGGAATGTAAGGTGTACAAGTTTGCTCAACTCAAATGTTTCTGTCCCCATATCTTGTCACATTCCCCTCCAATCAGTGTTCTTATTTGCATAACAGATCAGCCTTCACTTATAATTTATCCTTCTTAAACTCAATATTTTTTATAACAAGGCTGGAACTGGTCTTCATCTTTCTCTGCTCTTCAATTAAAGGAAATTGAAGCTTCTTTGTATGCTACCAGCGTTACTACGTGTTTTTCACATTTGGCCTCTACTGTCATTGATGACTCTCAGATTTTTGTTATTTTTTGAGATGCAATCCTATCACCTGGTTTCCTAGTTTTGATGTGTGCATGGTTAATAGTTCCCAAATTCCTGACATATGGCATCAGTTAGGTTACAATTCACTGACATTCAAGTTAACCAAGTGTGAGGATTGAAATAATTTCACTGTGTTCTACAAAACTATCGCTCCATATCCAAATTGGGCAGGGGTGATCCAGCTCCAAAATCCTGTTTTAAAGTATCTTTCTTGGACCCAGTACCCAATTTTTAGCTTGATTCAATGGAGAGTAGACTGTCGTGGAGATGAGTCTGCAAGATGTTTAAAAGGGAAGGGGTCTTGGGAGCAGTTCCTTTACGAAGGAACAAAATAAAGAGGATTAACTGATTGGGAGGGTGAGCTGTGATCCAGCGTCAGTGAAGGATTTAGTTGAAATCTACCGGAAATTTAGAACTTGGAGAATCTTTCAGTGTTGTTCCAAATTCCTATCAAGAGATCAAACCTTTTTTCTGCTACACTGATTAGTTATTGATGTGGTTTTTTTTTTTTTTTCTGGAAAGAGGCATGATCTTGGGTGAGATATGGCTTCAGCTAAGATAATTCCTAGGATGACAGCTGAGTCACCTTCTTTCAGCCATTCCAGCAATGGAGCATAAGGCTCTAGCCCCAGGGGAGAGATATTGCCAATATCACAAAGCATGTCCACTGCAGACAAATTAAGTATTTTTAGAATTTTTGATAAGTTTGCAGTGTGTATATGTGTTGAAATATTGTACCACATAAAAATTTACAAGTATTACAAATTGATAAAATTTTTTTAAAAAATTTTAATAAAATCTAGAAGTATGAAATTTACATTTAAACAAGGTATTCAGTACAAATGGTACAAATGGGCATGTAATTCTTCAAATAATTAATTAATTACATTCTTATTAAGGCAATAGAGTTACAAAAAAGCTATATAGTTAATAAAGTAATATGACTATAGCATGCTTTACTATTCATGGCATATTTTAACAAATTAGTTCCTTACAGTCACCATATGAGGTTGACAGGTTGGGTATTATTATCTTTAATTTACAGATTTTAAAAAACCTGAGGTTCATGGAGATTAAACTAATTCTTTATATTATCAAAACTATCGGCCAGCACCATGGCTCAATAGGCTAATCCTCTGCCTGCGGCGCCGGCACACTGGGTTCGAGTCCTGGTCGGGCACCAGATTCTGTCCTGGTTGCCCCTCTTCCGGTCCAGCTTTCTGTTCTAGCCTGGGAGTGCAGTGGAGGATGGCTCAAGTCCTTGGCCCTGCACCCCATGGGAGACCAGAAGAAGCACCTGGCTCCTGGCTTCAGATCAGCGCAATGCGCCGGCCACAGTGCGCCAGCCACAGCGGCCATTGAGGGAGTGAACCAATGGAAAAGGAAGACCTTTCTCTCTGTCTCTCTCTCTCACTGTCCACTCCGCCTGTCAAAAAACAAACAAACAAATAAAAATCACTCACTTGATGTTTGATGTTGCACTTTGATATTTGCATAATTATCAAATGATGAAAAACCACACACAATCTGACTTCAAGTTAAGAGTGCTTTCCTCTATACAAGTGAGGGTTTTTATGTGATAAGTAGGACAAGAGATTTAATAATTAGAGCATAACACCAAGGTTCCCCTCTAGAATATGTGAGTGAAAATTTTCAGACTTTTCATTACACTCTGATTATTGACACCAAGGAATAATTATAAGAATTGACATTGAAGAAACAGGTCAGTTGGTGAAAAAGAAAAAGAATTATTTTTTAAATAAGAGACCTTGACAGTTCTCGTGGGCTGGTAAAGGGCATCTTTCCAAATTCTGAAATAATTTCTTTTCTAAGAGGTAAATCTAAAACAATGAGTGCTTAAAGATTACAAAAAAAATAAACAAATTCATCTCATAAAGAAACACTAATACCTATGCCCACAAATTAACTGTAACAAATGAAGTATAGTCATATTTAAAGAAAATTAATATGCCCTACTAAAGGAACTCAGCCAGGGAAAGCAAGAATCAGCTTCAGTGGCAACAATGGTATTTTTAGACCAATCTTGTCCTTTCTAGAGTGTGACCAGCACAGTATCTCCCTAGGCCTAGCGTATGATATATATAAAACATGAGAATGGGAGTAAGTGTTTAGTTTAGCAGTTAGATGCTGTTAAGTCACCTGCATCCCACACTGGAGTAACTGGGTTCAGTCTGTGGTTCTGGATCCCGACTCCAGCTTCCTGCTGATACAGACCCTGGGACTCAGCAGTGATGGCTCAAGTAACTGAGTGCCTGACACCCACATGGGAAACCTGGATTTCCCTCCCAGCTTCTAGGTTCCACTCTGGTTCAACCTAGGCCATTGCAAGTGTTAGGGAGTGAATTCTTGAGTGAGAGCATGTTCTGTCTCTGTCTCTCAAATAAATACATAAATCTTTAAACAAAATTAAAACATGCACCGTGTGCTTTAGGTCATCTTCACAGGAAAACATCAAACTTCTTTGTAAAAACTAACCTGATGCTAAGATTCTACCAACAGGGCTCCTTATGCCCCTTCCTCCCCTCAAACATTTGATCATAGCACTGCGTTTTGTGTGTGTGTGTGGCAGTCAGAACATTTGGCAGAACTTCCAACAGCCACTAAAATGTTTTAGATTTTCAATTTTTACACTCAGCTTGTGCTTGGCATCTATGTAGGCAGAGCAGGTACTATTGTGAGTTCCCAGAGGCAGCACACTTCCATTTGCGATGCACAGACTGATGGGCGGGCTTACCCTAGAAAATCTATTTCCAAGAGGAATTGTTGGCCAAAATCTGTAGCATTCACTTCTTAGGAAGTTGTGATTCCTTTAACAATATCCACTTGTTGCAAAAAACCTATTGTGAGCAGACTTTGTGTATCCACCAGTGAACTGTCTTTAGGTTTGTACAACAATCTGGAGAAAGACCCTCCTCCTTACACTGCCCTCTCTGATTGTCATATTTTGTTTTCATCAGGGAAATCTCTGTTAAGGGAAAATACACAGCTCAATAAAATAATACTCCTAAAACTACTGAGTAAACACGTGTGCATAATGAGAAAACGAGTTCTTTACCCCATGCAATCTATTCCTGATCTGGAGATGGCCATACCCAGCAGTAGCAAGTACTTCTCATGGATATGGAAAGACAAAGCAGAGAAGAAAAATGAGGGAAAAGGGTTAAACACAAGAAGAAAAGAATCAAGTGGGAGAAGAGAAGGGGCATTCTGGGACGGTAAGAATAAGACAAAGCAAAAGTCGGCGTTGGTTATGAAAGAATAGGACATGCAGGCACAGGGTCTCTAATTGGCCAGGAGTTACATGATGGAGGAGACAACCAGAGAGCTGTGGAAAGTCCACCATAGTTCAGCCTGCAGCACTCACTCAGCAACCAGGTCCCAGCAGGGTGCACCTAAACAAGCTCTTCTAGACTCACACGGCCACGAACACTGGGGCGGTCATCACGTCCTTCGCTGCTTCGTAGATAAAGGCCGAGCAGCAACAGCAGGTGTGCACCACAGCAGCGGCTCTGTCTATTGAGGCTCAGATCCCTCCATCCTCCCTGACTTCTTCATCTACCTTGTAATATAGCCCTCCCGAGGAATCTACCAAATCACAAATTCTACCCCAGCATTCTTCACAAAAATGAACTATTTCAGTAAATCTATCAATAAAAACGGAAATATTTCTTCCTCCCTCTTTGCTGCCTCCTCTATACCTATAGTATGTAACTGTTGGTTTACTTGGATTGTTGTATGAAACTTCTATGTTTAGGGATTGGAGTTATAGCGTAGTGGGTGGAGCTGCAGTCTGTGATGTGGGAGCCAGTTCGATACCCAACTGTTCCACTTCCAATCCAACTCCCTTGCAAATGTGCCTGGGAAAGCAGTGGAGGATGGCCAAAATGCTTGAGCCCCTTCACCCTCATTGGAGACTTGAATGAAGCTCCTGGCATCCTGACTTTGATTTGGTTCAGCTCTGGCCATTGAGGCCATTTGGGGAGTTAGCCAGTGAATGGAGAATCTCTCTCTCTCTCCTTCTCTCTTTGTAACTCTTTCAAAAATATAAAATAAATCTTTTTAAAAATTCTAGGTTCAATACTATTTCTCTCCCTAAACTGTGGACTCTGTTTTAAAAATTTTTATTCTCTAATACTTTCAGATTTCTATGTAAGCAAATCAAAATCCAACATGAAAAGCAAAAGGAAACATAGTATTTGCCAATCAGACACTGCCAAAGAACCTCTAATTAAGGGCTTTCAACTCTAACAAATCATTTTGTTTACAGGTGCTCCCATAAACATCTGATAAAGGTTCCCCTCTCACCCACTCCCCTAAGCAGAGTATTATACCATTTATGGTCTGATGTAGCCAGATTCATGCCTAAATAAACTCTTCATAACTTCAATACGGCTAAGGTATCTTTTAACAATTGTGGTGTCATACAAGAGGATGGGAAGGAAGGTATAGATGGACCCCTCCCCGCCCCTCCGGCCCTGCAGAATGTGTGTGGGTTCCTGAGAAGCTGACTGATTTCCTGTCATTCTTGCTGAACCAGAGGTCCCTTGGAAAGCACCACCCCTCAGGTGTGAGTTCAACAATTACTACAGGCTCCTCCAGGTTTGTGTTTTTGTTTTTAGCACAGTTAATCCAGATTAGTTTCAGAATTTGGACTGAGTTCAATGTAAGATTGAGTCAAACAAAACCTGGACTGGGTCAAATAGGAGGTCTCAGGTAAGAGGGATGTGGGGAAAATGGAGAATAATGGTTTCATCTAAATCCAAGCAATTTGTCACTATTCCATCTTAGAACTTGTTCTTTTCTAGAAAAATGTGTGAACTTTACTCAAAAGATTTAGAATTTTAGTGGCTACACTGGGGACATTTTAACCTACAAAAAATCACTCATCTATGAAATACATTGGAGAAAAAATGTAGCAGTATTTTTTTTGCCATGCACAAAATTCTAAATGGCCTTATGAATCAAACATTGCCTCCAAAAACTCTTTACAATTGGCAAATGAGTAATTTTTAAACATTTATTCAAAAATATTAATAAAAATTTGAAACCATTTGGACAGATAACCTTGTTCCTTCAGCAAGAAATACAAGTAGAATTCAGATCCAGATATTCTTTTATAAACCATTATTGATCCTGGAACATGGCTAAAATTTTACAGTGAAAGCTGTAAGATCTTCTGTGTTTTTATCTATGTGAGGTATATTTAATATATTTTCTCCCTCCACTTGCTACTACTAAAATTGGTTTGTTAAAGAATTATATTTAGTTGATTTATATTTTTAGATGATTATATAAGGCCAGGTATTGTGGCAAGGCAAGTTAAGCCATTGCTTTGGATGCCTGCATTGTTTTTTGGCGTGTTGACTCAAGTCCCAGCTACTCTTCTTTCCATGAAAACTTCTTGTTTACCTGCCTGTCTCTCCCACTCTTTCTGTCACTCTGCTTTTTAAAAGTAAGTAGTTTTAAAATTAATAAAAAGCACATATGTAAATTAAATATTTCTTAATCTCTTAGAAAACTAAAGATTAACTAAAAGTGTATTCAAGTTCATGCAATATGGGGATAATCTGATAAAATTTAGCAAAAGTGCTGGTTTAATTAATGTAGGCATGTCTTCAGAATTTCAGAGTAAAATATCATGCAGACAAACAATTTTTTAAACTGACTTTATTAATCAAATAAGTTTGTTGTCTCCATTAGATGTTTAAGATTGTAGAACTGTAAACAAAGCTTAAGAACAAATGTGCAAGTGGAAATGCAAATATATTCAGAACAGCAGTAAAACAGAAAAAAATTCATATATTTAACTTTTCCAGGGTTATAGCTTTCAAGATGACTGCCTATCATGAAAGTAAGGTGATGATAGTTAACAGGGAAATAACTTGAGATGATAGCGAGCTCTGTGATCATTGTTCAAAACGTGCAAATATGCTGGTAGGCATTAGGGTTATTTCCCAATAAACACATGGTAAATTGAAAACATCATAAATTGAAAATGCATGTAATCTACCTGACCTACTGTGTGCCCTATCACAGCAGTAAAACACACTGCAGAACACGGGTCATTTCCCCTCATCACCACGGGGCTGACTGCTGGTGCACTTACTGCTGCTGTCCAGCATAGTGTAGGAAGATCCTGCAGCACACCTCTAGCCCAGGAAAAGATTAAAATGCAAAATCTGAACTACACTTTCTATTAAATGCATATTGCTTTGGTGCCATCAAAATTTTAAAAAAATCATAAGCAAAACCATCATAAGTTAGGGTCATCTGTATATGTAAGAATAAAAGTTTATAAATAAATTTATAGTAATAATTATGTTTTACATATAATAATAACTGCTAGAAAAAAATTTCCAGATCCTATTTGTAGCTTACACCTTTAGAGTTCTGCTAAGTCAAGTCAATAATAGATATTTATTAAATATTTAAATCATTTCCAATTGAGATAAATATTGAAACATTTATCACAAGGCATAAATTTAAACTTACCCTCTTTTGGCTGCTTATCTCAAAGGGACTAGATATATCCACTTTACCACAATGAAAGACTGTAGATAAAGAAAACATGAAAAATTTGAAAGGGTGTGAATTCCCCAAATGCTGATGTGACAGTTCAGAATGGCTTATTTCCTAGTTTTCATTAGAAATTAAAATTACTGAGAATTAAGCATTTTAAAAACCAAATGTTAATTAAAACATAAATAAGAAAGAAAAATCTCTATACAGGAAAGTAAAACATGTTTTGGCAAGTGAAGCTATGAGGAATGAAGGAGGTGTTTCTGTTAAAGGAAAAAAGAACAATTTTTGTCCTAAAATAGAATGATGTGCCACAAGGGAATAAGAAGAAAAAAAAATGACAAAGCACTGAATTGATACTGTATAAAAACTGAACAGAGAATGTTTTAGAAGGTTCCTAGAGTCAGCATCTTGGAAAATGAATTTTAAGCTTGGGCAAACTGGCTGTGATTTAAAGGAAATTATAGATTTTTTTTTTTTTCAAAATCGAGTCTTAATCTCAGAAGCATATTATTATCAAAGTAGACTGCAGCTTTCTCTGTTAAGAGGGCAATGTTTTCTAAGATCATTACTCCACTTTAGTTTTTTTGTTGTTTTTAGTTTTAATTAATTTTAACAGATTCAATATAATTTGTAGATACAAGTCTAAGATGTAAAGATATTCCCTTTTTCCTATCTCCTTCCTTTTCTCCTACCCTCCCACCTTTTGTCCTTCTTTCTTTTGTTTTTTTAGTTTTGGGGATTATATATTTTAAACTTACAATGTATTAAAAGGCTCACTACTTTACTGAATAGGAAGTTTAACAAGCAAAAAGTAAAAATACCCTAGTATGGTGGAAATAAGGGTAATAATTGAATGTATACATGATTGTTTTATCATATATGTTTTTTCTATTAATCATTTATAATTTCTTTCAATTAAATAGAACCAATGACAATGTAACATTTAAATACTTCCTGTGTAGTTACAACGGAATAATTAAATTAATTTAGAATTTAAGCCATTTCCTTTCAACAGTTTATACACAGGAATAATTTTAATGCAGATTGCAGTGTAAATAATTATACTCTACATTTTCTGTACTCTGTTCTGCAGATCAGAGAAAACATATGCTATTTGTCTTTATGGGACTGACTTATTTCATTAAGTATAATGGTTTCCAGTTATATCCATTTTGTTGCAAAAGATAGATTTCATTCCCTTTTATGGCAGAGTAATGTTCCATAGTGTGTATGTGTGTGTATATATATATTTTTTTCTTTATCCAACCATAGATTGATGGGCTCCTGGGTTGATTCCATATCTTAGCTATTGTGAATTTAGGTACAATAAAAATAGGATACAGATAATTATTTTATGTGCTGATTTGATTTCTTGTGGTAAATTCCCAGAAGTGGGATTGCAGGCATATGGTAAATCTACTTTTAGTTTCTGAGAAATCTCCGTACTGCCTTCAACAATGGCTGTACTAGCTTGCATTCCCACCAACAGTGGATTAAGGTAGCTTTATTCCACATCCTTGCCAGCATTTATTATTTGGATGTCCATTTCTTTCACCAGATTAGGGAAGTTTTCTGTTATTACTTCACTGAATAGGCCTTCTAATTCATTCTTTCTTTCCACACCTTCAGGAACTTTTAAGACCTATGTGTTGGGTCATTTGATAGAATCCCGTAAATCTCCAATACTGTCTTTAATTTTTCTACTGTATTTTTTTTTTGGTCTGACTGATATATTTCCAAAAATTGGTCTTCTAGCTTAGATATTCTTTTTTTTTTTTTTTTTGACAGGCAGAGTGGATAGTGAGAGAGAGAGATAGAGAGAGACAGAGAGAAAGGTCTTCCTTTTTGCCATTGGTTCACCATCCAATGGCCGCTGTGGCCAGCGCATCACGCTGATCCGAAGCCAGGAGCCAGGTGCTTCTTCTGGTCTCCCATGGGGTGCAGGGCCCAAGGACTTGGGCCATCCTCCACTGCCTTCCCGGGCCATAGCAGAGAGCTGGCCTGGAAGAGGGGCAACCGGGATAGAATCTGGTGCCCCGACCGGGACTAGAACCCAGTGTGCCGGTGCCGCAAGGCAGAGGATTAGCCTGTTGAGCCACGGCACCGGCCCTAGCTTAGATATTCTTTCTTCTGCCCCACCAAGTCTGTTCTTAAGGCTTTTCACTGCATTTTTATCTGACATGCTGGATCATTCATATCTGGTATTTGTTTTATTTTTCTTCAAAATCTCAATCTCATGGGAAAATGTTTCATCCATGTCATAAATGGATTTCTTTAACTCACTAATTTGTTTCTCAATGTTTCTGAGCGGTCTTATGATCATTCTTTTCAATTACTTTTCAGACATTTCATTAATCTCTTAGTCTTCACATTCATACTGTGTGTTGTGTTCCTTTAGGGCAGTCATATTGTCTTCTTGCTCTTATTTTCTTGGATTTCTGTGATTATTTTTGTGGAAACACTTGGTTTTCTCCACTGATGTGTTTTATCATTGAACTATGCCCCTATGGCTTAGTGGAGTGTCTAATCCATCAGTGAAGACTTACAGGTGTGTGCTAGGTGGGGCTGGGGAACTCTGGTCAGGATAAAAGGGTGGGATCAGATTCCAGGGTAGCACCCAAGATGGTCATGGTAGAACTCTACTATCAGCAGGGGAAGGGCGTAATCACATCTGTTGGCATAATCACAACCTTACCTCTCTTCCATGGTGATCAATGCCTGGGGTTAGCCCACAGTGGGCACAATTCTCACCCATGCTGGCACATGAACTGCCCCAAGGACCTGTGCAGTCCTCACCATGAGCACAGAACCCTCAGCAATGACGCATCCCAAGTAATCAGGGTGCTCTGAGCCTCTGACACCACAGTGACTGACCAGAGACCCAGCTGCACCCAACACTCTATCGTGCGGTCACAGGATTTCCACCGTCACAGCATACAAGGCTCCTACAGTTATGGATGCAGGTGATCCCCTCTCTGCCTTGCTAGCTTGTCCTGTCTATGGAGACAGCCGGGTCATTTCCAGAGCCAGCTGCTCCGCTTTGGCAGTTTGAGCCTGTGATAGCTTGAGAGGATGGGGATACCTCACAATCGTAAGTGGGCACCCAGCCCCCTGTCAACCTTCCCAGCCAGACTCAAATGCAGTGGGGAATGCAAATATCTCCTGCTAAAATCCCGTCACGTGCATGAGAGCCTCTGCAGCCTCTGCCGTGTCATGACAGTGCCTTCTCCTCTCCAGTTGCCAGGAACCTTCATGAGGAAATGGGGAGAAAGGAATGTGCTTTTCCTTCACTGGATTAGTGAGTACCCTGCCCCCTGACTGGGGCTCCAGGACAGTGTGATCCACAATATCACCAGCAGTGCCAGCTGCCATAGTCTGCAGCTCCTCCAGCTTCCAGCTGCAGGAGACATGGATGGTGACCTCACTTGCTGCTGTGCATCCAGACTGCTCCATGTCATTCTTCCTTCTGCAGAAGGGAATGCTGCAGATCTCAGAGGCAGAATCCGAGTTCCATGGGAGAATGGCATCCAGTCAATCATCTGTTTGGGGGAGGTGCCAGTAAAATGCATTGCTGCTGTGTAGGGTGACCTTCCAGGACAACTTAGGTAAATTAGTTGAGAACGCCAGAAGAATCCAGGCCTGAAGTGTCAGGGAGGACAGTAGAGTGCATGGATGCAGGACATTTCTCAGAATGAGCGGAACCTGCTCCCTCACCTCACATGCAACCTGCAGGCCCTTCCTTTCTGTCAGTGTCACTCTGCAGCACACCTCCTTGTTTGGAAATTTAAGCCTGATGCTCTAGATGTCCTTCCAGTTATCGCACAACCCGACAAAAAACAAAATCAGAACGGTGCCTAGAACATAAGAATCACATGGGCCAGCGCCGTGGCTCGCTAGGCTAATCCTCCACCTGTGGCGCCGGCACACGGGGTTCTACTCCCGGTTGGGGCGCCAGATTCTGTCCCGGTTGCCCCTCTTCCAGGCCAGCTCTCTGCTGTGGCCAGGGAGTGCAGTGGAGGATGGCCCAAGTGTTTGGGACCTGCACCCCATGGGAGACCAGGAGAAGCACCGGGCTCCTGCCATCGGATCAGAGGGATGCGCCAACCACAGCACACCGGCGACAGCAGCCATTGGAGGGTGAACCAACGGCAAAAAGGAAGACCTTTCTCTCTCTCTCTCTCTCTCTCTCTCTCTCTCTCTCTCTCTCTCTCACTATCCACTCTGTCAAATCACACGGCTCCACATTGAAAAGAAATTGCGGAAGATATTTTCCTCAGTGTTTGAATGATCTGACTTGGAAGCAAAGATTTTTGCATCTCATCAAAATACTTCCTGTACTTTTTTTTTCCAGATCTTTGATTAAAAGTGAAAACTTAGGCCGGCGCCGTGGCTCAACAGGCTAATCCTCCGCCTTGCGGCGCCGGCACACCGGGTTCTAGTCCCAGTCGGGGCACCGATCCTGTCCCGGTTGCCCCTCTTCCAGGCCAGCTCTCTGCTGTGGCCAGGGAGTGCAGTGGAGGATGGCCCAAGTGTTTGGGCTCTGCACCCCATGGGAGACCAGGATTAGCACCTGGCTCCTGCCATCGGATCAGCGTGGTGTGCCGGCCGCAGCGCGCTACCGCGGCGGCCATTGGAGGGTGAACCAACGGCAAAAGGAAGACCTTTCTCTCTGTCTCTCTCTCTCACTGTCCACTCTGCCTGTCAAAAAGAAAAAAAAAAAAAGTGAAAACTTAGTCCATTATATTGAAAACAGCTAAGTTTTTTTTTACAACTACATAATTTTCTGTATTTACCATTAAGTTCTTTTAATTATCACTCTGATTAAATAAATTAGCATAATTTCACAGTGATCTGGGGTCCTATTTAATCAACTGTTTATATCTTTTGACATTTTTTATGACTTTCTAAATTCAAATTCTAAATTAAGTATTTTTGACTTCAAATTAACTTTGGGAGCTTGTAAGAGAGCTCAAGAAGTTTTCAAAAGAATTTATTCTCTCTTGTATGAACAAATATTAAACTAATTATACTTATTTGATACATTAAATTGCATAGGAAGCACTGAAAAATAATAAGTGATGTTTAACCTTCTTTGAGTTATATTTACATGGGTGTCTCATTAATATTCATTGTAGAAATTATTTGAAATTAATAGAAATCTGACAGTCTTGATATAATGCTAATAGTCATAATCCTAGTTGTTATTTTAAAAGTATGTCACAGAAATAATGAAATTTCCTTGTCAATTGAATTATAATGAACTCTCTTTGGATATTTGACCATGACCATTTTAAGTCTTATCATCTATGGTGGAATGAGAAGGCCATGCCAAGATGGCTGCTGACAAGCGAGTGTCAGTTACTCAGGAATGGCTTCAAAACCCACCTGGCAACGGAGCCTGCCTGGCAACAGGCTGTGATTGGATGGCTTTGGGTACTGCCTGGCAACAGGCTGTGATTGATTAGGGCATAAACTGTGCCTTGACCGGATTGGCTGCCTTGGTTATTTAAGCTGTAGTACCAACTGAAATAAACGAGTCTGCAGGCTGCTCGCCTCTGGCCTGTTTTCACCCGACTCCCGGGGTCTGTGTGGTGACTCTGCGCCTCTTGCCCCCATGGCACTCTTGCTCTCAGAATGAATCCACCGTGACAGTCATCCAGACAATTGTTATTTTACTCTAGTACTTTCCTGAAAGGGTTTGCAAGCAACGTAATCCTAAAATGTTTTGTCTTTAAGAATATTCAAGAAAGGGACTCTGACAAGTAAAGGTTTCTAACTTGAAGGCCATACTATTGAGGAGGGGAATAAATTCCAGACTTCTAATAAAGAAACTGACTGAGGTTGGAGCAAGTTTTTGGCACAGTGGATTAAGCCTCAGCTTGCAACACCAGCATCCTATATCAGAATGCTTGTTCAAGTCCCAGCTGCTCTGCTTCCAAACTAGCTTCCTGCTATTATGCCTTGGAAGGCAGCAGATGGCTCAAGTGCTTGTGCACCTGCCAACCATGAAGGAGACCAAGATGGAGTTCCTGGCTCCTGGCTTCTCCTGGCTTCTCCTGGCTTCAAACTGACCCAGCTCTGGCTGTTTCAGCCATTTGGGGAGTGAATAGATGGAAGATATCTCTCTTTCTTGCTCTCTCTGCCTCTTCTCTCTCTATTGTGTGCCATTCAAATAAATAAAATCTCTTTTTGTATTTTTTTAAAGATTTATTTATTTACTTGAAAGTCAGAGTTACACAGAGAGAGGAGAGGCAGAGAGGGAGAGAGGTCTTCTATCTGCTGGTTCACTCCCCAAAGCTGATAGGTTCATAAAACTGCTAACCCACATTAAGCAGAGCAAGAATAAATTACATGGAATTGAATGAGCTGATAAAGTTTGATTCTGGATTTTTATTGTCTTTTTGTGTGAAACTTTACTCTTTCTTTTAATATCCTCCTTTCCAAAATTATGAAATATTTTTCTTCCTCTTGAAGCATCTATAGTTTGCAGCATTTGGGTAAAATATAACTTTGTGAACAAAATTGAAACATTCACATTTTCTCCCCTTTTGATGCCCCCAAAATTCAGGAATTATTCATAAGTGTTCTTATCTTCATGTTAATATAATTATTTGTAAAAGTTTGACAAAAATTGATTCCCTTTATAACAGCATAATTAGTTATATTGCCAAGGTTTTAACTTGAAATGTCACCTTTAGGAACATGCAGGGACCTAGACAAGTTTTAAAGAACTACAGTGACTTTATAGAACTAAAACAAAACACTCTTGAAAAATTGCCCAGTACCTAGGTTTAAGTTTCTCCAACCTTAGGGGAATAAGGGTAAGGAAATATGAAAATTCTTTGAAGACCCCAAGAAGAAGGAAATTTAACAAAATCTGTAGGCATGGCATGCAAATTCTTACAGCAAGTATTTAACAAGTCTTCCTAGCATGAAGGGTTTTTAAAAGCCTAAACTATGATGTCTTATGGAAAATTCTTGCACAACAGACTTGAGCAACACGTATAAGATCAAGCACCTACTTATTGCAAATAAGTGAGTAATAAGGGCACATTTGATGAAATTCGACTTATTTTACAAAGTTATTATTCTTTGTATGATTATTTGGGGGCAACTCTAGAGAGAATCATTGCATTTCAGTAAAAAGCAATAGTAAATGTATGTGGATATAAGATTCTAATCTTCTTCATTCTTAAATTTTATTGTTTATGAACTTCTTTGATTCAGAGTCCCTACAAACTGCTGCTATAGAGCTCACTATAAATTGCAGAGACAACACATGTGCCTGCTACTATTTGGACCACTCAGGTAATTCACCTAGATGCCTGATATCATAAACCAAACCACTCAAACTGCAAAACAGAAAAATGTGCTTTGAGCTTAGACCTAGAAATTTTCTCATCTTACTGCCCTTTGGACTCAGAGTCTGAGCTTAACATGCTTTGTACCCACTAAGCCTTGTTTTACTTTGATTTACATAGAAATATCAGTGGATTTTATCCATGGGAATCTTCGCTGTGGAGCACAGTCTACCCTCATTGTTTCACGATCCTGAGAGTCCTCACTTTGCTCTCCCGGGGCACTGTCTTTTTTCAAGGGTCTTAAATGAGTGTTCACAGGCATCAAGAGTAAACCATGCAGCTATACTACAGTTAGAATAGCAAAAAGCAAGATAGACAAAAGGAATATTTCTTCAAAGAGTCTGATGTCGTGACTTATGAATTCCATGCTGAGACAAAGCAAACTGGTCATGATGGTCGTAGAGCATGCTGCCTAAGTTTGTCAACCTCTCAATTAAAAAAAATTCTTTAATTTTTTTTTTAATTCAGTGTCATTAGGCTGGGATGGCGCTAGTGCTTTAAGCTCCCGAGTAAGCAATCTGAAGCCCCATACAAATGGCAAAACAAAATTAGGCGCATTATCAATCATAAATTGCAAAGTTACCTCTAAATAGGGACTTTTGACTCCAGCCAATCAAATAGATTTTTTCTGTCTTGTTTTGCCAACATCTTTGAAAATTTATGTTATCCCCATTTCCCTGTCTCTGCAGGAGTGCACTAACCCCCTTGTGATCTGGTGCTGTGCAAACCATGAATTTTCAAATGCTCAAATAAATTCCTTAAAATGATAGTATGCCTAAATTTATTTTCTAACAGTTCCTTAAGGAGCTACAGAAATAAACAATGGCTACCCAAACGAGAATTTTAAAAGGCTATTTATTCAGAGCTTGTTCTGTCAAGGGAATCGGGAACCATCACTTGCATTTGGCAGAGACTCAAATGTAGGCAAAGGTGTGGGAAAGTTTTATAGTGCCTAAATAGAAAGCTTTGGTTATGCTTTGGTTGGGGATAATCAGCATGTAGAAGTCAGGGGTGTGCTAAATTGAAGTGGGGCATCTGACATGATTGGTTTGGAGAATATATTTGGCTTTCTGGTTAGTCTTTGAGTTGGAAGCAGAGACAAAATAAGAGAAGCTGGCAACTATTAGCAATATTCTGACTATTCTGAGCCAATTGGTACAAAGCATTTGGGTCAGAGTTCTGATGTCGAATATGGCTTGCCATTGCCTATTTGCATATTCAATCTCTCAGAGTGAATATTATGTTTGATTTTAATTTTTCTCACTGAGTTATGTTCAGGAACTTAATAAATACTTAAGGAAAAAGGAAGGGAAGGATGGAGGAAAATAAGGCCCAAAGAGCAATGAACCCTGACTGGGCATGGTGAGCTGATGAGGGAAGTATCCATGTGAAAAAATGTGCAATGAGGTCCCTTGACAGGATCATGGGAAGCACATCTTTGGGTGATGTTGTTTATCTGTTACTTGCACTGAAAAAGAAACAGCAGCCAACATCTGACATAGTGTGCAACACTCCAAAGAGGTTATTAATCAAAGTGAAGTTACTGAACAGCAGCATTAAAATGAACAAAGTCGCAATGACTGGCAGAAAATATTAATATCCCAGGCAAAAGCTGTGCTTGCTTAGGTAGTACCAATTGCTCCAAAGTCTTTTGAATCACACTTGCCTTTGAATAACAAGCCCTTCCAAAAACTTCTGAAATTTAATGACAGATAGTGAGAAGTGACAACTTCTGGAAAATAACCTTGTATTGCTTTGTATTGTTTTCTACTTGAGGTAGACAGAACATCTTAAATTTCTGTACAATTTCTTTGCAGTGCACATGCACCTACACACATGAACATCTCCACTACCTCCCACATACATGAAAGTCATAGAGGATTTAAATATGTTTCAACATGATCTGAAGAAGAGTTACATGTTCTTTAAGAAGGAAGCAAAGTAATGCCTGAGGTGTTTGTGAGAGACTTAGTAAAGCAATTAGAAATAAGCCAAAGGAGGTTAGCACAGCAATAAATTATATGTTAATTTCAAATTAGCATTTATACCAGTTCCAGGCTTCAAAGGACAAGGATGTAAGGAAGAGAGAGAAGTAGTCTGCGTTGGAAAATTATTCATCCTAATTGAAAAAGGAGAGTGTTGAGGGACTCACATTAGGGAGGTTGACACTTGGGATTATGCTAATCTATCCCCTGATTTTAGCTGAGCTGTGTGGAGCAGAAAGTCATTTCCCTGAGTGTAAATCGAAGAAGCTGTGTTGCAGTGCACAACAAGTAATGGCCAAGGCCATAAAGAGCCTTTGATTATAACTGAGAGCCAAATAAAACCATGGAGGTTTTAGCACCGGTGTCAAGAGCAGTCTGAAGTTGTTGGAGTTACAGAGCTAACTGAAAAGGCACGAAAGATATGGGATGAGGAGTTCTTTAGGTCTTGCTCTGTAATAACCAGTGCCCTCTCCGATTTATGACTATGTAGAACTTTTGAATGCAGTATTATTTGGAAATAGGGTCTTTGTAATTGTAATTAAGCTAGAATAAAGTCGTACTGGTTTGAGTGGACTCTAATTCAGTGAATTGGTATCTTCACCAAAAGGATGTTTGGAGCCAGGCATAAGGGTAAAGGTCATTTGAAGATGGAGACAGAGAATGTGGTAGTATAACTTCAAGCAGAGAGATATCAAAGATTAACAGAAACCATCAGAGCTAAGAAGGGGATATGAAGGATTCTTCTCTAGAGCCTTCAAAGAGAGCATGGCCTTGCCAATGCCATGACTTAGGAGTTCAAGCCTTTAATAATATACAAAAATAGATTTTTATTATTTTAAGCCACACACTCCATAGCAATTTTTTATACCAGTCTTAGGAAAGTACAGAAAAAATAAGGAATAAAAATAAAATGAAAATTTCAAAAAAATCATGTTAAGTAACTGCACTTTGCTATTCATTGTGCACTTACTATACCCCACATTGGGGCAATAGGTAATACAGAATACATATGAACATATTCTGCTTTTGAAAAGTTTAAAGTTATGTATATTTGCAAAGCAATCCAAAATAAAATAAAATGGTAAGAAAATGGGTAATTTTAAATATAATAGATTAGTGAAAATGTTAAATATTGATAACATATAGTGCTGATGAGCACAAATGCAAAGGGACAGATGAGCACGGATGTAGAATGGTACAGTTGGTTTTGAGAACCACTTGGTAACATCTTTATTTTTTAATTAATATTTTAAGAAGTACAAATGTCATAAGTACAAATTTAACAATATAGTTATTCTTTCCACCATACTTGCCCTCCCAACCACACTCCCATCCCTGCTCCTCCTCCCTCTCTCCTTCCCAGTACCATTCTCCATTAAGATTCATTTTCAATTAACTTTGAACATAGAAGAGCAACTGTATTCTAAGCAAAGATTTCAACAATTTGCACACACATGTGCATACACAAAATAACTGTTTGAGAACTAGTTTTACAGTTAACTATCATAATACAACTCATTGAGGACAGAGGTCCTGCATGGAGAATTAGTGCAAAGTGATTCTTATTGTTAATTTAACAATTAATACTCTCATGTATGAAGTCAGTGACCACCTGAGGCTCTTGACATGAGCTGCACAGGCTATGGAAGCCTTTTGAATCCACAAACTCTGTCAGTATTTAAACAAGGCCATAAGCAAAGGGGAAGTTCTTTCCTCCCTTTAGAGAAAAGTACATCCTTCTTTAATGGCCACTTCTGTTTGCTGGAGTGTCACTCACAGAGGTCCTTCAAATAGAATATTTTTTTGCCACAGTGCTTTTCCATTCTGAAAGGCTCTCACAGGCTTTTCAGTAAACTAGGAAGCCTTAAGGATTGATTCTGAGGTCAGAGTGTTACTTAAAGCGATTGCCATTCTATGAGTCTCCTGTGTGAAATGCTTCCCAAGTTGGAACATTCTCTCCTTTTTAATTCTCTCTATTATAATTACCATACACTTGATCATACTTATATGATCACATTAACACTTAATCCTATCTATATGTTCACTTTAACACTTAAGATGGCATTTTTACCACCCAGCTTAATGGGATTTGGGGGTCCCATGACAAGTTTTAAAATTGCACCCTTAGAAGTAAGTCCATAGGAATGTATGCAGAACTTTACAGTGTTAGAGTTATAAAATTCCTCCTCCCTCTCTTATTTCCACTCTTATTTTTTACTGAAATCCACCCTCAATTGATTTTATGCACATATGATTAACTCTATGTTAAGTATAGAGTTCAATAAATAGTATGAAGGGAAAAAACTGGAAAAAAAAAAAAAAGCAGAAACTGTTCCTCAATAGTAAAGACAAGGGCAGCTCAAGTCATTCCTTCTCAAAGTGTTAATTTCACTTTTACAGATTTCATTTTAGGTGCTCTATTAGTTATCACAGATCAAGGAAAATATATGGTATTTGTCCCTTATAATATTTCATAGTGTACATTCCCATAATTTCTTTATCCTGTCTTCAGTTGACAGGCATATAGGTTGATTCCATGTCTTAGCTATTGTGAATTGAGCTGCAATAAACATGGGGGTGCAGATAACTCTTTTATTTACTGGTATCATTTCCCCAGGTAAATTACTAGGAGTGGGATGGCTGGATCATATGGTAGGTCTTTATTCAGAATTTTGAGGTATCTTCCTACTATCTTCCATAGTGGCATTACCAATATACATTCCCACCAAAAGTGATTTAGGGTACCTTTTTCCCTACATCCTCACCAGAATGTATTGTTCGTTGATTTCTGTATGAAAACCATTCTTTCTGGGGTGAGGTGAAAACTCATTGTGGTTGTAGCTACAAAAAAATCAAATACCTTGGAATAAATTTCACCAAGTCTTTCAAAGATCTTTACCATGAGAATTACAAAACATTAAGGAAAGAAATAGAAAAAGATACAAAAACTGGAAAAAAATCTTGTATATTCATGGATTGGAAGAATCAAAATCATCAAAATATCCTTTCTTCTGAAAGCAAATCACAGATTCAATGTGATACTTATCAAAATATCAAAGACATTCCTGTCAGATCTAGAAAAAATGGTGTTTAATAAGTAACGACTTGGCCCTTCCATTTTTCCAGAAGTATACCTATTTTTTTTTACTTTGAATTTCCTTTCAGCCTTTGCTGGGATATTTTCTTCCTTTACCTTCATTTGTAGTGATACCATGTTTCTGTGTTTCTTTGTGCAGCACATCCTTAAGCATCTTTTGTAGGGCTGGACAGGTGGTGACAAATTCTTTCAATTTGTTTGTTATGGAAGTTCTTTATTTCATCTTCATTCATAAATGAGAGCTTTGAGAGTATAGTGTTCTGGGTTGACAGTTTTTTTCTCTTAAGACTTGAATTATATCTCTCCATTCTATCCTAGCCTATATGGCATCTGATGAGAAGTCAACTGTGAGCTTATTTGGAGATCCTCTGAAAGTAATCTGGAATTTCTCTGGTGTGTGCTTTATAATCTTTTCTTTATGTTTTACTGTGGTTAGTTTGAATACAATGTGTCATGGGGAAGATCTTTTCTGGTCATGTCTATTAGGAGTTCTATGTGCTTCCTATACTTGAATATCCCTTTCTTTCTCCAAATTAAGGAGGTTTTCTGATATTATTTCACTAGAAAGGCCTCTGATCCTTTCTCTCTTTCCATGCCTTTAGGAACTCCTAGAACCCTTATGTTGGGTCATTTGATAGCATCTTATAGATTACAATGTTTTTTAGTTTTATAATTTCTTGTATTTTGTCTGACTGTATAATTTCCTGTGCTTTTTCTTCTAAGTCAGATATTCTTTCTTCTGCTTCACCAATTCTGCTGTTAAGGTTTCCCACTGCATTTTTTTATTTGCTCTATTGAATTCTTCATTTACTTTTAATTTCTTTTTAAGATCTCCATTTCATGGGAGAAATTTTCTTTCATATCTTACATGGATTTCAGTAGGTTGTACAGTTGCTTCTGATTACTTCTACATAATTTATGATCAACTTTTTGAATTCCATTTCTTGCATTTCTTCCATCTCATTATCTTCACAATCTAGTATTGAAGTGTTGTTTCCTTTTGGGGGCATCATGTTGTCCTTCCTTATTCTTGTTTTTTGAATTGGTATGTTATTTGTTCAGCATTTATGGAGATACTCATTGGTTTCTTTGGTTTTTTGGGGGGGGTTGTGGTGGCCTTTATCTTTTTATTATGACTCTGTAGAAAAGTGGAGTGTCTACTTTAAGTGAATATCTAGAGGCTTGCACTGGGTCTGGTCAGGGAACTTTGTTCAGTTTACCAGAGTCAAGGGCATGTCTAAGGTGACACACCCAAGTTTGACATGGTAAATCTCCACTTTCTATTTTTTAATCAGAAAGGAAGTTTATTCTGCTCAGCTGAGTTCCTCTCCTCAAAGGAGACCAATGTCTGAGTGCTATCCACAGTGGGTATAATATTCATCCACTCTGCCCCACGGACCACATAAAGAATCTGTGCAGTCTTCAGTGTAAGCCGAGATTCCTCAGCAATGTCCCTCACCAGGTAATCAGGAAGCCCTGAGGATGTGGAGTCTCCCACATTGACTGCCCAAAGTCTCAACCACACAGCCTCCGTTTTACTCTCAGTTCTGGCACAGAAGCCTCCCATAGTCATGAGCACCTAGCCCCCCATTAGTTCTCCCTTCCAAAGTCAGGAGTCTCCACTCGGCTGGTTGCTGGGTGCTGACACAAGCTGGAACAGCTGTTGCATATGTCCAAAATGGCACCCACTCTATCAACTTGTTACAGGATGCCATTGTATGGTGATCAGGGAGAGAGAGTGGTGGCCCTCCTTTTTTTTTCTCCTCTTGTTTGGCAGATACGCAATCCCCCATGCAGCTCAAAACTGGGTTACCTCTAGGATCTTGCTGCAGCTTTATTGCTAGTGGCTTGAGCTGCTATAGTCTGGTCTCACCTCACTCTCCAATACTGGTGTTTAGGGCAATATCTTTTAAAAACTTTAGGGGCAAACATTGTGAAGTATGAAGTACGGTTGCCACCTGCAATGCTGGTATACCATATACGTGCCAGTTCCAGTGCCAGCAGCTCCGTTTCTGATCCAGCTTCCTGCTTATGCTTCTGCAAAAGCAGCAGAAGATGGCTTAGTGGTTGGACCCTTGCATCTGTGTGGGAGACCACGAAAAGGCTCCTGATTTGTGGCTTTGGCCTAGTCCATTCCCATCTGTTGTGGCCATTTGGGGAGTGGACCAATGGATGGACTCTCTATCTCTCTCTCTCTCTTGTTCTTTCTCTCTCTCCCCCTCTGTATTTCAAATAAATTTAGAAAAAAATTTAATCAACTGCCAGCAATTTAAATGACTCATGTGAGAAACAAAGGTATTTTCATTCATAGGCATGCACCTTTTATTAGGCTAGGATCTGGGATGAATGTAATGGAGAAGAAAAATAAATTATCTGATATCAGGGCACTTACACCCTATTAGAGAGATGAGAAAAAATACATGAATAGATAAATATCAAAACAAAGGCCTGAATGATAAAAATTGAGGCATTGTTTTCTATTTGTATATTAGTTTCTCAGAAATACTATAAAAACTATCATAAATCAAATCTCTTAAACAATAAAAATTTATTATGGCCTAGTTCTAGAGGCTAGAATTCTAAAATCAGGTACAAGTACTAGTGAAATATTAGAAAAAAACAGAATGATACATAAAAAAATTATTGTATAACCAATATCTATCCACACTGTGAAATATGCAAGTTTGAAAAAGAAATGGTTATTCTTTTTGTGTATTGAATTTTGTTCTCCCCTAAGATTTGAAGTCTTACCTCTAGCACTTATGAATATGGACTTATTGGGATATAGTCTTTGAAGATTCAATTAAAAGGAAATCACATCAGAGTAGGGCAAGTCCTTGAACCAATGTAAAAGGTGTTCTTAGTGGAAAAAGAGGAGAGAAACAAAAACAGATACAAGAGAGAGGAGAACTCCATGTATACCAACATACAGAGAACAGCTGGGTGATGATATAGGAAGAGATTAGAATTATGCTGCTGTGAGCCAAGGACTGCCAACAACAACTGAAAGGTAGGAAGCGATGTTATGAATTCACTAACTCCTTGACTTCATACTTCTAGTGCCTACAACTTTGAAAGAATATATTATTTAAGTGACTCAGTTTATGGTACTTTGCTATATCTAATAAACTAATGCACTAAGAAATGTTCCAATATCAATCATCATACATTCGTAAGCACAGAACCAAGACTAGAATCTCATTCAATGTATATTTTAAAGTATCCCCTGCACTATAACTAGCATTTCCACTAACATTAATTATGTGTTGTATTAATATGAAGGTTTTTTTATGGATACAAGTTGACTGGGTCTTCTACAATTGAAAAAAAAAGTTTAGACTTAGCCTCCACCATGAATTATGAAGTAAGTCAAGAAGGGAAATTGTTGCTCTGACCTCAGAGTGTGAACCCGGACTCCCCTGAGACTCATCTGAGGTCAGTTTACCCAAGTTACAGACATACTTCTGCCAACTTAAAAAGTAAGCCCCAATGCATGTCTTTGTCATGCCACTTAACAATGTTTCTGGTTTTCAACCACCTAATTGATTTACCTCCATTTCTCCCCTCCCCAGACTTCACTTGACCTGAAAGGTGGAAAACCTTCGAGGAAGTTATCTTCCCTTCCGGGTCTTTCTTATCCACTATCAATAGAAAACCAGTACATAAACAGGGCTGGGAAGTGTAAGTCAGAACCAGCCAAGTGCCTAATGAACAGTGCAAGATTTGCACACAGGAGTGGACTCAGAGGGACTTGCCAAGTTCTCAGTGCTCCAAAATTGACTTTGGGGCAAAAATAACCTTAGAAAACAAAGGTACAATGCAAATCAACTGACTTTTTAAATGCTTCTCTAAAGAAAAAGTGAACTTGCTGAACTATCTCACCCACCACTATCTCACCCACCACCACTTTATCATTTCTTTCTCTTCAATAATTAAGAGGCCAGTGTGAAGCAGCAGGAAGGAAAAAGATTGTGGTAAGTTAATTACTAATAGCAACTTCAGTGCTGACACTTTCTGGAAAAAGACCTCTGGCATTTTTACCTATAACAAACCTGTCATCAATGAGGGTATTTAAGGAAGCTACCTTGCTAGTCTTCTGAACACTAAAGAAATAATTATGGTAATGCAAAGCATTTAGCAAACATTGCATGAATGGTAAAGAGAACACTTTTTTTCCACAATCTCTTCCAAAATTAGTGGTTTATACCCTAGGGATGTAAATTAAATTTCTCTCTTCCCTAATATAATCAAATTAGAACATTGCATCCTTGAAATGAAAAAAATGTGACTTTAAAACCCACAGATGACTCTTGCTGAGGTTAATTTCTCAAGTGTCCTTCCTTCCAAATCCTCCTATGAAGGGCACTAACCTTGGGTTAGGTTTGGGATATGTCAAAGAAAAATTGCTGCTTAAACTTACAATAGAGAAGGAAGTTTTTATGTAAGACTATTGAAATGGGAGCCAAGCCTACCCATTGTGCTAGAGTACCTGTACTTTGGACACAGCAGGCAGGGCTGGGGATTTACACTCACTGGACAAGTCTAGGGACTGAATGAAAAATTACTAAGAGTGACCCAATTATATTGAGAGTGGGCTACAAGGCCTAGGATGAGGCTTATTCCAGAAAAGTGTTCATAGGAAACTCACTAGAGTTCTGTCAAGGAGAAAGTCTTTGTTAGAAGACACACAGAGTCTGAGAAATGGATGGATTTAACTTTCTGTTTATTTGTGTTTATTTTATTTTTATTTACCAGTTATTCAAAATATTTAAATCATGACTTAGAAACTTCCTGTGTCATTTTTATTAATTGATATTTGTGAATTTATAGAAAACCTACTCTTCAAATATCTGTTATATCAGTAAAAATAAAACAATTAAAAACAGCTTTCAGGCCAGGCTATTTGTCCTAACAGTTAAGCTGCTTCATAGGATCCTTGCATTACACATTGGAGTGTTTGGGTTCAAGTCCCAGTTCCACTCCTGATTGCAGTTTCCTGTTAATGTAACCCCCAGGAAGCAGCAGGTGATGTATTAAACCCTTAGGTGCCTGCCACCCACGTGGAAGATGAGAATTGATTCCATCTGTTTTCAGGAGTGGAACCTTATGAGCATCTTGGGAATAAACCAGTAGGATGGGAGATTTCTCTCTCACACTCTTTCTCCCTACCACTGATATAAATAAATAAAACTTTTCAATAGCTATTATTGCTTTTGATTTTGTGATCTGGTGATTATGATATGTAAAGAAGACTGGAGGGAAGAAACATGAATCAGGAACACACTCTTCTACTCCATGCCCTGCACCAGATAAGCACTATCTCCCTTGGGACAGCCTCTTACCCGTCTGTTAGCTCACTCAAGGTCAAGTGTAGGAGCCAGGATTTGGAGCCAGATCTGTCTGACTTCTAAGATAAGATTCTTTCCATTACACCAGCACTTTTCAAACACCAGAACTTGGACATGGGCCAATTCAAAATTAAGTTATAAACTGTCAGAGGCAAAGTGAAAAAAATATAAGGAAAACAGAGGAGATTTTTGTAAAGCAAAAGGAATTCAGCTCAAGGCAATGTTATTTTTTTCTGAGATTATGGACCACTAATGACATTAAAAGTGTTCAATTTTGAAATGGTATGGTTGTGGTGGTAATTATTCATTCTTGTTTTACAGGTTTTCTTGACGTCCTTACTTGGCAAAATTTAAAACTGACACAGCTTGGATTGAAAAAAATGTTTTGTACCAAAGTAAATTTTTAATTTCTACTTTTCTTTGATATGAGGATATTTAAGATATGATAACGTAGAGCACCTCAAGCAATGTAGTTAAAGTAGGAGAGGGGAAGAAGAGGGAAGGAAGAAAAAAACAACAAAAGGAAAAGATCCTATTCCAGTTTAGAGGTAGAGATCCTGAATGGCGTTGGCTTCACAGGACATTCTACAAATCTATAAAAAAGAAGGAGGGCATATGCCACAAGCACCTCCTGTTATTGCTCTATGAACATTTAAAAAGTTTTATTAATAAAAATAGAACAGATTTTATGCATTCCATAGGTACAATTTTAAGAAGACAACCACATTTCCTTCACTCCGCTGTTCCCCCATTCCCTCACTGCCTCCCCCCTATTCATCAGTTTTTGCAAAGACATAATTTTAATCCACTATATATTCACAGGTAAAATATTCAACAGGTAAAATGTAGAAAGACCACAGTTAACAGGAATATAAGTAAGGGCTAAAAATAAAAATCATGTCCCAAAATAATCATTTCATTCTTATACATTTTCTTGTATTCTATATTAACTGACACATATCAGAGAAAACATATGATATTTGTCTTTTGGTGACTGGATCATTTCACTGAGCATAAAGGTTTCCAGTTGCATCTATTTTGTTGCAAATGACAGGATGTCATTTTTTACTGCCATGTAGTATTCAGTGGTGTACATACATCATAATTTATTTATCTAATCTTCAATTGATGGATATCTGGATTGATTCCATATCTTAGCTATTTTGAGTCAAGTTGCAATAAACATGGGAAAGGGGTACAGATAACTCTTTCATTTGCTGATTTCATTTCATTTGAGTAAATTCCAAATGAAGTGGGGGTGATTGGCTCATATGGTAGATAATTTTTCAGATCTCTGAGGAGTCTCTATAATGTCTTCCATAATGTTTGAACTAGTTTACATTCCCACCAATAGTGGATTAAGGTACCTTTTTCCCCACATCCTGATCAGCATTTATTATTTTTGATTTTTGGATAATAGGCATTCTGACTGGTCTGAGGTGAAACCTCATTGTGCTTTTTATTTGCATTTCCCTGGTGGCTAGTGATCCTGAGCATTTTTTCATTTGCATGTTGGCCATTTGTAATTCATCCTTTGAAAAATTCCTGTTCGTGTCCTTTGCCCATTTCTTAACTGGCTTGTTTGTTTTGACCTTGAGTTTCTTGAGCTCTTTATAGAACTTGGATATAAATTCTTTATCAGTTGCATAGTTCACAAATACTTCTCTCATTTTGTTGATTGCCTCTTAACCTTGTTAAATGTTTCCTTTGCAATGCAGATGCTTCTTGGTTAGATGTAATCTCATTCATCTATTTTTGTATTTATTGTCTGTGCTTGTGGGGTCTTTCCCTTGAAGTCTTTGCTCAAGACAACATTACGCAGAGTTTCCATGTTTTCCTCAGTAATTTGATGGTATCAGGTAGTAGACTTTGATCCTTGATACATTATGAATTAATTTTTGCATAAAGTATAAGATAAGAATCTTGTTTCATATTTCTGCATGCAGAAATCCAATTTTCCCAGCACCATCTGTTGAAGAGACTGTCCTTTCTCCAGGAATTGATTTTACCTTGTTTGTCAAAGATTAGTTGGTTGTCCCTGTGTGGATTATTTTCGGGGGTTTCTATTCTCTTCCATTGGTCTACATGTCTGTTTTTGTGCCAGTATCAGGCTCTTTTTTTTTTTTAAACAACTTGTATTTATTGTTTTTTTTTTTTTTTTTTTTTTTTTTTTAGAGGCAGAGTGGATAGTGAGAGAGAGAGACTGAGAGAAAGGTCTTCCTTTTCCATTGGTTCACCCTCCAATGGCCGCTGCGGCTGGCTCATTGTGCTGATCCGAAGCCAGGAGCCAGGTGCTTCTCCTGGTCTCCCATGCGGGTGCAGGGCCCAAGCACCTGGGCCATCCTCCACTGCCTTCCCGGGCCATAGCAAAGAGCTGGCCTGGGGAGGGGCAACGGGATAGAATCCGGTGCCCCAACCGGGATTAGAACCCGGTGTGCCGGCGCCGCAAGGCGGAGGATTAGCCTGTTAAGCCACGGCGCCGGCCATGTATCAGGCTCTTTTGATAACTGCTGTGTAGCATTTCTTAAAATCTGATACAGAAGCTTTGCTTCTGATTTTAATATTTATTTAGCTATTCGGGGTCTCTTTAATTTCCATATGAATTCTAACATCCTTTTTACTGTATCTGAGAAGATTGTTTTTGGTATTTTGATTGGGAATGCACTGAATCTATAAATTGCTTTCAGTAGTACACATACTCTTTTCATAGTATACATTCATTTCTCCTGAATTTTTGAAGATAGCACATGTATAATTATATATCCCCATCCTACTAAACTCAGGAGAGACTATGTAATTTGCATTAGCCAACAAAAAAAGAAGTGATGTGTATCACACCTGAGTCAAGTTTTTAATAGTTAGCTGGTAATTTGCCATGTCTGTTTTCCCTTACAAGGTGACAAGGTGTGTGCTTTTTCTAAGTTATTCAAGTTTCATGTATTTCATATATGCAGATTTAGGAACATAGTAATGCTTCCCAACTTCCCTCCTTCCCACCTATACTCTAATCCTTCTTCATCCCCCCTCTCCCATTCCCACTCTTAATTTTTACAAAGATCTACTTTCAGTTTATTTAATATCATAAACTTAACCATACACTAAGGAAAAAGAGTTCAATAAATATTTAGTTTCTTTAAAATGAGATTAATGATGGTATCTAGCTTATACAGTTATTATGCAGATTAAATGACATAAAATACTATATGAGATATTATTTTCTATGGGCTTAGAGTGGTGCCTATCACATTTCAGTATTGTATTACCACTTGTTCAATCTATGCATATATGTGCATATACAAAACAAAGTCTAGGAAGGTATACAAAAAAGTATTCACACAGTGAATTAAATTTTTTTCTACTTTTTGTTTAGCCACATATTGTGTCCTACAACAAACCCATATATTCCAAAAAAATTTTAAATCCTATTTAATGGGGCTGATGCAGTAGTGTAGCAGGTAAAGCTGATGCATGAAATACAGCACAAATTTAAGTCCCAGCTGCTCCACTTCTGATCCAGTTACTTGCCAATGCACCTGGGAAAGCAGCTTATGAAGGCCCAAGTGTTTGGGATCATGCAGCTTCGTGGGAGATTTGGAAGAAACCCCTGGCTCCTAGCTTCAGCCTGGTCCAGCCCCAGCTATTTCAACCATCTGGGAAGTGAGTCAGTGGATGGAAGAGCTCTCTCTCTCTCTCTCTCTCTCTCTCGACTTTCAAATATATAAATCTTAAAAAAATAAAAATAAAAAATGCTATTCAAAAACTCCAAAAAAAAAAACCCAAACCAAACCTGACACAGCTATAATGGCATTTGACTGGATTTGATATTTTGGTTATCTGGAACTCGAGAAACTCCAGAAAGAAAAGTTCCTGTGAGAGCTAGAGAGTGGACAAGGTAGCCTTGTGCCTCCACTCAATTTTCCCCTACCTTCACATTCACTTCAACTTCTGAAATTTGGAGAGTCACTTTGGCTTAGAAAAATATCAATATCTTTAATTGTGATTAAACCATGTAGGGACCACAGACAGGTCCCAAGGCACAGTTGTGGTTGGGTAAGAATCAAGACAATACTAAGGAGGAGAAACATTGCTAACACAGAGTCTAATAAAAAGGAGAAGCCAAAGAGTTTTGATCCACACATACAGTGTTGCCTCTGAGGACAATATATGCAGAATCTGGAGCACTCATCTGGTCTTTATTTGCCCAGAGTCTTAGAGCCGGTAGGATGCTTGCTTTTGCCTCTTCCTTTGTGGGCAGATAGTATTTCTCTGCATGCAGAGAGGTCTAAGGGTTCCCTTGGGTGTTTATCTGAAAATGACTACACATTATTGGTATAATAGTCACAGGAAGGATTCAGCTTTTCACTTTTGTCCACTTGCTTGCTTGAAGAAATAAGGAGAAGAGGAAGAAGAAGAAGGAGAGGGAGAAGGAAAAGGAGAGGTAGAGGAAGAGGAGGAGGAGGAAGAGGAAGAAGAAGAAGGAGACCTTTTTTCATATCTAACTTAAAGGAGGTAGACTAATGCCATGTTTGAGAGCTTTACAACTGAGAATACTGGATGTGTAGCTTCCCACATTAAGTAACTCCAGGCAGTTCACTAAACTCTAGTACCTACCACTCCCATCCTCATTCCAGCTCATCCCAAAGAAAACTGCTGACAGTCCTGCAGGGCAGCCACATGGGAGTGAGTAGAAGGTGTGTGGTATTGGCGCCCAGCCTCATGAACTTCAAAGACGTCAGTCCACTTTAGGCCATGAAAAGAATTGCACAGAGGTCATTAGTTCTTCTAACCAACTAGTTTGATTCAGACACTGACAGAAGTAATACTGAGGCAAAATGAGTGCTAGGAAATATTCCCAAGACTGGCATTGCCACTCAATTATCTAAATTACATCCTGAGATTTTTGCTGCATTAGTTTGAGGGAATCGATTTTGCAAAGCCCTCCCAATTTTTGATAATTTTTCCACATTTTTTTTAAATTCTTTTTAGATCTATTTTATTTATTTGAAAAACAGAGATATATATATATAGAGAGAGAGAGAGAAGTCTTCCATCCATTTCACTCTCCAAGTGGCTGCAAAAGCTGGAGCTGAACCAAGCCGAAGCCAGGAACCAGAAGTTTCTTTCAGGTCTCCCACATGGGTGCAGGGGCCCAAGGAGTTGGGCCATCTTCTGTTGCTTTCCCAGGTGCATTAGCAGGGAGCAGGATCAGAAGTGAAGTAGCTGGGACACAAACTGGTGCCCATAAGGGATGCTGGCATTGCAGGCCATGGTTTTAACCTGTTGTGCCACAGTGTCAGCCCCTCCACATTTATTTTTAAGGACCAAGGTCCTTTCATATTGTTTCTGCTTCTTCCACATGAACTTTAGCTTTTAAGACAATATCAGAGTTTATTTTTAAACCAAGTTTTATTTTTCTTACTGAATCTTCTTGTTTACTATAAAGTTGATAATCCTATTAGTGTTAAAGGACGCCTAAAACAAAATTTTATAGTTTCTACAGATCATCTGAATCCAGATTCCTGAAGTCAGAGGTGGGAAAATTATGACCAACTGGCTTAATACCTCAAGTACCTGCTTTGGTAAAGATACTTTTATTAGAACACAGCTATAGTTATCTACTTATATATATTATCTATGACCACTTTCATATCACAAGGGAAGATTAGATTCTTGAGAAAGAGACTGTATGGTCTAAAAAAATGAAAATATCTTCCATCTGGCTCCTTACAGAAAAAGTTTGCTGACCTTCACTGAGTAGAGTCAAACCACTGAGCAAAAAGTTGTTCTGAGAACATCACAGTAATTAAAATCATCAGTTTTGTCTCCAAATTTCCACCTCGATAGCAGCATGCCACGATATCTGACGCTTGTGAGCCACTCAGAATGAGAGTAAAAGTATCATCTTCTAGTGGGAACCTCGAGTCCTATACTAAGCATCCTCTTCCAGAAACTACATTCAGTTAATTGGAGTTGAGCAACTAAAGACTGCATTGGGAATAGTGTTGGTGGGAAAATAAGAAGATAGGGATTTCATATAAGATTAGATTAAATTTAATGACTTCACTGAAACCCCAACTTTGAAAATCTTAAGAACTAAATGTAAATTACTGCTTTGTTTAAATGTGTGTGTGTGTCTCCAAGTCCTCGTATCCCACAAGAAGCGAACTGTGCATCCAAGTGGAGTCAATAGCAATATTTCTTTTTTCCTGAACATTTTAATTTATTCTTTGTGATAAGAACACATATCACGATAGCCACTCTCTTGGCAAATTTTTGAGAATACAAACAAGTACTGTTGACTACAGATACTAAGCTATCAGACTATTGTCTCCTCAACTTGCACGACTAAAATTTACTGCCTTTTGACTAATGCATACCCATTTCTTCCTCCTCCTCCAAGCTCCTGAGCACCACAATTTTATTGTGTGATTCTATGCGTTTGAATATTTTATTTTACTCACATAAGTTGGATCATGTAGTATTTTTACTTCTACGTTTGATTTATTTCACTTATCATAGTGTCCTTTAAGTACATCCGTGTTTTCCTAAATAACAGAATTTCCTTTTGTTTTGTTGACTAATATTCCATAACATCACAAATTGTGTGTGTGTGTGTGTGAATCACATTTTATTTATGTATCCATCCGTTCACATTGTTCCCACATCATGGCTATTGTGAATAATTCTGCATTGAACAAAGGAGCAGATATGTCCTCAAGATAGTGATTTCTTTTCTTTGGATATATATCCAAAACTGAAATTGTTTGATCAAATGTTCTTTCTGCTTTAATTTTTTTTTAGAAAAACACCATACTGTATTTCATGGTGGTTGTACCAATTTCCATTCCCACCAGTTGTGTGCAAGTGTTCCTTTTTCTCTATATCCTCAACAACATTTATATCTTATTTGATAGTTATCCTAATATGTGAACTGAAATCTCATTATGGTTTCTATGTACACTTCTCTGATGATTGATGGTATTGAGCACATTTTAATATACCTGTCAGCTCTTTGTGTATCTTCTTTGGGTAATATCTATTGAATTTCTTTGCCCACTTTTTAATCTGATTATTTGGAGATTTTGCTATTGAGTTGTGGTGAGTCCTTATGTATTTTGGGTACTAATCAACAGCAATATTTCTGAGCCAAGTCTGAAATCCAATAATACGCACTTGGCATTAATTTGCATGACTGAGAGTAACCTCTTCTTGATTATTTGCTCCATTTGCTGAATAAGAAGTAAAGGACAGGAAAATGAGGACACTAAATGTTAGGCCATAAATGCTAATTCTGAGTTCTCATGCAAAGATATGCTTAAAACTTTAAAGTAATTAAGAGAAGGAGTTTTTGATCTAGAGGTCAGGATGCCTGCAAACCATATTGGGGAGCCTAGTTTTCAACAGCCACTCTGGCTATGGATTCCAGCGTTCTGCCAATGCAGACACTGGGAAGCAGCAGAGATGGATCCAAGTAATCGAGTCCCTTCCATTCATGTGGGAGACCAGGACTGACTTCCTGATTCTTGGCTTCAGCCCTGGGTCCACCTCTGGCCATTGCAGACATTTGAGAATTGAAACACAGAGGATAGTGTTTCCTCTCTCTCCCTCTCTCTATCTCTATCCCTATCTCTCTTCTCCTCCTCCTCCTCCTCCTCCTCCTTTCGCCCTCTCTCTCTTCTTCCTTCCCTCCATCTTGAATAAATCAGTTAATTAATGTTAAAGTAAATAAGATTCACTTCATTTAAAGTGATGAAGAGAACCATGTTCTATTAAAAAATGAAGCATTAGAATACTGCTCTTTTTTGTCTCAAACTCACTGCCACATCTTCCCTGCATATTCCCTCTGGATGTTACGGGTTCCGTACTTTCATGCATTCAACTGTCTTTCCTTAATTCAAGCATCAATAAAATTTGCCATTTTGTTTAAAATTGGCATGTCTCTTGTGGAAAGCAATTTGGAAAAGCACTTTAAGAATCACAAAATGTTCACAGCCTTTGACCCAGTTATCCCATTGCTGGGAATTTATCTTAAGGAAATAATTCAGAATAAGGAAAAAGTCTTTATTAACTAAAGAATTATTTATAATGAAAAAAAAAAACCTTTGCATCCAAAACTAACAGGAAAATTAAATGAATTATGATAGATCAACTAGAAGAGCTGTTATATAGCCATTAACACAATTATGGAAATATATAACAACATAGAGCATATTTATGGCCTAACATTAAGCAGGGAAAGTAGAATGCAAAATGAGATCTGCTTTATGATGATAATATGAAAAATAATATCTCCATCCGAACTAGGACTGAAAGAAATACAGAAATGATTTCTTTGTTTAGTCAAAATATAAGATTATTCAGGATGACCTGATGTGGGCTATATTTCTTTCTGTAATAAATGTTTATTTTTATGGTGGTGCTTATAAGCTTAAAACTGAAGAACTCATTTTTCACTTCCTTTTATTATTTAAGATAATTTAGGAACTGTCTAAGTCATGGCCCAGTTACAAAGAAGAGAAACCGTTCCAGCTGGATTAAGCGGAACAGCATTTCCTGCAGGATCAAGACAATGGTTGAAGAAACAGACCCTCGGCTGAGTTTTCTCGATGATTCCCAAGGCTGGCTCCTGGAGCTGAGCCACCCAAACAACCGCTTCTCCTGCCATGATCAGGAGGCAGCTCACAAGAGTGGAAAATTCTGCTTACCCTGGTTAGCTCCACAACAATATTGCTTCTGTATGATCTATACCATTAAGAAAGAGTTCCGCGTCCCTATCTCCTTGCCATGTAACTCATTTCTGACTGTAGGTCTTGCACAGCTGTGACTGACAGTATTTAAATCCCACACAAAATTCTTCATGGCTTTCCATATTATAGTAAGACACCAGAAGAAAGTAGAACTCCACAGTAACCAAGCCATTCTCTAGTGTCTGCCATAAGGATTGCCAGGTAAGCAATTAAGTCTGGAACCCCTAAATACTTTAAAAATTATTTTCATTTTATTTGAAAGGCATAAAGAAAGACATAGACACACACAGAGAGAATTTCATCCACTGGTTCACCCCACAAATGCTTGCCACAGTTGAGACTGAATCTGGACAAAACGAATAGATCTCCCATATGAGTGGAAAAGATCCAAATACTCGAGCCATCATCTGCTACCTCTAATAGTGCACATTGGCAGGAAGCTGTAATGGAAAAAATGAAACCATAACTCAAATCTAATCTTCTTCTAAGGGATGTGGGCAACCCAAGAGGTGTCATAAACACTGCACCAAACAACTGTCCCCTTCTCAAATACTGCAAGGCACATATTTTAAAAAATGTTCATTGTTTACTTGACATTAGAGCTCAATTGAGCATGCTGTACTTTTGCTTGCTGAATATTACAAATTTATTGTCATGGAAACCAACAGAAATTAGAATTACATAGGTGGGTCTTTGGTATCCATAGTTTCTTCCTATGTGGAATCAGCCAACTGTGGATGCAAAATATTCAGAAAAACGTGGCCAGATTTAGCTTAGTAGTAATGCACCAGTTAGTTAACATGTCTGTGCCCCATATCTGGATACCTGGTTTCTATTTCCAGCTCCAACTGCTGATTCCAGTTTCCTGCCAATGCAAAACTGAGAGTCAATGGTGATGTTTCAAGGACTTGGGTGTCTGCCATCCATGAGAAAGTTGGACTGAGTTCCTGGATAATGGCTCCTGACTCCTGGCATTGGCCCCAGCCTAGCCCTGGCTATGGCAGTTATTTGGAGAGTTAAGTGAGCTTGCTCATTCACTTGCTCTCTTTCTCTCACTGCTCAAATACACATTTTTTATTCAAAAAATTACATCTGTATTGAACCTGTATGGAATTTTTCTTTATTCTCTAAATACTACATTATAATAACTATTTACATAGTGCTTACAATGTATTACATATTTTTAAAGATTTATTTATTTATTTTAAAGGCAGAGTTATAGAGAGAGGACACATACACACACACACACAGAGAGAGAGAGAGAGAGAGAGAATCTTCATTCCACTGGTTCACTCCCCAAATGGCTACAATAGCCGGGGCTGGGCCTGGCTAAAGCCAGGATCTAGGAGCTTCTTCCTAGTCTCTCATTTGAGTGCAGGGGTCCAAGTACTTTGGCCATGTTCCACTGCTTTCCCAGGCACATTAGCAGAGGACTGGATCAGAAGTGGAACAGCCAGGTTTTGAACCAGCACCCAAATGGGATTCCAGCATTGTAGGCAGTGACTTTACCAGCTACTCCAGAATACCAGTTCCTGAATTAGGTATTAAAAGTAACCCAAATTTGATTTAGAGTAAACAGAAGGATCTGTGTTGATTATATATAACTACTATGTCATTTTACTAATGGATCTGAATATCTGCAGATTTTTGTTTTCTGAGGGAGATTCTGGAACCAATCTCCTATGTATATCCATGATGCCTGTACTTCCAGTTTACTCAGAGTGTTCCTGGTATTTCTTCTCAAATTAGTATACCTGCAGTGGAGTGGCAAGTATATAATAGAAGCATTTTATTTTTGTAAGTCAATAAACATTCTCTAGATCCTTAAAGCTTCTCCCTCCAAATAGGAAGCAAACAGCTGTTAGTTGGCTGGAATCTTGCAGCCAATCAGAGAGCATCCACACAGGATAAGGCATTAGAGAGAATGTATTTATTAGAATACAAGGTGGCATGTACCAATTCCATCTCACTAATCAAAGTGATCAATTTCAGTTCACAATTGATCATAGGTTTAAGAGTCAAAGGGATCACATAAACAAGACTAGTGTCTGCTAATACTAACTGATAGAATGAAAAAGGGAGAGAGCGATCCAACATGGAAGCAGGATACACAGCAGACTCATAGAGTGGCAGATGTCCTAAACAGCACTCTGGCCTCAGAATCAGCCCTTAAGGCATTCGGATCCAGTTAAAAAGCCCATGAGAGTATTTTAGGCATGGAAAGCCAAGACACACTGGCAAAAACAAAACAAAACAAAACAAAAACAAAAACAAAAAAACCCTAAATGAGAAATCTCAGTGAGTGAGATCCCAGTGGAAAGAATGGGGCCATCAAAGTAGGAGGTACCTTTCTCTGAAGGGAGGAGAGAACTTCCACTTTGACTATTTATTGTCTGAATAAGATCGGAGTTGGTGAACTCAAAAGGCTTCCAAAGCCTTGGCAACTCATGACAATAGCATAGGGAGATTATTGATGCCATAAACAAGAGTGTCAATTTTTTAAGTCAACAACAGGAGTCACTGTGCACTTACTCCTCATGTAGGATCTCTGGCCTTAATGTGTTGTTCAATGTGAATTAATGCTATAACTAGTACTGAAACAGCATTTTACACTTTATCTTCTGTGTGGCTATACACTGTTGAAATCTTTACTTAATATATACTAGATTGATCTTCTGTATATAAAGATAATTGAAAATGAATCGATGTGAATGGAATGGGAGAGGGAGCGGGAGTTGGGAGGGTTGCGGGTGGGAGGGAAGTTATGGGGGGGAGCCATTGTAATCTGTAAGCTGTACTTTGGAAATTTATATTTACTAAGTAAAAGTTAAAAACAAAGAATACATTTTTTTATTTAGTAAATATAAATTTCTTTTTTTATTTTTTTATTTTTTTTATTTTTTTTATTAAACTTTTATTTAATGAATATAAATTTCCAAAGTATAGCTTATGGGTTACAATGGCTTCCCCCCTCCCATAGCTTCCCTCCCGCCCGCAATCCTCCCCTTTCCCGCTCCCTTTCCCCTTCCATTCATGTAAAGATTCATTTTCAATTCTCTTTGTATACAGAAGATCAGTTTAGTATATATTAGGTAAAGATTTCAACATTTTGCCCATATAGCAACATCAAGTGAAAAAACTACCATTGGATTACTAATTATAGCATTAAATAGCAATGTACAGCACATTAAAGACAGAGATCCTACATAATTTTTTTTTCAAATTAATTAATTTTCTATGCCATTTCCATTTTAACACCAGGTTGTTTTTTTTTTTTTCATTTCCAATTCTCTTTATATACAGAAGATCACTTCAGTATATAATTAGTAAAGACCTCATCAGTTTGTGCCCACACAGAAACGCAAAGTATAAAAATACTGTTTCAGTACTAGTTATAGCATCACTTGGCTTTAGACGACACATTAGGGACAGATCCCACATGGGATGTAAGTACACAGTGACTCCTGTTGCTGATTTAACAATTTGACACTCATTCAATAAATGGTGCTGGGAAAATTGGATTTCCACGTGCAGAAGCTTGAAGCAAGACCCATACCTATCACCTTACACAAAAATTCACTCAACATGGATTAAAGACTTAAATCTACGACCCGAAACCATCAAATTATTAGAGAGCATTGGAGAAACCCTGCAAGATATAGGTACTGGCAAAGACTTCCTGGAAAATACTCCAACAGCACAGGCAGTCAAAACCAAAATTAACATTTGGGATTGCATCAAATTGAGAAGTTTCTGTACTTCAAAAGAAACAGTCAGGAAAGTGAAGAGGCAACCAACAGAATGGGAAAAAATATTCGCAAACTATACTACAGATAAAGGATTGATAACAAGAATCTACAAAGAAATCAAGAAAATCCACAACAACAAAACAAACAACCCACTTAAGAGATGGGCCAAGGACCTCAATAGACATTTTTCCAAAGAGGAAATCCAAATGGCCAACAGACACATGAAAAAATGTTCAAGATCACTAGCGATCAGCGAAACGCAAATCAAAACCACAATGAGGTTCCATCTCACCCCGGTGAGAATGGCTCACATTCAGAAATCTACCAACAACAGATGCTGGAGAGGATGTGGGGAAAAAGGGACACTAACCCACTGTTGGTGGGAATGCAAACTGGTTAAGCCACTATGGAAGTCTGTCTGGAGATTCCTCAGAAACCTGAACATAACCCTACCATACAACCCAGCCATCCCACTCCTTGGAATTTACCCAAAGGAAATTAAATTGGCAAACAAAAAAGCCATCTGCACATTAATGTTTATTGCAGCTCAATTCACAATAGCTAAGACCTGGAACCAACCCAAATGCCCATCAGCAGTAGACTGGATAAAGAAATTATGGGACATGTACTCCATAGAATACTATACAGCAGTAAGAAACAACGAAACCCAGTCATTTGCAACAAGATGGAGCAGTCTGGAAAACATCATGCTGAGTGAATTAAGCCAGTCCCAAAGAGAAAAATATCATTTGTTTTCCCTGATCGGTGACAACTGAGCACCAAAGGGGAAACCTGTTGAAGTGAAATGGACACTATAAGCAACAATGAACTGATCAGCTCCTGTCCTGACTTTAGATGTACAATGTAATACTTTATCCTTTTTAGTATTTGTTGTTGTTGTTCTAGTACTATTGGTTGAACTCAGTAATTAACACACAATTATTCTTAGGTGTTTAAATTTTAACTGAAAAGTGATCCCTGTTAAATCTAAGAGTGGAAAAAGAGAGGGAGGAGATGAACAATTTGGAACATGCTCAATCGGACTAGCCGCAAATGGTGGAGTTAGAAATGTGCCAGGGGATTCCAACACAATCCCATCAAGATGGCATGTACCAATGCCATCACACTAGTCCAAGTGATCAATTTCAATTCACAATTGATAGCTCTGATAGGTCTAGGAGTCAAAGAGATCACACAAATAAGACAAGTGTCTGCTAATACTAACTGATAGAATCAAAAGGGGAGAGAAGGATCCAGCATGGGAGGCGGGATGCACAGCAGACTCATGGAATGGCGGATGTCCTGAACAACGCTCTGGCCTCAGAATCAGCCCTCAAGGCATTCGGATCTGGCGGAAGAGCCCATGGGAGTATAGCAGGCATGGAAAGCCAAGATATCATGGAAAAAAATTTTAAAAAAAAGACCTAAATGAATGATCTCTGTGTGTGAGATCCCAGTGGAAAGAACGGGGCCATCAAAGAAGGAGGTACCCTTCTCTGAAGGGAGGAGAGAACTTCCACTTTGACTATGACCCTATCGGAATAAGATCGAAGTCGGCGAACTCTAAAGGCTTCCATAGCCCTGGCAACTCATGACTAGAGCCTAGGGAGATTACTGACGCCATGATCAGGAGTGTCAAATTGTTAAATTGTTAAATCAGAATACATTTTTCTTACCCCTTTCATTTAACAAATTGGAAGTCAAATTTGAATACAGACTCAGGTTTAGGACCCAGGACCACCAGATATAACTCTTTCTAGTTAGGTACCTTTGAAAAGAGAAAACTTCCTTTTTAAGTTGCAATTTAGAGTCAAGCTTAAGTTACTAAAACAGAAATGTGCTATCCTTATTAATTTTTCATGATCATTGAGTGCCAGAAAAAGGTGTATTATCATTCAAGAATTATAATAGGGGCCAGCATTGTGGCATGGTGGGTTAAGCTGCCATTCATGAAACCTGCAACTCATATCAGAGCACACATTGGTTCAAGTTTAGGCTGCTCTGCTTCCAATTCATCTCCCTGTTAACATGCCTGGGAAAGCATTGGAAGATGACTCAAGTACTTGGGCCCCTGCCATCTAGATGGGAAATTAGTATAAAGTACTTGGCTCCTAGCTCTGGCCAGTTGTGATCATTTGGGGAGTGAGCCAATGGATGGAAGATCTCTCTCTCTCTCTCTCTCTCTCTCTCCACATCTGACTTTTTCTTTCCCTCTCTTCCTCTCTATCACTCTGCCTTTCAAAATAAATAAAGTGAATCTTTTATCAAAAAAATTGTGATAGAAAAGTCTGTGACTCTCAGAGGCCTTGTTTCTGCTCTGGAGGTGTGACTGACTCACTCAGAAAATCTGGGCATGTGAAAATTCTTTTGAGTCACAGTTCCCTTGTCCCTAAAATGAGGTCATTAGTACTTTTCCTGTTTCCCAAATGAGTTTGCCATAGGATCAAATAAGTTCATGTCTGCAGAATTTCCTAAAATATATGAAATGCTATATAAAATGTTCTCTACAATCTCATGATTAAAAATTTCTAAAGCTTAAAATATTCAGTATTTTAACCACTTGTCCTCTGTGGAGGGCTTGTAGTATGCCATAACTTCAATCCTTGCTTATTTTACTAATGAGTGGAACAGATTGAAGTAGTGTCAGGAAGCACACATTAAAAATGGTTTCAGGAAAACTTTTCCTTTTTTTTTTTATACAAGTCAATGAACTCTGGAGGTCAGCTGTCCACGGGACTCAATGATCCTTAGGGACTATGTTTTCTTCTCCGGTTTTGTTTCTCTGCCCTCTCAGTTACATAGATTCCACCTCATTGTCCAAGATGGCAGATCACCCTCTAGCCATCACATTTACATATTTGTAATTAGGAGAGGGAAATATTTTGCAGAAGTCATACCCTTTCCCTTTCAGTTGTGCCTGCATCCTGGAATGGAAACACCATCTTCACTTACATCCTATTGCCACAACTTCAGCAAGTGATGATGCTTCACAACATAAGGAAGAGAAATGAAGTTATAGCTTCAGGTAGCCTTGTACTTATCTACAAATCAAGACATATTTTGCTAAGTCAGTAGGCAGTCCCCGCCACAGTAGATAAATTCTAGCATTTTCCCACATGAATTAGAAGGTAATCCAATTAAAAACAATATTTTTATAATGAAGGCTTAACTAGAAAAGTCAAATTAGAGTTTCTTTTACTGTATAATTAAATCAATGCCTAGCTATATTACTAATGCCTACCACATATATGATAATTTAAAAATATTTAAAGAATTTATTGAATAAATAACTTGGTAAAGGGGAAGAACCAAAATTTTATCTCTTGCAGAATTGAAGCTGCCAACAATGAAGTTATGTCAGCATTGAGAACTCAATGAGAAGCAACTTGTTGAACTGTCCTCTGACTCATAGAACAGGTAAGGTATACCAAACCACAACGTGCAAGTAAATTATGTAAACTCAAGTCCCCCTCCTCCCATTCCAAACCACATACTGGAAGATAAAAGCACAGATGAATGGGTCAAGCTACATTTGCCTGCATTCATAAGACTATGGATAGCTCATAAAAGTACCTAGTTTATAAATTATGACCAGTGCCTCAGAAGACCAACCTGTGATTAACTCCAGACTACAAGGACCTTTATCTAACTCCCTCTTTTCTGAAATAGCCCATGGAAACCTGGGTGTGTGTTATAACACTTAGGAACTTAACTTTGGTACATATGTGTTTCCGGTGTTCTTTGATCATGAATTTATAGCACTGATTGCCTTAATAAAAGGTAAATTGCAATATTTCCAGACAATGTTTTGCTCAATGTCGTGCTTCATGTTAATACATGTTTTCACAAAGTCTTGAAGCAGTAGACCCATCTTTGTGTAGTAGGCAGGACAACTCAAATCCTCTATGAAGCAAAGCAGTATATACAAGTAAATATGAAAGGATAATCAGTGAGAGCACTAGAAAAGTGTTTTTCCCAACACAAATTTTGTTATACTCACATTTTATCTATATTCTCTCTTGTAAGAGAGGAGAAAAATAAGCCAAGACGTGATGTATATTCAGAAAGAGAACACTGTGAAAAGGAGCAGGAGCAAGGAAGAAATAACTTGGAATCACTAAACTGGTAAACAAATATGAGTCCTGAAAAATAGAAGTCAAAGGAGCTGCTATGGATGCCATGTTTCAGACATCACTTGGGACACCTGCTTGGGATACCCACGTCCAATATCAGAATGAGACAGAGCTCCTACATAGTGCCTTTCATGCAGACACTAAATACCACCGGTCACTGTCTCTCATAGCCTCATAGTTTTAAGCTTCATTGCCTTGCTTTTATTAAAATTAGGCCCTAAATGGAGTGAATAGTGCAACTGAGCCCACAAAGTCCCTGATCACTGGTCTCAGGAGACTCAGGAGACATTTATGTCCCCTACAGATAATATCTTGATGTTCTGTCTAGCCTTGAGGGGATTCTTTTCCAGAAACCCCAGTCCCTGAGCAAAAGGAAACTATGAGTGCATGGAACCCCCAGACTAATGGAAACCACTTTAGCATCATCAAAATTCCCTACCACTGTATTGCTGACCAATTGAAGGAGGGCCATGAGCCCCACAAACCAACCAGGAACTTAGACATACATGGCACATCACCTCTCAACCTTTACATCAACCTGTAGGAACCTTCTTCCTTAACTCCTTGAGGATCCCAGGAATTAGGCAACAGCTGTCCAGCTTCTGGATCTGTATTTTTGTCCTTGTGTCAGTTTGGTTTGATGTGCATTGGGTGAGTGGACCCTGCTTTGGGGTTTCTACCACAATATCTTCAACTAGTGTTGCAGATGTTCTATAATAATCCCAGCTTTGCTCCTAATCTGAGGTTACTGCTGATATGTATCCTAAAAGTCATCAAATGATGACTCAAGCAGCTGAATCTCTGTTACCCAGCTGGGAGACCCCAACTGAGTTCCCAGTTCCTGCTTCAGATTTCCCCAATACTGGCTACTGCAGGCATTTGGAAAATGAATGTATTGACAGGAGAAATCTCTCTCTCTCTCTCTCTCTCTCTCTCTCTCTCTTCCTTCCTTCTTTCCTTCCTTCCTTCCTTCCTTCCTTCCTTCCTTCCTTCCTTCCTTCCTTCCTTTCTTTTCTTTTCCTTCTCTCTCTGCTTATTAAATAAATTTTCAATAGAAATCAGATAAATCTTATCTTATTGAAAATGACTGCACTTCAGTGCATTTAGACTTTTCTGAAAGCCTTAAAATCTTATAACAAGATGCAAATTAATACCAGGTTTGAATCCAGATTATATCACTATGCATGTTAATTTTGGTTCTTACATGACTTGGAGCACACGTTTGGGTTTTACTTATCTCTTTTGTTAAGTGAAGATATTATATTACACTTAACTTTGGATATTCAACCATCTGGCTGTCATAATATTTTGAAAATACTGTCAAATTCTACTTTTCCTGTGTGTACTTCATTACATATACAAATATGCAGATATCATTAATTGGTAATATCATATTATTACACACGATATTCACAAATAATAATGTTTATTATACTTCATGAGTAATTCAATTTTTGACTTACAGTGTTTATCTGATGTGCAGATTCTAGACATGAATTGTTCAGTAATTTGCAATGCCTATGACACATGTATGAACATTAAGGGAAAAAATGTAAAAATATTGGCTCATAGTATGTTCTCCATTTTGTTGGTCAAATCTGAGTTTTGATTTCCTACACCTAAAAGAAGCATATTTTAATGTTATAGAAGAGTAATCCATATAAAAAAGAAAATAAATATATTAATGATAGTCACCCAGTTACCTTTATCCAACTAAAGAAGAAAGCATCATCATTTCTTTAGGAAATAAAATGACTTTCAGACAAGTGGTTGAGATACCAAGATGACAGATCATTGGAAAATGAAATTGTTCAGGTTACTTCTGGCTACTACCTTTCAGCATAATTCATTCCCTAGGTGAGGCCAATGAATTCCCATTGTAGGAAGTGCCAGAATCTAAAATGCTTGATTATCAATGCTATAGGCTTTTAAAAAAATTCCATAAGAAGAGTAATAAGGAGTTCACAATTCATCTAAACTTTTTCACCAATGGCTTTCACTCAATCCTCTTGGCACAGTCCTCTTTCATGCTGTGTCAGCATATTCAGCTGCTAAGATAAAACTAAGACATTTCTTTGCTGTTTTTTCTAGAACATTTGAGAGAATATTTATTTAAAGAAAAAAAAACAGATTTATTGTGATCAACAGATGACACTGAGATCAATTATCTAATCATATCCATTCCTCAAAGATGTGCTAATTTGAAATACATTAAAATCCCAAAAAATTATATTGACTATCCTCCTTTAGGCATTACGGAATTGGAAGCAACAGATTGGCCTATCAAGTGGTATACCTCCTAACACCCTCTCATATTGATTTTTGTGACTTTCAGACACTCACTATAAGCAATAGGCTGAGCACAAAGAATTCAGAAATTTAAATTGAAGTTCTATAATAGTTACCCTGTTCTTTTATTTCCTGTCTTTTTGATAAGCTGCTTCTTTCCAACCTATGCATATAGAACAGAAACAATTTGGTTTGCCCTTGGATGATCACTCCCCCATCAAAAAAGAACACAGACATTATTCACATTTTCCCAATGAGGATTCATGTAATGCCATTTTTTCAGTTTAGTTTTGAAAGCGTGGAGAGTGGAGAAAGCTCACATTAATAAGCATAACCATTTAATTTCCAGAATTAATGAGTGGAGCTCAACATATTGAATGCATTGTACCAGAATATCTGATTCATTTGGAATTGCTGTGATCTCAGAGAGGGTATGTTGACCAAATGGTGCTAAACTAATGATGTTTTCATATTAGACTATGAAAAGGGAGAAACAAATATTGTAGCATGCATACACAATATTGTTACAATTTGTTAATGACAAAACACATTTCATCTCCATTAGCAAATAGACTGTTATGAACTGCTAACCAGATTGCTAATAATTAAAAGCTCAATGTGTCTTCAGTCATTACAAGAGCACAGTGATGAGAGGTTGTGAAAAGTATTTTAATTCTTTTTGTCATACTTATTTGGGGAAAGAAAAACAATCCTTATTTTTATATCAATGAATTAATAATTTGTATGATTATTCTGTGTCTTCTGTGGAAGTTATTAGGTCATCACTCAATGTTTGCCAAATATGATACTCAATAAAAAATGATCCCCAGACAATCCCAGGCCACTTCAGATAACAGCCCCCCATCAAGTAACTCCCTAACACTCCAATTTTCTGTCTCCCTAACGTTTTTGATCTTTATCATTTTCAAGAATTACAATTGAGAGCTTATGCATACATGCACGTATTCCCCATGTGTTATATGAGTAACTGGCCTACATTCAGTTTTAGTAACTGAAACAAAGCAACGATTCCACTAAAGTTCTCTTCATCAGTCCCAGTCTCTCTCCCTCGGTTTGCAGTTCTTCTGTCTTCTCTCAGATGACTGCAAGTCAACTCCTTTCCAAAGACTCCCTAAGTTTAGGGAGGTGTGCAAGGGTAGGGCTGGCACCACAAGACCCCAAGCACACAGAATTCCATTATCACTTTTACAGTTGATCTCTTACTACCAGGCTATACAGAGAGCTTTCCAGGAGCCCAAAGTCCCTGATCCAACCAAGTAACACTAATCTACTTGCAGACACCAGATGGATCAGAGGCCACATGTCATTGCAAAAGAAACTCTGGCTTCCTATCACCAACCAATCAAAAGAAGGTCACAATCACTGTGGACCAACCAGAGACCAAGACATGACATGATCTTGAGCAAAGACCTCTCTCTTTATCTATAAAGATTAAAAACCTTAATCCCTTAGGAGTTCGGTAATTAGTGATAACAGCTTGATCCCTTGCTCTGCAAATTGTAAAATAAATACCTACTTCCTTCCTCCAGCACCACCCTCTTCATCCTCCCTGCTCCCCCAATATTGGCAAGCTTCATGGCAAGCAAATCCCATTTTGGGGGAAGGGGTGTTCTATAAATATTTCTTATTTGTTCATTTTGATTTGGACAATCTAATTGTTTTATCATCTGGTGTTAAGATTGCTTCAGCCACTTATCTCTTCCTTCCTTCTCTGCAACTCAGGGTGTGAGCATGATTGATTTCATGTGCTCCAATTATCAACAGCATCAATTTTTAAACCCAAATCAACTTCAGGTCAAAAGTGTCCATTTTCCATATGTTTTATGTCCAAGCCAATTGTATTGAGTGTTTATTGAGAACCTTCTCCACCCTCAGATTTTTAAATGATAAGCTCTGACCTTGTACCAATATTTGCTGTTTCAAATACATATGCTGCTGCTTTACATCTTGTCTTAGTTTTTTTTAAGATTTATTTTTATTTATTTGAAAGACAGAATTACACAGAGAGGTGGAGATAGAGATAGAAAGAGAGGTCTTCCATCTGCTGGTTCACTCCCCAAATGGCCACAACGTCTAAGTTGGGCTGATCCAAAGTCAGGAGCCAGGAGTTTCTTCCGGGTCTCCCATGTGGATGCAGGGGCCCAAGGACTTGGGCCATCTTCTGCTGCTTTTCCAGACCATAGCAGAGAGCTGGGTCAGAAAAGGAGCATCCAGAACTAGAAAAGGCACCCATATGGGATGCCAGTGCTTCAAGCCAGGGCTTTAACTCACTGTTGCACAGTGACAGACTCTTGACTGTGTCTTTATTCACCACCATCAACTGCAACAGAGAAAATTAATTAGGCTTTACATGGTGCCACACCATGTAAGGTGTTATGCAAGAGACATTAAAATATGTGCATTTATCCCCTCAAAGCTTTCTTTATTGGATTAATTAGATCTCAAGTAGGATTACAATATGATCATTCCTGGCCGAAAAATGTAGAGTGAATTTTCTGGCACAAGTATGTCTTAAAATTTATTTTGCATTATGCCGATACAGAGTTCATCCTCTTACCAAAAAAAAAAAAAAAAAGGAAAGAAAGAAATTAGCAAATAATAAAGGTATTTTTATCAGAGTTAGACAGCCATTGTATTTAATTTTCTTATACATTATACACACTGCATTTCCTGTGTAATCCAAAACACAGAAAACTTGCCAACAAGTGATTCTAGTTGACAGCTATGGTCAGACACTGGGTTTTCTATTATATTAATGCTGATAAAATTAACACAAATGGACAAAGAACTAGTTTAGATTATGACATCTGAAACTGTAGTACTTATGACAGTTCTATTCATAAGAACTTTTCTAAACTCTTATGAGGAGTCTGAAGTATTTTCTTATGTTCTATTCTCTTTACTTTTTCCAACCTCTGAGAATGTGGTAAGGGAAAAAGGCAATTGATTTTGATTTTCATTTTACTGACTGGCATGGTGCAGTACAATTTCGTTTGGTTGACTTGAAATCATTATTCATTCAAAATACAATATTCAGTCATGATTTATTGAGCACTTATTCATTCCAGAGACTGTGCTACACTTTGAGGATAGAACACTAAATGGAGTGGACACACTACTTGCTGTGAGCTTTGATAAACTTTTGTAGTCATCTGGCAAGAGACTAGAAATTCAAGCCCTCAATTCTCTGCTCATTTCTTTACCCAGTATGATTACCTAGTACACTGAATACCTGAATTAAATTAAATATCTACTATCTCCTCAATGCTCTGTAGGGTATTTTGTAAGACTTTTTTTTTTTTTCAGAAATCCTTAATTTAATGGCAAAAACAATTGTGAACTGAGGGTGCTGTGGAAGGACAGTCATCGTCTTGCTTACAAGGCTTTGCTATAGTTTCTTATGGAATCTTCTTAATGGGACAAATACAACAGAGAAAAAAAATTCTTAAAGGAAAAGTAAGAAAATATCTTTTACGAAGCGTCTTGCACATGAGGCCAGTTGATGAACAACTTTATGAGTGAATGTGAGCTTCCTGACAATAGACACTGGCCACCGTTTCTCAGTTCTTTGTGTCTACCACATGGAATGGTGTCTGGAACATAGAAGCCCTCAATAAGCACTTGTTTAATGAATAAATATGGACTTATTGGTAACCAAAAAGGCAATTCTTACCACTGAACTGGAAACTAAAAGGAAATCATGAGAAATTTCTCAGTAAGGAAAGCTTATTAACAATGAGTCATTAACAATGACATTAACAATGAGTCATTAACAATGAGTAACTGTTTATGTGAGGATTTCTGCTTAGGAGTATCTTGATGCTGTTGATCAATATCTGTCTTCAATTATGAAAAATTTTACTCATTCTTTGTGAATATTTCCTCTCTTTTTCTCAATTTTCTCTTTTTTTTAATCTCTCAATTTTCTCTTTCTGAGTGAGTAGGAGAAAATTGTGAGAGCTTCTCATGCAATTTTCAAACTTTTTAGTCTATTGTGTTTTATTTTTCTTTATTTATCTTTTCTGTGATTTATCTTAAATTTTTAAAAAGCTTATTTTCATTTTCTTTGAAATACAGAGAGAGAGAGAGAGAGAGAGAGAGAGCTACTACCCACTAGTTTCCTCCTCAAATACACACAAATGCTGGAACTGGGCCAGGTCAAAGCCAGGAGGCAGGAATTCAATCCAGGTTTCCCATATGGTTGGCAAGGGCTTAAGTACTTAAGCCATCACCTGCTGCCTCCCAGGGTACACATAGGCAAGAAGCAGAACCAGGATTGGAACCAGGAACTCCTAAATGGAGTGTCTTAACATCTGTATCAAACACCCATACCCTCCTTTTTTCTGTTTTCTGATGAATTTCATCATAGATTCTAGTTCGTAGTTCTTTGTTCATTATGTCTCATCTGCTCTTTACCCTATTTATTTATTTATTTATTTATTTACTTGAAGGGGAGAGAGATTGTCCATCTGCTGGTTCACTCCCCAGAGGGCCTCTGCAGACCCTCCTGGCCTCTGACATGCATGGCAGAAGCCCAAGCAATGGAGCATCATTTGCTTCCTTCCCAGGAGCTTTAGTAGGGAGCTGGATCAGAAATACAAAAGCTGAGAATCACTGGAACTGCAGCTCCAATAAGGGATGCTCCAATATGCTGAGTCACAACAATGGTCCCTCTTTAGCCTATTAAAAGCTGAATTACAGCAATTATATTTTTTATCTTCAGAAATTATATTTTCTTTTCAAGACCTGCCTACTTTATTCTACAATATCTCATTGATCATATTCCTATTTAATCTTTTATTTCTGTCACTATTTGTATTATATCTTCAAAGAAAATCATATGAATCTCAGAAATTCATTATTTTAAGGTCTTGGGGATTAAATGCGTATTTTTCACTCTCAAAGACACTCATGGCCTAGGTAGAGAACAGGCTCAGCTATAACCATTTCCCTAGTTTCTACTTAGTGTCCCCAGGGGGTTATGCTAATGAGTGTTATCACCTTAAATTGTCAGCAGGTAAGCATTATCTCCTCAAAGCTCTGAATGAAATGAGACCTGTCTTAAGGGGACAAAGAGATAATTTTTTTTTCTTCCACCCACCATGAAAGCTATGACAGATTTTCTCATAGCCCTGTCTACCTTTGCTGTTAAGTACACATATGTTATTTTTTCTTAGCTTATTTTCTCACCACGTGTTATATTGCTGGTTTTATATAAGGTTTGTTGATTTTTTTGGGAAATAAAAAATATAAAATTTGAACAAGTTCAAACTTAGCTTTGAAGTCATAATAAATATTTTGTTTGCTATAATACTTTTTAAATTTTTTATTAATATAAAGACTACAGATTTTATGTATTTCATGGGTATAGTTCTAAGAAGATAATCCTTCCTCCCTTCCCCCTCAAATGTGGCTAGCCAGAATTTAATAAGACACTTTGGTTTCATGTCCGAGTTTTAAAGACAGAAAGAAATTCCAGGAAGAAGAATGTGAAAATCAGAGAGTAGAGCTCTCATAGGGGCCTGAAATGATTTAGAGACCAGGATGTAATTGCCCTTGGGGATGGGAAGTACAGTTCCTTGATTTCTCATCCCATGGAGCCCAGGTTTTGTCTCGCATCCCCAAGAGCAATTACATCCTGGTACTAAATCAGTTCAGGGCCCTAGGAGAGCTCTGCTACCTGATTTTCACTTTCCTCTACCAGGGATTTTCCCTTTCTGTATTTAAAACTCAGCCATGAAACCAAAGTGTCTTATTAAAATTTGGGTAGCAATATACGGGAATTAAGCATAGGAATAGAGGGATACCTGGTAGATCATATTGCAAAACAAAAGTTTCACATGTGCCTTTAAAAAAAAAAAAAAAAACTCATTTTTCTTTTGTTCCTGGCAAGGGCTAATCCAAAACTGCCATTTCCGTCTGAGTCAAAGGTAAAGAAAAGACGACAGATAAACTTTTTCTCCCCAGGTGCGGACACATCTGTACTCCTGCCGGGACTTCATCTTCCAGAGGCTTCTCTCACAGTGGCGCTGCTGCCTGTGCTGCAGGGTGACAAACTTAATGCCTGCATACACAGAGATTAACGCTACTGATCTGTCTACGTGAACATTACTGAACCTGTAGTTCTCCCTTTTTACCTGCTGTCTGCCTTTCTAATGTTCCCTTGACTTACATCCCTCCTTGAGTCAAGGACTTTTTTCTTGAAAGAAAAGATCAAATCTTATTCCATTTAAGTAGCATAGAAACACCTATTACAGTCCCATCCACACGGATGAGAAGGGTAGACCCTAAGTCTTTCAACGAGAGACAATGCTTGTCTCTGCTTTGAAGCAGCTATTTTCCCCTCAGCCAATTTCCAGTTTAAAAAACAGAGTTTGTGTTGTTTAAATGGAGACTATGAGTTTTAAAGGTAGGAAAAGAAGTGAAAATAAGAAACAAAGGCGTTAGACACTTCCTTCCTGAATCCTCTCTCCCCCAGCCTTCAGGCGTAGTTCAGTGATCCTGACAGATTAAATCAGTGCCATAATTATTTTTGCAGAGGAAAGAGAAAAGGTGACTTAAAAGAATATGAAGAATGCTTAGAGAAATCTGCATATTTATCTTATTCTTAAGCCTACTCTTTTCAACTCCCACTCTCATCATCTTTACGGACAAAGAAAAGGGTGCAGAATTCAAAAGGTCACATGATGTGTAGGCTGATTAAAAGCTAAAGCCAGATCTGCTGACAACTGACAAAAGATCAGGCCGTGGTTTATTTAATTGAACTCGAATGACAAGAAGGTGAGATGATTATCACAGAGAAGACTCCTTTGTTCCAGCCTCACCATTTAAGTCATTTCAAACACAGGGAACTTTTTCAATTTCCCCAGGATGTCAGCACGAAGAGATTTTTCAGGATTAATCCAGGTAATCAGGATCAAGAATACCATTTGTCTCCCTCACAGAAAGCAATGATTTGGGGCCACTGAAATGGAAGGGCAGGAATGCTGAAGGTATTAACTCAGCTGCATGTCAATGAAACGTGGGGAAGCGGATAACCAGTCTGCATTTGGCTCTTACTTTCTTATTCAGGGATGTAAAATTGTGGTTTCAAAGAGAAATCTGCAGCTTCTCTCTCTCTCCTCAGTGCAACTCATGAAAAAATATAATTTAATTTTAGTTCCTAACTGCTAGAACTCTAACTCAGGAACGTGAGGGTTCTGGAACAGAGCACCTCAATACTAGATGTAAACATAATTTCATATCAATGTTTGATACATGACAGTGACAAAATAATTAACATTTGCTGAATATACCTGTGAAGCATTAAGCAAAGCACATTAAATATTTTATTGCTTCCCTCTCATAACTCTAAGAAAATGTCTTAACTCTTCCTCAGGCTAAAATTCTTTGAGACATTATCATTATCTCTCCAATACTTTTGTGTCCTATTGAAAGATAAAAGTAAAACAGAGTCAAGTCAATTCTATATCACAATAATGCAATGTCCCCACAGGGATATTGGCCACTGCAAGCAAAAATGATGTCCCTTAAGAGCATATCAAAAAGTCTTCAAGGCAAGCTACATTACTACCAATTCCAAGCAGCGAAGAGACACTGTGTACAAACAGGGAAGCAGTGACCATATTGTAACCCCCTCTCATGACAGGTGGTACTTCTCACCGTGCCAGAGGAATTTATTTTTATAGTGTAGGGTCAGATGAGATCTGAATAAGCTAAAATAGGGAGTAAAGCAAGCAAAGATTTTGAAGATGGCAGCTAGGGTCAGACTAAGTTTTAGCTACACAAGTAGCTGTATCTACACATAGATACAGGTTCCTGTGGAAAGTGAGTAAGAACATCATCATCAGGCCTTAAGAGACAGGACAAACATTGCATGGGCTGAATGGAAGAAGCTGGTGGTTGGAAGCCTCCCTCCTTCCACTCACCACCAGATAAGTATATCTGCGGGAAGACTGAAGTCTCATGAAATTAGCCCTGCAGATTGGCATCACCACACTGAGACAAAGGCGTGGAGGAATGCACCATTGTGGAAGCTTCTCCACAGGTAGCTCACTGGGCTATTTGCAGGAAATAGTCAGATGAGCCTTCAGCAAAGGCCTGCAGTTGACTCAGGGTCTTACATTCAGACTTGGAAAGTGAGAACAACCAATGGACAAGAACCCACTTGACTAGGACTCAGTGGGTAGGGACATGAACTCTGAGCACGCAACCCCGGAGGTAAAGGATTAAGATCAGTAAACTACATTTGAGGAAGAAACAGCAAGTTGATGGAAGGATTTTCTAGGAAATAAGAATCTTAACAGGATGAACATTGACAAGCCCAGGAAACCTGAAGGGTATAGCACAGGTACCACATCAGCTCAAAAAAGAGCTGAGCAGCAAGTGGATTGATCATATGCCTATTCCAGTCATTACAGCGACTAGGAGGTTTATGCCAAATCAACCAGTCTCAAAAGACTGGAAACATGACCTGTACAGTAAGTTAATTCCCCAAGGTTTTCCTGAGGCCAGCTTTGAATCAGATTCTTCTGACTGCCAAACTAGATTGTAAAGTTCTGTGATCTGCCACTCAATGGGTCCCATCTATTCATGGAGTCAGCAAGTGCTTTCCAAACTATATCCCTGGAGTCTCAAGTATTTCCTGAAAGAAAAATTTCCACTTCAGATTAATTTTCAGAATTTTGAACACAGTTCTCTTCTCTTAGGATCACAATGCATTTTAGGATATTGAAAGTAAGGGAATCAACTTAAATTCGTTGAATCCCAGGATTGCCAGATTTGTCTGGCCATTGGACCCTTTAAGAATCTCTTGGAATTTCATGGATCATAATCTAACAGAGAGTGGGTGAGTAGGTGAGAGTATCATTCATGTTCTATAGAAGAGACTCCTCTCATAGGTTTTGCTTATCCATTCATCAACTATTTACTCAGAGAAGATTATACACCCCATATAGCGTTAGAAGCTGGTTAACGCTTGGGAGAAATAAGATACATATGGTCAGCCATTTGGGGAGTGGGAGGACAAAGAATAAATAGCACATGATTACTAATAGTGCCAAATAATGATGGAAGTGTGGATGTTCAGTGAAGACACCTGGTAAGGAAAGTCTTAGAACAGTGCCTAGACTTAGAGAACTAGGGGAAGTCAACCATGAGGATTAAAGGCCTACAGCAAAGTACCCTTCAGAAGGATTCCATTTGTTTTCCACACTGAAATCATTACATCTTATTTCCGTCATATTATGAACCTTCCAACAATAAAAGAAATTCTTCCAAATCCAAAAAAATTGTATTCTTTTTCGATAATGAAGTAGAAATTAAACTATTAACTCTAAGTTTCTCAAGTTATCTTGTGTTTCATCTTATACTAATCACTAAATGTCCTTTTTTTTTCCATAAGTATCTGCCTTAATAGAGCCTATGGTGAGAGTCCTTACCTTATATCTGTCTTATACATTAGTTCTCCCACCACTCTCTGTATAAGGCATGTTCAGAAACCATCTGTTCAATGAATAAAATCATCTCTTTCAGGAATAAGTGCCTTGGTTCCCAACACGGAGTCTGGACAACACATCACAGTATCTACCAAGAACCTCTTCCTCTGGGGCAGTGATATAGTTTTTATTTCTGGGGTATTTGTTGAGCTTTGTTCTTAAGCAGGAAACATTTCTGTGTTTTTGATTTGTGACCAACAATCTAAATAGATGTAAATGTTTTTTACATTATCTCTTAAATAGTTGGGGTGGGATGGGGAAAATGTTGATCAAAGAAAACAAAATTTCATTTAGATAAGAAGAAAGAATTCTAGAGATCTATCATACAAAGTGGTGACTATAGTCAACAACATGTATTTTTAAAAATTGCTAAGAGTAGATGATTTTAAATATTCTCAATGCACACAAAAATAAGTGTAGGAGGTAATACATATGCTAATTATCTCAATTTAGTCATTTCACAATGTACACACATTTCAAAACACATGTTACATGCTATATATAATTTTTATTTGTCAATTAAAATATAATAATAAATAAATAAAATGGAAGAGGAAAACATATTTCTAGCAGTGTTCCAAAAATTGAGGTGATAAAACAATAAGTAAATTCCTTTAATTGGCAAAAAGCAAGATGATCAATATAAATCAACAATCTTCCGTATAAATTATGCCTGAATTTATATTACAAACTGTGGTCTCTGTAAGTAAGAATATACAATTATTCAAAGGATTGTAATGCAGCAAAAACTTTTTTCTTCTGCATATTGTGTGTTCAGATTGGGGCTTTGTAAATTAGTCTACTAAAAGGCATTAACAACAGAAAAACATACCACTTTTATTTAGTCTTTTCTGTGAATTTTATCACTATTTAAAAGAAAAATGATCATTCAAAGAAGCAGTTACAATCTAAAGCTTACACTGGGTTGAACAAATAAGTCATAAGTTCTGATGACGTAACAAGATGAAGAATTCGGCCAGGGCAGTTAGTTGTGGAAGGTGACTAGTAAGATAAGAATTTGTTTAAAAAAGATTTGTTTTTACAAATTTCTCTTGGCCTTTCCTGCCTATCTCTGGTAATAAGAATTTCTTCATTCTGCCTAGCACAGTGAGGGCACTACTCACAGGGAAGTTTTTACCTCTTACTTTTTGGAAGAAAAAGAAAAGTGAGAATGCCTTTCTGGCATCTGCTGTTTCTTAAATGCATTAGCTCAAAATAACCCTTGTGCTGTAAAGGCAGGCTTTTAAATAGCATATTCTGCAGGACCAATGATGGAACAACAGTCACTTACATTTTGGAGTTCCTGGAGAAATATCATTTAAAAAAATCACACAAATCTGGGTAATTTAAATATCATTATTTTCAGAGAAACTAAGACAAAGACACTAGAAAGAATTTATAGGGTAGAAATGTTAATAATTTTAGCAGGTAACTTTCAACTGTGAGTGTTCCAATTGAACTGCACCATTGGGCTATGTGCTCAGGGACTCTTCTCATTGACGGAGGGCTTCATGTACCATTCACAGGTGTCTTTCAGACTCCTTTGCTTGACTCACACTTCCTAGGGAGCAGCTCTCTCACATCCTCTGAGTGAAAGAAACCTTAGAAAATGTTGACACCTTTGAACAGACTGCCATTTCCCTAGAATGGGGTTTTGTGGCACAATTGTCATCTCCAAATCTTCAATAAGCTTCTGAAAAAGAAATGTTGGGGGAAAGGAGGCAGAGATGCCATACGTTGAAGGGTGCCTCTAACTAGGATGGGAGAGACTGAAACGGTGTAGTGGGATGGATGTTTTGTCTTCTATTGAGATTCCCACAAAATCATTATAAGAAAACAAATAGGGCATTAGGACCATGAATAAAATATATGCAAACTCCTAAACCTCACCAGCAGCAGATGGCTGGATGAGGCACAGTCACGAACAAGGCAGGGAAACGTTGACAGTGTTCGCATTGCCTTAAAATGCAGCTCAACTTCACAGTCAATTATTGTGCCATTTCTCCCCAGCCAAGTAAACGAGGGAATGAATGAACACTTTGGGGAAGAGACGGCTAATAATTAACAGACTACTCTGACATCTTAGCATTCAACTATGCCAAACAATTAAAATTCTATCAATTTGTAGAATCAATCAAAAGTGAAACAAACAGCTGGCGCCATGGCTCAATAGGCTAATCCTCCACGTGTGGCGCCGGTACCCCGGGTTCTAGTCCCAGTCGGAGAGTCGGATTCTGTCCTGGTTGCCCCTCTTCCAGGCCAGCTCTCTGTTATGCCCTGGGAGTGCAGTGGAGGATGGACCAAGTGCTTGGGCCCTGCACTGCACCCGCATGGGAGACCAGGAGAAGCACATGGCTCCTGGCTTCGGATCAGTGTGGTGCGCTGGCCGCAGCTGATCACCCCTCCAATGGCCGCAGCACGCCAGAGGCGGCAGCCATCGGAGGGTGAACCAACGGCAAAAAGGAAGACCTTTCTCTCAGTCTCTCTCTCACTACCCACTCTGCCTGTCAAAAAAAAAAAAAAAAGTGAAACAAACATATTTGGGACTCTTTTCATTTGCTGCAAAATATTCCAAAATAATCTTGGCAATTTTCCTTGTTCCAGAGTTTAATTTTTTTGGTTATCTGAATCTGTAGTGTGATATATTATGTGCGTATATAATCCGGGAATACCTCAAAGCCTGCTGTGGCATTCCATGTGGCTAGAACTCTGTGTGATCTCTACATTCGTTTGCCTTGGCCTGCACCACATATTTTATCTCTTCTTGTCATGAGATGCAGGGCATGTGCTGGAAAACAGATGTCAAACTTTGACTAGAGCCTCTAGGGAGGTTACTGATGCCATAACAATCCTACCTAAATTGAACCAGGAAGACATAGAAAAACTAAATAGACCCATAACTGAGACAGAAATTTAAACAGTAATAAAGGCCCTCCCAACAAAGAAAAGCCGAGGACCAGATGGATTCACGGCTGAATTCTACCAGACATTTAAAGAAGAATTAACTCCAATTCTCCTCAAACTATTCAGAGCAATCGAAAAAGAGGGAATCCTCCCAAATTCTTTCTATGAAGCCACCATCACCTTAATTCCTAAGCTGGAAAAAGATGCAGCATTGAAAGAGAATTACAGACCAATATCCCTGAAGAACATAGATGCAAAAATCCTCAATAAAATTGTGGCCAATAGAATGCAACATCACATTAGAAAGATCATCCACCCACACCAAGTGGGATTTACCCCTGGTATGCAGGGATGGTTCAATGTTCACAAAACAATCAACGTGGTACACCACATTAAAAGACTGCAGAAGAAAAACCATATGATTCTATCAATAGACACAGAGAAAGCATTTGATAAAATACAACACCCATTCATGATAAAAACCCTAAGCAAACTGGGTATAGAAGGAACATTCCTCAATACAATCAAAGCAATTTACGAAAAACCCACGGCCAGTATCCTATTAAGTGGGGAAAAGTTAGAAGCATTTCCACTGAGATCTGGTATCAGACAGGGATGCCCACTCTCACCACTGCTATTCAATATAGTTCTCGAAGTTTTAGCCAGTGCTATTAGGCAAGAAAAAGAAATTAAAGGGATACAAATTGGGAAGGAAGAACTCAAACTATCCCTCTTTGCAGATGATATGATTATTTACTTAGGGGACCCAAAGAACTCTACTAAGAGACTGCTGGAACTCATCGAAGAGTTTGGCAAAGTAGCAGGATATAAAATCAATGCACAAAAATCAACAGCCTTTGTATACACAGGCAATGCCACGGCTGAGGAAGAACTTCTAAGTTCAATCCCATTCTCAATAGCTACAAGAACAATCAAATACCTTGGAATAAACTTAACCAAGGACATTAAAGATCTCTACGATGAAAATTACAAAACCTTACAGAAAGAAATAGAAGAGGATACCAAAAAATGGAAAAATCTTCCATGCTCATGGGTTGGAAGAATCAATATCATAAAAATGTCCATTCTCCCAAAAGCAATTTACAGATTCAATGCAATACCAATCAAGATACCGAAGACATTCTTCTCAGATCTGGAAAAAATGATGCTGAAATTCATATGGAGACACAGGAGACCTCGAATAGCTAAAGCAATCTTGCACAACAAAAACAAAGCCGGAGAGATCACAATACCAGATTTCAGGACATACTACAGGGCAGTAGTTATCAAAACAGCATGATACTGGTACAGAAACAGATGGATAGACCAATGGAACAGAATAGAAACACCAGAAATCAATCCAAACATCTACAGCCAACTCATATTTGATCAAGGATCCAAAACCAATGGATTAAAGACTTAAAAACATGGATTAAAGACTTAAATCTACGACCTGAAATCATCAAATTATTAGAGAGCATTGGAGAAACCCTGAAAGATATAGGTGCTGGCAAAGACTTCTTGGAAAAGACCCCAGGAGCACAAGCAATCAAAACCAAAATTAACATTTGGGATTGCATCAAATTGAGAAGTTTCTGTACTTCAAAAGAAACAGTCAGGAAAGTGAATAGGAAACCGACAGAATGGGAAAAAATATTTGCAAATACGCAACAGATAAAGGGTTGATAACCAGAATCTATGAAGAAATCAAGAAAATCCACAACAACAAAACAAACAACCCACTTAAGAGATGGGCCAAGGACCTCAATAAACATTTTTCCAAAGAGGAAATCCTAATGGCCAACAGACACATGAAAAAATGTTCAAGATCACTAGCAATCAGAGAAATGCAAATCAAAATCACAATGAGGTTTCACCTCATCCCAGTGAGAATGGCTCACATTCAGAAATCTACCAACAATAGATGCTGGTGAGGATGTGGGGGAAAAGGGACACTAACCCACTGTTGGTGGGAATGCAAACTGGTTAAGCCACTATGGAAGTTAGTCTGGAGATTCCTCAGAAACCTGAATATAACCCTACCATACAACCCAGTCATCCCACTGCTTGGAATTTACCCAAAGGAAATTAAATTGGCAAACAAAAAAGCTGTCTGCACATTAATGTTTATTGCAGCTCAATTCACAATACCTAATACCTGGAACCAACCCAAATGCCCATCAACAGTACACTGGATAAAGAAATTATGGGACATGTACTCCATAGAATAATATACAGTAGTCAAAAACAATGAAACCTGGTCATTTGCAACAAGATGGAGCAATCTGGAAAACATCATGCTGAGTGAAATTAAGCCAGGCCCAAAGAGACAAATATCATTTGTTTTCCTTGATTGGCAACAACTAACTGAGCACCAAAGGGGAAACCTGTTGAAGTGAAATGGACACTATGAGAAACAGTAACTTGATCAGCTCCTGTGCTGACTGTTGTTGTACAATGTAATACTTTGTCCATTGTAGTATTTTTTTGTTCTAGTACTAGTGGTTGAACTCTGTAATTAACACACAATTATTCTTAGGTGTTAAAATCTTAACTGAAAAGTGATCCCGGTTAAATATAAGAGTGAGAAAAAGAGAGGCAGGAGATGTGCAACTGGGGACATGCTCAATCGGACTTGCCCCAAATGATGGAGTTAGAAATGTGCCAGGGGATTCCAATACAATCCCATCAAGGTGGCATGCACCAATGCCATCTCGCTAGTCCATGTGATCAATTGCAGTTCACCACTGATCACACTGATAGGTCTAAGAGTCAAAGGGATCACTCAAACAAGACTAATGTCTGCTAATACTAACTGATAAAATCAGAAAGGGAGAGAACGATCCAATATGGGAAGGGGGAGACACACAGACTCATAGAATGGCAGACATCCTAAAGAACACTCTGGCCTCAGAATCAGCCCTTGAGGCATTTGGATCTGGCTGAAGAGCCTATGAGAGTATTTTAGGCATGGAAAGCCAAGACATGGTGGAGAAGAAGAAGAAGAAGAAGAAGAAGAAGAAGAAGAAGAAGAAGAAGAAGAAGAAGAAGAAGAAGAAGAAGAAGAAGAAGACCTAAATGAAAGATCTCTGCGAGTGAGATCCCAGTGGAAAGAATGGGGCCATCAAAGTAGGAGGTACCTTTCTCTGAAGGGAGGAGAGAGTATTTTAGGCATGGAAAGCCAAGACATGCTGGAGGAGAAGAAGAAGAAGAAGAAGAAGAAGAAGAAGAAGAAGAAGAAGAAGAAGAAGAAGAAGAAGCAGAAGACCTAAATGAAAGATCTCTGCGAGTGAGATCCCAGTGGAAAGAATGGGGCCATCAAAGTAGGAGGTACCTTTCTCTGAAGGGAGGAGAGAGTATTTTAGGCATGGAAAGCCAAGACATGCTGGAGAAGAAGAAGAAGAAGAAGAAGAAGAAGAAGAAGAAGAAGAAGAAGAAGAAGAAGAAGAAGAAGCAGAAGACCTAAATGAAAGATCTCTGCGAGTGAGATCCCAGTGGAAAGAATGGGGCCATCAAAGTAGGAGGTACCTTTCTCTGAAGGGAGGAGAGAACTTCCACTTTGACTATGACCCTGTCAGAATCAGATCGAAGTCGGTGAACCCTAAAGGCTTCCATAGCCTTGGCAACTCATGACTAGAGCCTAGGGAGATTACTGACACCATAAACAAGAGTGTCAAATTGTTAAATCAACATCAAGAGTCACTGTGTACTTCCGTCCCATGTGGGATCTGTCCTTAATGGGTTGTCCAATGTGAAGTAATGCTATAGCTAGTACTGAAACAGTATTTTTACACTTTGTGTTTCTGTGTGGGTGCAAACTGAGGAAATCTTTACTTAGTATATACTGAATCGATCTTCTGTATATAAAGATAATTGAAAATGAAAAAAAAAACTTGGTGTTAAATCGGAAATTACATAGAAAATTAATCAATTTTTTAAAAAATATCATGTAGGACCTCTGTCATTAATGTGCCGCACACTGATTTAATGCTATAACTAGTACTCCAACAGTATTTTTCACTTTGTGTTGCTATGTGAGGGCAAACTGTTGAAATATTTACTTTATATATACTAAACTGATTTTCTGTATATAAAGAGAATTGAAAATGAATCTTGATGTGAATGGAAGGGGAGAGAGAGCGGGAAAGGGGAGGGTTGCAGGTGGGAGGGAAGTTATGGGGGAGAAAGCCATTGTAATCCATAAGCTGCACTTTGGAAATTTATATTCATTAAATAAAAGATTAAAAAAATTGAAATGAATTTGTATGGGACCAGTCCTGGAAACCCAGAAACAGTTGAGTACTTTTTTAATATGTCCTCCCCACATACTTCATTAGAGAGGTACATAAATGAAACTAACCTTGACTCAAACAATGATTCAGCAATTCCAGTAGTTGTGTCAATAATTTCCAGTAGTTGAATAATAATTGCTATGACAAGACTGCCTATTTAAAACTGTGTTGCACAACAACTTAGACCTTGAGGATTAACAGCCATCTTTTACCATGTCTCTCCAAATTAGACTTTTACAGCTACCAAGGGTGTTTATTTCTGCAAAGACAAATAGAACAGCTCACTGCCAAAGGTGGGCCCATCCATAACTAGTTCTATACCTTATTAAAAAGAGGAAGAAGGAAGCCCAGGCCCTGGAGAGAACTAGAAAACGTCCATGCATATTTTAACATAGAATGCCTCTCACTCTAGTTAAAAGGTGGTGAGGAATACCAACTGCTGCATATCTAATTCCTCTCTCCATTAGGAAAGCTGGTGAAATGTGTGGGCTTACACAGAAAAAGGATAGGAAATATTTACAAATAAAATATTAAAAGTAGCTCTCCTCTGGTAGAGAAATTATATATATATATATATATATATACATATATATATATATATGGTATTTTTTATTCCTTTCTGTATTTTCCCTAGGGAACATATATTGTATTTATAATTGGAAAGTGCAGAATGACTTTTAAACATGCTTTTTGAAAATACTGGCTTTGACTTTTAGTTCATGGGCATGCTAAAATGACATTCTATGATTCTCCTGGAAAACAGTATGGCTTTTTAACTGGAATTAACCTTTGATCTGACAGGGAAACAAAGATTGATTCTTTAGTTGAGCATTTTTTAATTTTATTTAAGTTATGTAAGTTTCATGTATTTCATCTATATAGATTTTGTTGAGTATATACTCTATCACAGGCATATGGGTTATTTTTTCATCTCATCAGTAGTTACTAGTTATGTTAACCAAATCTAGTCTATATTTTTAAAATATTTTCATGGAAAGAAGGGAAAGACTTCAAAATTCATTATTTTTATTCATTCTTCCATTAAAATTTTTTATTGATCACTACACAAAGAGTTTACATAAATGAAGAAATTGTAGTTCCTGACCTCAAGACACTTATGTTATACAGGAAGAGACTAATAAATCGACAATCACAGGCACACACACACATATATACACACATGCCAACATACATAAAGTCATAATACTACTGAAAAACTGAAGGAACTCTTTCCAGAAGAGTTGATATTTAAGCTGAGACATGAAGAATGACAAAGTTCATCCAGAATTCAAGAAACGATTCTAGGGAAAGAGCTGCTCAGTGAAATAGTATTTGCAAAGCTATGAAGCTGTGAAATACGTGAGGCATACGGGACATTTCCACTAATTCAGAACAATTAAAATATGGAGTACACATAAGACAAAAGATGAGCATGAACTGTAGGTCACAAAGGTTTTATAAGTACATTTTGAAGACATTTGGTCAATGAGAAGCTAGTAAACATTTTAAAGGTTAGAATATCAAAGTCACTTTAAACACAATACATTCAAACTTAGTATGTCCAGTCTCCCTCCCAAACAAACTCATCTGGTGTTGCACATTCCAGTGAATGTCATCATCAGTGGTGCTACTTTTTAAGCCACAAATGTATGCAGTATCCTTGATATTAAATATTCTTAATTCCTACATTTGTCCCGTCCTCAAATCGCTACTAAACTCTTTATCTAGGACATCCATTCCTCTTCTCTTCCATGGTCACCACCCTAGCCCAAGTTATCATTATTTCTCATCAGGACTATGGTAATAAAAAAACTTGTTGGTTTCCCAAATACACTAGTTTGCCTCCAATATGATGTTTGCTTTAAAGCCAGAGGTAGTCAAAATGAAAATATAGTCCCACCATTACCATATTTGATATCTATTACTTTGTAGTTCTCTTAAAGTAAAAACAAAGAACCTGCATAGTTTGTTCCTTGCTACCTCCCCAAAACCCCTCATTTCACTCTGGGCTTCAGCCATGCTGCCCTTCTCTGAGCACCCCCATAGATATCAGATGCCCCTACCCCATCCCTGTTGAACATGGTATATTCCCTGTTTAGATTAACCTACCTCCCCGCTCCCTAATTTTTATCCATCTCCTCCTTGTCACTTCTTCAGGTTAACCTTTGCTGACATCCTACATAGGCTAGGTTCTTTTATTGTATATTCACATGTTAATGGGTATGATTACTTGATTGTGTGTTTTTCCCAGTAGGTTATATTTCTGGCATCTACTGGTGTTCAACAAGTCTTCTTTAACAAATGAATAAATAACATTAACAGTTTGTGCATTAAAAACTTTATTCAGATAGCAATATGAAAAACCAGATTTACATAAGCCTGATTAAAAGTAAGGAGAAAAGTAAGAAAAAAGTTCAGCAAGCAGCCTAGGTTCACTGATGGTTTGAACCACAAAGGCAGTAAGTGTACAGAGGATAGGGCAAATCTGAGTCCTTTGAAGTAGAATCATCATCTTACGTGGCTAAGAAACCAGGAAATAACCTATCAGCTTACAGGATGGCTCTCATAGTAATATGTAGATGTTTCTAGGTCTTTACAACAGGAACTTTTCCCCAAAACAAAAAAATGTGATTGATTATTCATGTATAGCTTACTTTAAACAATTACAAAGAGGCATCCTAAGGCAAAGGTAAGTCAATCCCATTTTGAGAGTGGCACAGTGAGGAAGGGAGAGACACCCCAGATAAATGTGTATTTCTATAAGATTACTATAACACTTACTCCTACCTCTACCTCCATTAGTGGCCCCTGATCTAAGAAATTTGGCTTACTTCATTGGGAATGGCAGATGACTGTCACCAGGATCTGAGCTACAGCTTCAAGAGCATGCCAACCCTCAGCAACCAGCATTTTCTATGCTTTAAGATCTAACCTGGATGTTGTTACACTGTGACTCAACTATGTGCCAGGTGTCTTAGAAAAGACTTAGCCACTGTTCCGCAGCTTTAGGTCACTGGGAATTTCTAAGAGAACCTGGCAGTACAGTGATCTATTTCAAAGGAATTGGAATAGAAAGATCATCTTTCTAATTTTCAAGAAAGAATTTGAAGACTTGATTATAACTACTCCATTTGTCTCTTTCACCCACCCGAATGTATCCATTCAGCTCTTACATATACAACTCTAGGAATTTACAGTTTGCTTTGTTACCCATGAATATGCCTATTACCAACCCTTAGCGGAAATTTCTCTTTCAGTTAGCATGCTTCTGTGAATGGGCTCATCTTCTCAAATATGGAAAAAACATTAGGGCCATTCAGAGCACTCAGCAAGATGTCTATTAGGGATGCAAATGTGCAGGCGATGGACAAAAACAGTAGCTCTACTTGTGAAACATTTGGATTTGGAGAATTTAACTTTCCTCTTGAGAAAAGTTTTAAATTCTTCCTATCTGCATATTCTCTGACTCCATTTCCTCTCCCATCCCCAGATGTGGTTGTGCATTTAGACAGTACCATTCTCTTATTCTACAGTGTCACAGAACTTGCATTCACCTTCTAAACTTCATTGCCAACTCTTTCCTACTGACTCAATTTCCACCTCCTTCTTTGAGATCTGGTACATCTCCGACTGTCTGCTAGACACTTTTTTAAAATCAAACTTAAGATGTTAGAAGCGGAGATCATCATCTGACACCTATACTTACCCATAGAAACATTTTCTACAATGACCAATGACGATAAACATAGTATCAGACTTCACTTAACACTTTCTGTGTTGACTCATTCATGTGGTAGTCCAGTGCTCTTGATTGATCCTGCCAGGCCTTCTTCTTCTCAAGCCAACCCTTATTCGCCAACATTGCCTTAACTTTCCCAACAATCACTTTCTCTACCAACATCCAAGGTTCTTGGATTTCTTGCCCTCTAACATCCACCTAGCCTCAGCACTGCTCATCAATATTTTATTCATCTGTAGTTGAATTTCCATTAGAAGTCCCCACTGCAACAATTGCTCATAACAATTAAGGTCCAAGATACCTATCACAGCTCCTTGTTTCCCCACTTTCCATCTGCATTGTCTGCTACGATATACATGAGCATACCTGTTACTTTCTATTTCCAAGTAAGAATTTTACAGCTTCTTTCATGGATGTTTCCCTGTCCTTAACTTTTTGATGCTCACCTTGCTCAACATTTCATTCCATCCTTCATCCTCTGTAGGTCCTTCTTTGTTGTTTATGGAATATTGACTGATACTTTCCTTCATATACAAACATGTGTGAATCTTACTTGTGAATCTTACTTTTCCTAAAAAAGAATAATAATAATAATAAGATATTTGTTTTACCTCTTCTAGCTACTTCACTGATTCTTTCATTTCTGAGAAAATTTGTATAATCATACAATCTTATATGCTCTTTAAAAAGATTTATTTGTGTAATTGAAAGGAAGAGTTGTGGTGGGGGGGGCAGTGGGGAAAGGGAGAGAGAGATAGAGAGAGAATCTTCCATTTGCTGCTTCACTCCTCAGATGGCCACAATAGCCAGGGTTGGCCAGGCTGAAGCCAGGAGCCGAGAACTCCATCCAGGTCTCCCACATGGATAGCAGGGGACCAAGTACTTGAACCATCTTCCACTGCCTTCTCAGGCACATTAGCAGGATGCTAGATCACAAGTCCAGCAGCTGGGCCTCAAACCAACACTCCAGTATTAGCTGCCAACATCTCAGGTGGCAGCTTGATCAGCTACACCACAACACCAGCCTTCTTGTCTTGTCTTTTCTTCTCTTTTTCCTTCTTTTCCCTTCCCTTCCCTTCCCTTCCATTCCCTTACTTTTATCTTCTTTTCTTTTTTCTTTTCTTTTAATATGCTTCTAAATTCAGTTTTTCTCTCACCTACTTAACCAATCAGCAATGCATTATCAGCCTTTACACTACTAATGAAACCACACTTTCAAACAGTAATCTCCTAATTAAAAAAGCAGCAACCTTTCCATCTTTGTGGGGTTTTTTTGTATCTGCCTGAATTATTTAACATCTAAAACTGTTTTGTCTGCTTTTCTCTCTTTCTTGCTTAGTTGGCGTGGCACTGTACTCATTGCTAGGTTGATATTGCCCTAACTTTGAGACTAGTCTTCCAAGCCTTTATTTTTTCTGAATAATTGAGTCAATGGCTCCACAAATTTCTCTCCATGACTTTTTGTTTTCCTTAATCAACTACATGTTCTCCCTTGTTAATTTTTCTATTGTTACTATTTCTGCTTTAGGACTAATTTCTACAGATGGATCTGAGATTCTGTATTTCCAGTCCCAGCACTCTTTTTACATTTCATCCATTCATTATCACCTTATTTTCCCAAAAGCTGTATGTCTAAAATCAAACTCATTATGTTCACTGATTGCCTCCAGCTCCTGCATTCCTTTTGTCTTTGGTATTTCAGGAATCTTTTCAGTTTTCCACTAACTAAATGTATTTATTCAATAAACATTTATTGTGCTTGTACTGTGTCAGATGAAGATTCCAAACAGACAGCCAAACATTATTAAAAATGCTGTAAACAGAGGGAACTTAATACAGGAAATTGATTACACAGATGATGGGAAACTAGGTAAGTCAAATAGATATCTAAAGTTATTTTTACTACTATTACAAAATATCACAGACTGGGTAATTTTTACGTAATAGAGATTGATTTCAAACAGTTATGAAAGCTGAAAAGTTTAAAATCAAGGAACTGGCAGGTCTGGTGTGTGTTGAAGCACTGGTTTCTGTTTCTAAAATGGCCTCATGTTGCTGTGCCATTACTTTGCATAAGGCAGAAAGGCAAAGGAAGCCTAAACTACTTGCTTCTAGTCTTTCATAAAGCACATATTCACTCATGAGAGCTCCAACCTCTTGACTTAATCATGCCCGTACAGTCTCCACAATGAGAATTAAGTTTCAGCACAAGAAGTTTAGAGAACATTTCATAGCACAGGTGATACTTAAGTCACACATAGCTTAGCAGTAAGATAATCTTGGCTATTAGAATGAACAGGAGGTTTTGATAAAAGTCCAAGATTTATTGCCTAGAAAAATCAGGAACCACGACTAAAGGTATAGCAAGAGAGAGGATGCAACTATTGCCAGAGATGCTGCTCAAGTCAAGAAGGAAGAGTGAGAAAACCCTTGGATTATCCAGTCTCCCCTGGAGCTTCCTATGGGTCATACCTATCTGGAATACCATAGTTATTTTAATCTGGGAAATGTAATCCACAGAAATCATCACTGCCTCCACAACCCCAATATCCAGAGCAAAGTCAGAGAAGAGCAGACAATGGATCCAAGAGAGAAACGGCCAAAGATGGATCACTTTGCCACCATTCATACCTTTTACTATATCTTGCTGGCACATAACAACATGAAGTTTCCACCTAATATGTTACAACTATTCCTTGTAGAATGTTACTCTCACACCCATTGACAAAAATACACAAAAGAAAAGGGGGGTGAGTAATAGTAATATCTCTAGCTGCTGCAGTCCACATTTCTATAATAGCTAATATTTTTAACACATTGGCTTTGTAGAGATATAATTTGCATTCCATAAAATTCACTCACTAGTAATATATAATTCAATTTTTTAAACTACAGATACAGAGTTGTGTAACTATCACAATTTTAGATGTTTTATCACTCCCAAAGAGACCCTGTTTTCATTAACAATCACTCTCTATTGCTGAAGAGCCCTCCTCTCACTTATTTGAAGATCAGTTCAAGACCCAGCCATCCCAGCTTTTAGGCACTGCTCTCTGTTCTGCAATCTGAAGCATTTACTATCCATACCCCTCGTTCAGATTCCCCATAGTGCAACTCATCTTTTTATGTATATGCTCTGTATCCCCAATTAAATTATAACCCTCTTAAGAGCAAGACCCTTGTGTTGATTGAAGAGATGGAAAAATATTTAGAAATGTAGCTGCCTCATTGAATCTAATCCTCTTTCATTTATGCTTTGATTAACTCATAGTGCTGCAAACTTTTCCCTTAACAGAGAATTTTTTCCCTTAATCATTTTTTCCCCAAGAAAATAACTCAAAATTCATGGAAAAAATTTAAACACCAAATTTAAGGTGTTTGCTAAAATACAAAAAATGGAACAAATGAGAAAAAACACTTCAGAAATTATTTGTTATTTTCATCTACTGTGAATATACATTTCAAATGCGCTAGCAATGCTAATATTACTTTTAGCCTAGTCTTATATCAGTGTCCCTTTCTGTATATATGACAAAGGGTGACACGGGCCAATAGAAGAAATAAAACAATGTATTTCCTAGAACAAATGTTAACTTTATGACTTGTTATTCAAGTCTTACAAGTATCTGAGTATTTAGATATGATCTTAAATATATGTCTTTCTCATGAAATGGAAGACATGAATAAATAACACTTTACGTTTCGGTAGATATTAGAGCTGGGAATAAGTCAACTTCCTTTCCAGTTTCTATCTAAACTTTCCTTTCCCTTCCTTCAGTATTTTCCTATTCTTCCATTTCCTTGTTTATTCTTGTAGTCCTCTTAACAACTTCAACTTCCCTTAGGAAGAAATTCATACAACTTCATTTAATGGTTAAAAACAACCTTAAATATTAGAGCTACTGAAGGAAAAGAAAGTACATATAATAATATGAGATGTTCCCATCTTTGTATCTATAATTGTACAAATGGTTGGGGATCTTTGACCATCCAGTTGAAAAAGCTATACAAGCAAAAAATTATTGGAAAAAATGCTTTAGAAATCTTCAAAGGAGCAGTAAGCATGGTTATTCAGTTCTCAAATGTTTCTAAATGCCAAGTTTGTGCCAGATACCATTCTAGGTGCTGGGAATGAAAACTTCCTTCAAACAACTCATGGTTAAGGCAAAAAGATCAATGACAGTCAATCTCCATGTTGATGAATATAAAAGTTTATTGAAAGTAGAGGATGAAGACAAAACAGAAAAAGAATTTCAGGAGTGTAAGGAAAACATTTGGATAGCATTTCACTACATACTTAAATCCAGCATAATAAGTAAGAGTAGAATATATTTCACATGAAAAACATGGGGAGAAAAAAAAAAAAAAGATGAAGAAAACAGCATGCCATATAGAAGGGATGGTACATGGTCACCTTGCCTCAGTTGGCCTGCTCAAGAAAATGACATAGACTGCATGGCTTATAAGCAAAACAAATATGGTTTTCACAGTCCTAAGGCTGGAAAGTCTTAAATCAATTTATCAGATAATGTCTGATAAGGACCACCTTCCTGGTTCATAGATGGTGACTTCTCAGTGTCCTCACAGGTAGGAGGGGCAAAGTAGCTCTCTCTTGTCTGATTGACTAAGGTACTAATTTCATTCATGAGGGTCCCATCCTTGTGACATAATCACCGCTCAAAGGCTTCAGCTTCTAATACCATTATTTTAAGGATTTGGATTTTAAGATATGAATTTGGGGGTTGGGGGCACAAACACTCAGACTGCAGAAATGATTGTTATACGAATGGTAAGTAATATGGTGCTAGAATGGACCCAAATTTAACATCTATGGATTTCAAGGCATTTGTCAGGAATGTACAAGATGTACAGCAAAAGCAAGAACTGAGTCATGGAAGCCTGTGTGCTAGGACTCTCACATATTATTCTTATGATAATAGGGAATGCTGGATAATTAAAGAGAAGGGTAACATGCCCACATTTGTATTTAAAATAATCAACCTACTTCTTTAGTGACATGATATGTTTGTGGGTTTTGCATTAGACAACAGGTCTAAGGGGGATGCAGGGAAAGCCATAAAGATTTCCTGTGGCAATTCTCCATGTGAGAAGTGACAAGTGCCTGAATAAAGGTACAATCCTGAAGATAAAGAGATAAGAAAGCCAGGGAGTTAGTGTAGAAACAATGGCACTGGAGTTTCCAACTGTATATAGAGAGTGTGGAAGAGGAAAACAGACTCTTACATGTCTGGTTCATGCAACTTGTATGGAATTGGACGGAGAAATATTTGTGGGAAAATAAATAAATAAAATAAATTTTGAACACACTTATATTCTAAGAAAACATTCAAATATTTAGGAGTTAGATGAAAGTATGAGTCTATACTTTAAGAAAGAGGTTAGTACTACTTCTGTGTGTGTGTGTGTGTGTGTGTGCCAGAAAGAAACAGAAAGAAGAAACAATGATTAGACAAGGATGAGATCACAGAGAATTTTTATAGTAAAAGGAAAAAAGATTTGGGCAAAAACAAGACCCATAGGAGTACCAATGTTTAGCATTCAGAAGAGGAACAAGGGATGAGAAGGCAGATAAACAGTTAGCAAGATCACAACAACCACAGAAATAGTTCCAAAACAGAGGCTGTGACAGTGGCAAATGCCACAAGGTGACACATGAATTTGTTTCTTTATACTTTTATCTATCATTTTCTCTAATCTTTTTCTTTGTTTTGATGAATGAAAACTCTCACATGTAACCACCATCATTCTTTCTTTAGCCCATCCTGAATATTATTTTATTAGGGAAAGTCATGTGGGATGACAAAATTTGTGTTAGAAACCCTTCTAGCTGAAAGCAGTTTAAAGGTTTGATGAAAGTGGTCCCAGAGGCAGTAGAGAGAAGGGGCCGGGTTCAGGAAATATTTTGGTCATTGAATTAATGGGGTTTCATATTCACATTTTCAGAGAAGTGTGAAGGAGAGGAAAGAGTCATAGATGACATGGATTCCAAGCTTAAGAATCTGGATAAATGCTGGCATTATCTGTGAGATCTAAGGCGTGTAGGCATTGAGTTGGGAAAGGTGTGTTGCTCAGGGTTTTTACAGAGAAACAGAACCAATAGCATGTCTAGAGATTTGTAAAAGGAAATCCATTCTAAGAATTAAGAATTAATTAAGAATTAACTCAAAGAATTATGGAGGTCAAGACATCTCACAAGAACTGGAGAACCAGAAGATCCAGTGGTGCAGCTCAGCTGGTGTCTAAAGGCTTGAGAACCAGATTGAGCAATGTGAGTGCTGATGTGAGTGCTGGAGTCCAAAGGCCTGAGGATCAGAAGTGTTAGTGCACACAGGAGGTCCATCTGAGCTGCTCAAATGAAAGTGTTATTTATTTGTGATACGTAAAAGTGAAACTGCCTCTCTGAATAGTAGTCCGCCAGGACTTTAATCACAGGGATTACAGGATTGTTCAAGACATAGAAGAGAGGGAGGAGGATACTCCTTCCTACTTGCAGCTTATTTCCCGGATGTAGTCATGGGTGAGTGAGAGGTGCTTCCTGCTCTAGCAGCATGTATCTTCACATATTGGATATTTAAAACTCTGGCTGGGACTGCTTCCTTGCAGCTTTCCTTGGTTGGTGAGGTCTCGATCCCTCTGAGTGCAGTGTTGCAAGATAAGCCTTTCTGCAACATCCTCTGAAAAGCAAGCTCTGACTGGGGCCGGCGCTGTGGCACAGCGGGTTAATGCTTGGCCTGAAGCACAGACATTCCATATGGGCGCCAGTTCTAGTCCCGGCTGCTCCACTTCTGATCCATCTCTCTGCTATGGCCTGGGAAAGCAGTAGAAGATGACCCAAGTCCTTGGGCCCCTGCACCAACGTGGGAGACCCGGAAGAAGCTCCTGGCTCCTGGCTTCGGCAGCTCCAGCTGTTGAGGCCATCTGGGGAGTAAACCATCTTTCTCTCCCTCTCTCCCTCTCCTCTGTCTGTGTAACTCTGACTTTCAAATAAATAAATAAATCTTTAAAACAAAAAAGCAAGCTCTGATGAGCAAACTCTTTCAGGTTCTCTGCGCCTTGTCTTTCCTCTGCAACCCTCCCTGCTGCCTAAATCCTACAGTCTTGATTATAGAGTCCTGATGCCCAAATGCAGGAGAAATGGATATCCCAGCTTAAGAAGAGAGTGGGATGCTCCTCTTCCTCCTCCTTTTTGTTTTTTTACAGGACCAACATTTAGACAATTCCCAGGCACATTGATGGCAGACCTTCTTTCCTCAGTCCACCAATCCAACTACTAATTTCTCACAGAAACACTTTCACAGACACACCCAGAGACAATGTTTTGCTGCCATCTGGGCTTCCTGTAGCCAAGCCAAGTTGACACAAAATGGTAATCATAAAAGAAGGAAAAAGTAAGAGATTTAATAGGCAATACAGTGTATTTTCCTAGGTAGTGTCTATTCGCTTTTCTTTCTGGACACGCTCTGGTAGTGATGGGTACCTGACTCTAAGTCCTCAGCCTGTGGCAGAACTATACATTCTGCCCCAGCTTATGAATCAGTGCACTGTTTTATACATTTTACCCAAAAAGTATTAATGAAAGGAGCTTGCATCACTTGTAGGCCTGAGAACCTTCCTGCTAACACAAGGCCCTTCAGAGCGCTCTTCTGTGTGACCCTGTAACTGTGAACATTTGAGCTGGTGGCAGGCAGCTTGAGTTATTGGACGATAACATGCGCAGAACTCTGCTTGGCATTGAGCGTATATCATAGTGAGACTCAAAAACTTTCATTGTTGAAGCCACTATGACTTGGGGAAGTTACATGAGCATAACCCAGGCTGTCCTGATAGATATATACTCCGTCTATGATTTCATAGACTCCTTTATCTAAAGTTGTCATCCACGCACTGGTGAGTCCAGCTCCGTAACTGCAGCTCTAATTCCTGAAACCCAGACACTTCTGTGTAGCTGCTTCTGAGATGTCACAGCACTGCAAGTTAACCTATCGAAAATAAACTTACAAAGGCCGGCGCCGCGGCTCACGAGGCTAATCCTCCGCCTGCGGCGCTGGTACCCAGGGTTCTAGTCCTGGCTGGGGCGCTGGATTCTGTCCCGGTTGCTCCTCTTCCAGTCCAGCTCTCTTCTGTGGCCCGGGAAGGCAGTGGAGGATGGCCCAGGTCCTTGGGCCCTGCACCTGCATGGAGACCAGGAGGAAGCACCTGGCTCCTGGCTTCGGATCTGCACAGTGCGCCAGCCATAGCGGCCATTTGTGGGGTGAACCAATGGAGGGAAGACCTTTCTCTCTGTATCTCTCTCTCTCACTCTCTAACTCTGCCCGTCAAGAAAGGAAAAAAAAAAATAAACTTACTAGTAGTGATTGATTCTTTTCTGAATATTTATTATTTCCTAGCTGCTTTTCATACCTTTGTATCAATTATATGATTTTATGCATGTAATTTTTTTTACCATAAATCTTAAGAGGTGCATGAAACGACAAATGAAATGGAGAAGATGTGGTACAAAAGGTAGAATGGGAATCTTCAGAACTGAAGGAAGAAGGAAAAGCTAAGCAATACTGGGGACTACAGAGAAGCCAGAGGAGATGCAGGTACAATGCTGCTTTACAAATTGGAGGCTACTGATTTTCTAGGAAGAATGTCCAAACTGCAGTGAGGTCAGGAGATATGAGGAAGAGGAGAGAGTCGATATGGGAAATTAAGGAGCTTGGATGATAGTCACTAGAGGGTAGGAGAAAAGATCTTAGCTGAAAGACAGCTCAGGTTTAATTTGAAGATTGATTTCAGAGAGACATAGCATGTGTGTAGCATCACAATTTATACATGTTAGAGAAGGAATGAGGTGATGGTACAAGCTCTAGGAAGAGCAACTTGGAAATAGCATGGCTGAGCACAGATGTAGGATTTCAAGCTAGGCAAGAAAAGGGATTTCTACTCTTCTGAAATTAGGTAAGGAAGAGAAGGTGTGCTGACCAGTTAGGAGGAGGAGTCAGGATTTAAAACAGTTCATTTCTGATGGTCTCAAGAAGCCTTTTTTTTTTTTTTTTTTTTTTTTTTGACAGGCAAAGTGGACAGTGAGAGAGAGACAGAGAGAAAGGTCTTCCTTTTGCCGTTGGTTCACCCTCCAATGGCCGCCGTGGTAGCGCGCTGCGGCCGGCGCACCGCGCTGATCGGATGGCAGGAGCCAGGTGCTTATCCTGGTCTCCCATGGGGTGCAGGGCCCAAGGACTTGGGCCATCCTCCACTACACTCCCTGGCCACAGCAGAGAGCTGGCCTGGAAGAGGGGCAACCGGGACAGGATCGGTGCCCCGACAGGGACTAGAACCCGGTGTGCCGGCGCTGCAAGGCAGAGGATTAGCCTAGTGAGCCGCGGCACCGGCCTCAAGAAGCCTTTTTAATAAGGACAAAGCCATCTACTAATAGTCCAAGGAGGATGGAGTAGAAGCTATAAGTAAAATATTTATTTATTATTTTTTAAAAGATTTATTTATTTATTTGAAAGGCAGAGTTACAGAAAGGCAGAGAGAGAGAGAGAGAGAGAGAGAAAGAGACAGAGAGAGAATGAGTCTTCCATCCACTGGTTCACTCCCTAGATGGCCACAATGGCTAGAGCTGTGCTGATCTGAAGCTAGGCTCCAGGGGCAGCTTCCTGGTCTCCCACATCGGTGCAGGTGCCCAAGGACTTGAACTATCTTCCATTGCTTTCTGAGGCGATAGCAGAGTGCTGGATTGGAAGTGGAGTAGCTGGGATTTGAACCGGCAGCCATATGGGATGCCAGCACTGCAGGCGGCATCTTTACCTGCTACACCACAGCACCAGCCTCTATAATATTTATTTGTACTTACAAATGGGGCTGATGTTGCATCAAGGAGAATGGAGTAAAGGCTATAAGTAAAATATTTATTTATTATTTTAAAAAGATTAAAAAATGCAGTGAGCTAAGTTGCACCTGTAATGCCAGCACTCATAATAGAGCATCAGTTCAATCCTGGCTGTTCTGTTTCTGATTCTGCTCCCTGCTAATGTGCCTGGGAAAGCGGCAGAGGATGACTCAAATTCTTGGGCTCCTGCCACCCGTGTAGGAGACTCAAATGGAGTTGCAGGTTCCTGGCTTTTGCCTGGCCCAGCCCTGGCCATTATAGCCACTTAGAATCTCTCACTCTCTCTCTCTCTCTCTCTCTCTTTCACTTTTAAATACATAAAATAAAGTATTTTTAAATGAACTCATAAATATAATAAATTAATATTGAATTATTAAAGAAGGAAATTGGAAAGCACTTTTTTTAAAGAAAATATTAAATTGCATAGAGTACTTTTTCTTGGCCCAGGCATCTTCCATTTAATCATTCGTGAAGCTATAGTAAGATGATGGTAGTTTACAACTAATCACATACTTTATTGTTGTCAATAGTTTTAATTTCCTTTAGGAATAAGTCTTTTATTACAGCAACTAATTTATCCTTAATGCATGATTCAAATGGTTCTCAATTTGAGAAGAGGAGCAATCAAGCAGAAAGATCATTGAGGAGGACATTAACAGATCTCGCCCCTACACCTAGTTCTCCCAGGAGATAATCAGCACCTCCTGGAAACTGCCTCACTTCTCCCTCCAGGTGAGTATCCACCAGTCTACTCCAATTTGAATGCTTCAGTTCACCTCTGACTAGTCCACTCCTCACCTGCCCATCTCCAGGTATAGCACACTTTTGAAGAAAAAAATAAAAACTAGAGTGAAAAGCATTTTTGATAAATCCCCAACTGTAACATCAGTCACTGCTAATGCAAAAATCGATCTCTTTACTGTAACCATTTCTCAAAGGTCCAGAGGGATCACAGATCCAGGGGTCTTTAGGTATGTGTGCTGGCACAGCACAGACGTCCCTGGGGCTCTCAAAGGAATACAAAAAAATACATTGTTTGTGGGTGTGACTGTGACAGGTGTATGATTTGTGTATGTGTGTGGTGTGTGTTTATGAGGTATGCATTAGAGTGACACTTAGAGTCTCTAAATTTCACAGTGCAGTAGCTTACATATGACTTATTGTCTCATGTCACAGCCCAGTACAAGGGTTCTCCTGGCTGTTTTCTCTCCTGTGTGGTAATTCAGGGACCCTCACTCCTAACACCTTCTGAGTCTCAGAGTTCGCTGCATCCAAAAAAGGGAGGAAAAAGGTAGAAAAACTGTGTTTACCTTCTAAACCAGAAATGATGCACCTTGATTTCTATCACATATTCTTGGTAAGTGCTGATCACAAGACCTCACATTGGAGACAAAGAAACTGAGCATGGGAGCCCCTGACAAGGCACCAGTTCCCAGCAATAGTTTGGAAGGAGGTGTACAAGTATCTAAAGGGAGCCGGCCATCTCTGGCTCAGCCTGCCTTTCTCATAAAGCCTTCACCATGCACGAAACATACTCACTGCCTTCCAATGACGTCAAATTCAAGTTTCTTCCCTACATTATGTTCGGAACAAAGACTATGATCGCCGCCTGCCCCCAACCCAGTGGCATTCTGGGTTCTCCATCAGAGATACACAATACCTATAGTCCACTTAAAATCTCCTTTGGGGGAAGGGATAAATGATAGATATGAGTTGAGGATTTCCATTATGGGAGACAATATGGAGACTGCTCAGAAATCTGAAAATAGATGTACCATATGACCCAGCCATCCCACTCCTGAGAATTTACACAAAAGAAATGAAATCAGCATATGAAAGAGTTATCTATACTCGCAGGTTTATAGCAGCTCAACTCAAAGTAGCTAAAATATGACACCAATCAGATGTTCATCAACTGATGACTGGATAAAGAAGCTGTGGTAGATATACATGATGGAATACTACTCAGCCTTAAAAAAGAATGAAATGTTTTGTCTTTCAAAAAAAAGAAAGAAATGTAGAGGATCCCTTTTCCAACATGTTTGGACCAGAATTGTTTCAGATTTGAGATGTTTCTGATTTTTTTTTTTTTTTTTTGGACAGGCAGAGTTAGTGAGAGAGAGAGAGAGACAGAGAGAAAGGTCTTCCTTTTTCTGTTGGTTCACCCCCCAAGTGGCCACTATGGCTGGCGCGTTGCGGCTGCTGCGCTGCGCTGATCTGAATCCAGGAGCCAAGTGCTTCCACCTGGTCTCCCATGCAGGTGCAGGGCCCAAGGACCTGGGCCATCCTCCACTGCCTTCCAGGGCCACAGCAGAGAGCTGGACTGGAAGAGGAGTAAGAGGGACAGAATCCGCACCCCAACCGGGACTAGAACCCCGGGTGCTGGCGCCACAGGCAGAGGATTAGCCTAGTGAGCCACGGCACCGGCCAAGATTTTTCTGATTTTGAAATATTGCAAGCACATAATGAAATATATTGAGAAGAGACCTAAGACTATGCATAAAGTTCATTTATGTTTCTTATACACCCTCCACACAGAGACTGACGTAGTTTCAAACACTGTTTTCAGTGGGCCTTGTTTGACCGCGGCCTGACATGAGATCAGGTGTAGGATTTTCCACATGTGGCCTAGCACTGGCGTTCAAAGAGTGTGAAAAAAGCGTTTTGGGTTTCAGATTTCCCAACTAGCAGTGCTCAATCTGTAGTTAACAGCCGTGGAGACAGCAGTAAGAAACCCATTCGGTAAGAGATGATGATGATCATGGGAGCCGGGCCCTGCTTTGACTCTACTGCTACTTCCTCTGAGGAGCTGCCCCCTCTGTGGCTCTCCACAGCCCTGGCTCTGTTTTCCAGGGTTTCTTTTGCTCTGTATCTTCCAAGGTCACATTTGAGCTCAGCATGGGGAATGTACTTTCGCGGGGAGACATACAGCGTCTCTAACCCAGGTCCTGTTGGTGAAGTTTGGGAGCCTTCAGACAGGTTTATAATCACCAAATTTTCAAACCCTTGCTTGTGATACTTTGCTCGAAAAGGAATCCCTCAAACACTGAGTATGCATCTGGTACAACTGTTATTTTATTTTAAAATTGTTTTCTTCCTTTATTTTAATAAATCTTCAAGGCAGAGAGACAGAAACAAGAACAAACACAGAGAGATCTTCCATCTGCAGGTTCACCCCCCAAATGCTCATAACAGTCTGTGCAGACATTAGGTCCTGGCTAAAGTCAGCAGCAAAGAACTCATCTGGGTTTCCTGTGTGTGTAGCAAGGAATCAAATACTTTCGAGCCATCACCTGCTGCTTCCCAGGGTGCACATTCACAGGCAGCTGGAATCAGAAGTGAAGCTGAAACTCCAATCCAGGCTCTTTGATATAGGATGTAGGTACCCCAAGTGGCATTTCAATATTTGCACCAAATATCTACCACTAATCCAGCTGCCTAGACATCTACATGTTCCATGAGTGTGTTACATATAGCTGAGCCCTGCTCAACTTCATGGCTTTCTCACTGCTATGCGTCTTTTTCATCTTCATGGTGTCTTCCTGGAGGTCTTAAAAATTAGACATGGGTCTTAAGAAAATATTCTTAACATACTCTTTGCTGCAAAAGTAAGATTTTTTGGCTCATTGAAAAAGCAATGACTTTTTTCAGTGATGAAAATCCCCACACTTCTGACTCTTAAATTGGGAAGAAACAATTATTTCCCCCTCAGAGCCTCTTTGCCTATGCTGGCCTAACCGCTGAGACTTCTGCTCAAATCACCTACATTTGCTCCAGCTTCCTGTAGCTGCTGCCAACGTCAGCTTCTGGCCCCAACACCCCAGGCTCTGTCTCTATTGCCACACTGATTTTTATCTGCCTTATTTTTTTTAACAAACAGAGTTAGACAGTGAGAACGAGAGACAGAGAGAAAGGCCTTCCTTTTCTGTTGGTTCACCCCTGAAATGGCCGCTGTAGCTGGCGCACTGTGCTGATCCAAAGCCAGGAGCCAGGTGCTTCTCCTGGTCTCCCATGCGGGTGCAGGGCCCAAGGACCTGGGCCATCCTCCACTGCACTCCCGGGCCACAGCAGAGAGCTGGACTGGAAGAGGAGCAACTGGGACAGAACCAGCGCCCTGACTGGGACTAGAACCCAGTGTGCCGGCACCGCAGGCGGAAGATTAGCCTAGTGAGCCACAGCGCCGGCCCCGACCACTATTCTAGTATTGGACTATTAGCCATGTGAGTAGTTTTGCATGTGTAGATTTGTGGTTTTGTGTGTAGGTGATATGTGTGTGTCAGATGTACATGTGCAAGTACATGTCTATATACAGGTTACAGGTGGCGTTTGATGTGAGCATGTGTGTATGTGCACTTTCTGTGTATGTGTGTGTGTAGGTTCCTTGAAGCCTCATCTCTACATTTCTTTCATTCCTGTAATGGTGAATATTTGATCACAAAACCCTCCAAAATCCAGATTTGGCAACAACTGAAAATCACATCATAAAATATTGAAAGGAAGAGTGTTTAATTGTGAGGCTCCTAATACAGAATCTTGGTCAGGCAAACATAGTTTTCTGTTTTCCACTGTGGCATAAGAGGGCTTTCTAACCCCATGACTTAGTGTCTCCTCATTGAAGGCTTTGAGGACGTTTTCAGACAAATTCTCAGTCTGGACTCCATTAGACTCTGAGTGCGGGACACATGTTTAACCTATTATTTAAGACGCCAGTTATTACACTCGCATCACGTATGGGTGCCTGCATTCCATACCCAGCTGCAGCTCCTTATTCCACTTTCCTTCTACTGCACACTGTGGGGGCAGAGGTGATGACTCAAGAAATTGGGTCCCTGCCCACCATGTGAGAAACCTGTATTAAGTTCCCAGCTCCTGGTTCCTTTGGAGAGTGCCCCAGTGGATGGGAGCATCCATTCTCTACCCACCCACCTTAGACTCTTCCCCCACCCAAACTCACCCCCTCTCCAATTAAAAAAAAAGAATTGTGAGTGAAGAAATCTGGGGGAACAAACTCAGCTGTGTCCTTGAGTGGAAAAACAGTGTCCTCCCAGGGCTGTGAGATGCCTTGCTAAGAAAGTGAACAATGAGGGGAGGCTGAGAAGAAAGTAATGGGGAGAACAGCGATCCTTGCTCTGTTCTCTCTGCTTTGGTAAAGCAAACAAAAGCTCAAGATTTTCATATACAGGAGGCTGTCTTTGTTGTAAAATCTTGTCAAGTAAATTGGGTCTTTCATGTGCAGTGTGTTCCCTGCCCCTCCCAAACTCTCCTTATCAAAAAGACACAGTATCAAAGGACTGCACACACTCAATTTCACGAACCAATAAACCCAGTTTTTGCATTAATTACCATTTTCAGCTCCTTGGAAAAGAGTGACAAGAGTTATCAAGAAGGTGCTCATTATTGCCAGGCTTTATCTGATGCAAAGAGAAGTCCTGCTAGTCTGTGAAAGAAGTTTTCCAAATGAGAACCAGCTACTACTTCAGAGAACAGTTCTGGCTGCTCTCGGTGAATTTATCAAACGTTTTAGTAGCAACCTTGGGCTACAGGTCAAACTTCTCGTTTGTCGAGCCTTCACTCCATTGGCTGATGGGCTTAACAGGATGCCGGCACTGCTGTCTCTGCTCCATACTCACTTCGAGCTTCTGTCAGTCAAGACCAGAGTAGGCAGCCAGTGGAAGATCCAGGACAGGTTATGTAAGGGAGCCCAAGCAGATCAGTGAGAGCCTTTGTCCCATGCCCAGTGGTGAAGCCTGGGTGCTGACATTCACTGGAGTCAAACTCAGATCGTGGCAAGAATTGAAGGTGGAAACAACACGGATTCCTGCTGCTGCGTCACCGGGGTTACACTAAGATCTTTCCTTCGAAACTGCAAGCTGTTCAATTTTATCTTTAATTTCCCAAGTTTTCCTAAGATCTTTTCAACTCATTCCTTCTTACTTTAAGCTAGAAAAAGATTATTTTCTGTTTCTTGCAGTCTAAAGGAATCAAATTAATAGTTCCTTTGGGAAGTAGCTTAGAAACCAACAAGCTAATTGTAGTTTTAGCATATTGCTGAAAACAAGCTCTAAATCCTCCTAGTGAAGAGTCTCCACCATTTCTGTACATATATTACCTTCCTCCCTTCCCTCCCTTCCCACATATTCTAAAAACAAACAAACAAACAAACAAAAAACTCAGTGGACTGAAGAATTTGTCACACTGTTCCCAGGAACTTGACTCACTTCATATCAAAATGGGACCCTGGAAGAAGATAGACTGGAACTAGAGAGCAAGGTTAGAGAGGCTGTTATATTCAAGCATCCAGAAGCTTCTCCTGAAACACCTCGAGTCGCTTCATAGAAAATTCTCATGGCATCTCAGACAGAAGACACCCAGGAAGTGCTGCAAACAGCACCACCATGACTCCCGTGCCACTCAGTGAGCCACAGCCCTGGAAAGGTCCCTTCTTGGGTGCTCTGTCCCATTCTAGAGGTAACAGCTGCTTTTTACACCTATTATTCCAAATTCCTTAGAGTTTTCTTTATTTCCTATTAGCCAATCCCTCGATTTCCATAAGTCCCCTGCTATAGTTTCTAATCTTAAAAACTAAACTCTCCTTTAAAAATTCCTGCATAGTTTCAACTTCCTGGATTGATCCTTACTAGCTGATTCAGTTGGTAACCCCATTTGAGAGATGAGTGAAATGGGGCTAATGAGGTAAATAAGAAACAGCTACTAAATACAAGAGATAGAATTAGCAAACCAAGTCTGCCTGATTACACAGGCTGCTCTCCATGGCCTGCAGATTCCACAGGCCACATGAGTCCCAGAGACGCTGAGCAGTAGAACAGGGCAACTGCAGAGAAAGCCTTAGCCTGAATAACCCTGAAACATTGCTACTTAGTGTGTTCTCTAGGCCTAAGCCAATTTGCAAACTGTTATTCCTGTGCAGTGAGATAAGTGAAAAAATTGAAAGAGTACAACAACTCAAACAAGAGAAATATATTGTTTTTTTCTTCTTCTTAAAGATCAATTCCAGATAGTGTGGTGAATATAGTTGAAAACAGTGTGTGTACATTTCAAACTTACTAAGATAGCACATTTCAAATGTTCTTACCGCAAAAAAAAAGCAGTTGAGGTAATGGATATATTAATTAGCTTGATGAATCATTCCACATTATCTCCATAAATCATAACATTACTTTGTACTCCATAAAAACATGCATATTGCCAATTTACAGTAGATTTTCTAAAAGAAAATTTCACATTGCCACAACATCCAAATCCATTTTCATATTGTGTTACAAAAGTACAGCTCCACAACAAATTGGCAATTTAAAATAAAAGAAAAAACACTAGTTCCTTTGCATAGGCTGCTTTCTAAACATTAGGTTCAAGGTTAACTATAAATGTACCTCTGTAGTTGTTGCAACAATTTGAATAATAATTTGAAAGCCTATTATTATAATAACGATTTAAAAATTATAATTGGTATTATTTTATGAGCCATAGGCATGCAGTGGGCACATATAAGATTAATTATTTTTGCTCAGCATTTAAAAGTATAAATAAAAACTACGTGAAACTTGCTTGAACTCTACAACATTTTGGTCAAATTAATGTAAGCATCAATGTATTTTCTAACACCTGTGATAATAATTAATTAGGAAAATTTCAAGTACAGTAATGTCCTCTTATGAGAGGTCTCACTTTCTGCCACTTCAGTTACCCTTGGTCTACTGCAATCTGAATGTATTAAGTGGAAAGTTCCAGAAATAAATAATTGATACATTTAAAATCTAAGCTGTTCTGAGAAGGGTGATGAAATCTCGCTCCATCTCAATCCTGTTGATTTCTTCTCTGATTTTAATTATTTCTCTTCTCCTACTGGGTTTGGGTTTGGTTTGCTGCAGATTTTCTAGATCCTTGAGATGACTTGAAAGCTCATCTATTTGGTGCCTTTCCAATTTCTTGATGTAGGCACCTATTGATATAAACTTTCCTCTTTACACTGCTTTTGATGTATCCCATAGGTTTTGGTATGTTGTGCTTTTATCCTCATTTACTTCCAGAAAATTTTTGATTTCTCTTTTAATTTCTTCTATGACCCATTGTTCATTCAGGAGCATGTTATTCAGTCTCCATGTGTTTGCACGTGCTCTAGGGATTCCCGAGTTGCTAATTTCCAATTTCATTCCTTTGTGGTCTGAGAAGCTGCATGGTATGATTCTAATTCTTTTGAATTTGCTGAGACTTGCTTTATGGCCTAGTATGTGGTCAATCCTAGAGAAGGTTCCATATACTGCTGAGAAGAATGTAAAGTCCTTAGATGTAGGATGAAATGTTCTGTAGATATCTGTTAGATCCATTTGGGCTATAGTGTCATTTAAATCTACTGTCTCCTTGTTGATCTTCTGTCCTGTTGATCTGTCTATCTCTGAGAGTGGAGCATTGAAGTCCACCAGTACTATTTTTTGGGGTCTAAGTCTCCCTTTAAGTCCCTTAACAAGTATTTTAAATAAGCTGGTGCCCTGTAATTAGATGCATAAAGTTCACAAAACAATCAACGTAATACACTGCATTAACAGACTGCAGAAGAAAAACCATATGATTCTCTCAATAGACGCAGAGAAAGCATTTGATAAAATACAACACCCTTTCATGATGAAAACTCTAAGCAAACTGGGTATGAAAGGAACATTCCTCAATACAATCAAAGCAATTTATGAAAAACCCACGGCCAACATCCTATTGAATGGGGAAATGTGGGAAGCATTTCCACTAAGATCGGGTACCAGACAGGGATGCCCACTCTCACCACTGCTATTCAATATAGTTCTCGAAGTTTTAGCCAGTGCTATTAGGCAAGAAGAAGAAATTAAAGGGATACAAATTGGGAAGGAAGAACTCAAACTATCCCTCTTTGCAGATGATATGATTCTTTATTTAGGGGACCCAAAGAACTCTACTAAGAGACTACTGGAACTCATAGAAGAGTTTGGCAAAGTAGCAGGATATAAAATCAACGCACACAAATAAACAGCCTTTGTATACACAGGCAATGCCACGGCTGAGGAAGAACTTCTAAGATCAATCCCATTCACAATAGCTACAAGAACAATCAAATACCTTGGAATAAACTTAACCAAGGACGTTAAAGATCTCTACAATGAAAATTACAAAACCTTAAAGAAGGAAATAGAAGAGGATACCAAAAAATGGAAAAATCTTCCATGCTCATGGATTGGAAGAATTAATATCATAAAAATGTCCATTCTCCCAAAAGCAATTTACAGATTCAATGCAATACCAATCAAGATACCGAAGACCTTCTTCTCAGATCTGGAAAAAATGATGCTGAAATTCATATGGAGACACAGAAGACCTCGAATAGCCAAAGCATTCTTGTACAACAAAAACAGCCGGGGGCATCACAGTACCAGATTTCAGGACATACTACAGGGCAGTTGTTATCAAAACAGCATGGTACTGGTACAGAAACAGATGGATAGACCAATGGAACAGAATAGAAACACCAGAAATCAATTCAAACATCTACAGCCAACTCATATTTGATCAAGGATCCAAAACTAATCCCTGAATAAGGACAGCCTATTCAATAAATGGTGCTGGGAAAATTGGATTTCCACATGCAGAATCATGAAGCAAGACCCATACCTTTCACCTTACACAAAAATTCACTCAACATGGATTAAAGACTTAAATCTACGACCAGACACCATCAAATTATTAGAGAGCATTGGAGAAACCCTGCAAGATATAGGTACAAGCAAAGACTTCTTGGAAAAGACCCCAGGAGCACAGGCAATCAAAACCAAAATTAACATTTGGAATGGATTGAGTTGTTTTTTTTTTAATTTTTGCAATTTATAATATTTTGCCAATTTTCTTGGAGTCAGGCTCCATTTTTTCTTAAATCATAAATAGAAACTTTGCTCTTATGTCTGCAAATTTTTTGCCCTCTGCTCTCTACTCTTTCTGTACTGATTCAAAATAACAAGTAACCAAAGGCATCAGATTTCTATCTAGAGTAATGGTCAAATGGATTTTGAGTGGAAATGTGAATTATTCTTCCTTGACATTAGGTTCTTCACATATATTCCTGATCTTGATCTTTTATTTTATAAAACATACTAAGAATTTTTTGAGAGGTTACAAAATAATTTGGAGAGGGAGAAAGGATTAGAAGGCCTTTTTAGTGAGATACTAGCAGAAAATATCCCAGGTTTGGAAAAGGACAGAGACATCCTAGTACAGGAAGCTCATAGAACCCCTAATAAACATGACCAAAAGAGATCCTCACCACAACAATTGTAATTAAACTCACCACAGTTAAACATAAAGAAAAATCTTTTTTTTTTTAACTTTTATTTAATGAATATAAATTTCCAGTGTACAGCTTATGGATTACAATGGCTTCCCCCGCCCATAACTTCCCTCCCACCTGCAACCCTCCCCTCTCCCGCTCCCTCTCCCCTTCCATTTGCATCAAGATTCATTTTCAATTCTCTTTATATACAGAAGATCAATTTAGTATAAAGATTTCAACAGTTTGCACCCACATAGAAACACAAAGTGAAACATACTGTTTGAGTACTAGTTATAGCATTAAATCACAATGTACAGCACATTAAGGACAGAGATCCCACATGAGGAGCAAGTGCACAGTGGCTCCTGTTGTTGACCCAACAAATTGACACTCTAGTTTATGGCGCCAGTAACCATCCTAGGCTGTCGTCATGAGTTGCCAAGGCTATGGAAGCCTTCCAAGTTTGCCGACTCTGATCATATTTAGACAACGTCATAAAAGACAGAGTGAGGATAGTAACCAATGATCCTAAGAGTGGCATTTACCAGGTTTGAACAATTATACAGCATTAAGTGGGGAAGAGGACCATCAGTACACACAGGTTGGGAGTAGAGCCATTGGTGGTAGAGTAGAGGTTATGATTACAAAGGAATGAGGCCCAAGTGCACTAGACAGGGCCTAGAACAAAGGACAGAGTCATTATTAGAGGAGCTAAGAAAGGTGCTGTCTAAGCTACAATTAAGTTTTCTGATTGAGAGGCAAATAGAACTTGATAGAAGGGGCTTGATAATAATCCGGTGGGCTTTAGGCCTTGTAAATTCAGAGGCCCAGACCTATCTATCTCTTCACATGGGGTATATCCTAAGGGAGGTGTGAACCTCCTAGGGGAAGGCACTCTGTTGACTTTCATTACTTGGCTGGCCTGGGAGGAGAGCTGTCCAGGTAAAGTCAGGGGGCATCTCTAACAAGAAATTTACAGTTCTGCCTGCAATGTTGCTGACCCTACTTGACCATCCCCTCAGCTGCAGTGGTCACTTTGGAAGTTGGGCTGAGTGAAGGGCTTTTCAGCTTAGAGCCAATAAGATCTGTGGCTCTGACCTGGGCATCCTTCGACTCCAGGGCAGGTCCATTTCCAGTGATCCAACTCTTGGCAGAGCTGCCAGGGCTCTTCACAAGCTGACTTCTGCTGAAGCCCATGCTTACCACATTGAAAGCCACTGCAGTGGACTGGCCTGTTGGGTCTCCTTGAGGGCAGATCACTGTACAGATCAGCCATTAATAGGCCTGCCACCCATTGCTTCTGATGCCGAGCTTTCTTTTCCTCCTGGTTTGTGTTAAAGCAGACCAGAGGATGCAAGTCAAGGGAGTGCCCAAGTCCCATCTCTAATCTTCGGTGGCCTGAACTACAAGTCTATAGTCACAGGCATGTTCTGTAGTAGTTTTTCTAAGGTAGACAATGCCCATGAGGAAAATTATATTCTCACTTAAAAACTTTGTTTCCCTTTGGTCTGAAAGGGAGGTTTTTTCTACTTACTGTATACTTCGCTGATGGCGAAGTGAATCTAGCTATGAGATTATTATTTGAGTTCTTATTTTGGCTATGCTATTGCAGAAAAATGTTAGCCATCTCTTTTATAAGGTCTAAAGATTAAATTGTGCATCCTACAGATTCCTTCATAATAGAATTAGTTTCCTACCTTGAAGAGAATAGAGAAATGAAAGAACAAGTTGGGCTTAGAATAGAGAAATGAGGGAGCAAGTCCTAGATCGCTTGCTGACAATAGCAATATCACATGAATACTTAGCAAACCGTTTCAACCATTAGATAACAACTTAAGAAAACATTTACCAGAAGGTCCAATGCCTTCTATAAATTTTAAGAATCATGTATTTGAAAACACCTCTTAAATATCTAACATGGTGTAGTTTGTTTAGCCAGTAAACTTAAGCACAACCATCTAAAATGTTTTTAGTTTCTTTCTACCAACAAGTCTAAAACATATGATACACAGATTCAGGTCCCACAAATTAAAATGTATCTTTGATTGATTTTAGCAGCTTAAATTTATGGACAAGCTTATCTATAAGCCATTTAAAATAAAACTCTTAATAAAATTTCCCCATGTGGACATACAATATGTACACACATATAATATAGCATAATAGACCAATATAGCAATTTTAATAATAGCTTTTAAAATCTTTAACTCTTTTTGTAGATTGCCAATTGATTTGAATTGCTTTTTCTTTATGTGCAAGAGAGAAACGTCAGATTACTCTCAGAGTTCCTCCAATTAGACTCAGAGCTGACTTCTCATCAGAAACCCTACAAGCTAGGAGGGAATGGCGAGACATAGCCCAGGTACTAAGAGAGAAAAACTGCCAGCCCAGAATATTATATCCTGCAAAGCTCTCATTTGTGAATGAAGGTGAAAGAAAGACCTTTCACAGCAAACAGATTCAAAAAATTTGTCGCCACTCGTCCAGCCCTGCAAAAGATGCTTAAAGATGTGTTACACGCAGAAACACAGAAACACGGTCACCAATATGAAAGAAGGTAAAGGAAGGAAACCCCACAGCAAAAGATCACAGGAAACTCAAAGCATATATTATAAAATATCTTTGGCAAATGGTAGGGCAAAGTTACTACTTATGGATAGCCACATTGAATGTTAATGGCTTGAACTGTCCAGTTAAAAGACACTGATTGGCTGATTGGGTTAAGGAACAAAACCCATCTATTTGCTGCTTACAAGAAACTCATCTTTCCAACCATGATGCATACAGACTGAAAGTGAAAGGCTGGAAAAAATTTACCATGCCAACAGAAATGAAAAAAGAGCAGGCGTAGCCATCTTAATATCAGATAACATAAATTTTACCGCAAAAACTATCAGGAGAGACAAAGAGGGGCACTATATAATGATTAAGGGATCCATTCAACAGGAAGATATAACAATTATCAATGTATATGCACCTAATTACAGGGCACCGGTTTATTTAAAAGACTTGTTAAGGGACTTAAAGGGAAACTTAAACCCCAATACAATAGTACCGGGGGATTTAAATATTCCACTATCAGAGATAGACAGATCAACAGGACAGAAGATCAACAAGGAGACAGTAGATTTAAAAGACACTATAGCCCAAATGAACCTAACAGATATCTACAGAACTTTTCATCCTACACAGAAAGCATTTACATTCTTCTCAGCAGTACATGGAACCTTCTCTAGGATTGACCACATACTAGGCCATAAAGCAAGTCTCAGCAAATTCAAAAGAATTAGAATCATACCATGCAGCTTCTCAGACCATAAAGGAATGAAGTTGGAAATTAACAACTCAGGAATCCCTAGAGCACTTGCAAACACATGAACACCCCACAGGCCCAACTAACTAAAAAAAAGAAGAGAAAAGACCCAAATCAATAATCAGAGATGAAAAAGGAAATGTAACAGACACCACAGAAATAAAAAGAATCATCAGAATTTACTACAATGACTTGTATGCCAGCAAACAGGGAAATCTATCAGAAATGGATAATTTCCTGGACACATACAACCTACCTAAATTGAACCAGGAAGACATAGAAAACCTAAACAGACCAATAACTGACACAGAAATTGAAACAGTAATAAAGGCCCTCCCAACAAAGAAAAGACCAGGACCAGATGGATTCACTGCTGAATTTGACCAGACATTTAAAGAAGAACTAACTCCAATTCTTCTCAAACTAAGAACAATCAAAAAAGAGGGAATCCTCCCAAATTCTTTCTATGAAGCCAGCATCACCTTAATTCCTAAGCCGGAAAAAGATAAAGCATTGAAAGAGAATTACAGGTCGGCGCCGTGGCTTAACAGGCTAATCCTCCACCTTACTGCGCCAGCACACTGGGTTCTACTCCGGGTTGGGGCACCAGATTCTATCCCGGTTGCCCCTCTTCCAGGCCAGCTCTCTGCTGTGGCCCGGGAAGGCAGTGGAGGATGGCCCAAGTGCTTGGGCCCTGCACCTGCATGGGAGACCAGAAGAAGCACTGGCTTCTAGCTTCGGATCAGTGAGATGCGCCAGCCACAGCGGTCATTGGAGGGTGAACCAATGGCAAAAAGGAAGACCTTTCTCTCTGTCTCTGTCTCTGTCTCTCTCTCTCTCACTACCCACTCTGTCTGTCAAAAGAAAAGGAAAAAGAAAGAGAATTACAGACCAATATCCCTGATGAACTTAGATGCAAAAATCCTCAATAAAATTCTGGCCAATAGAATGCAACATCACATTAGAAAGATCATCCACCCAGACCAAGTGGGATTTATCCCTGGTATGCATGGATGGTTCAATGTTCGTAAATCAATCAATGTGATACACCACACATTAACAACTGCAGAAGAAAAACCATATGATTCTATCAATAGACACAGAGAAAGCATTTGATAAAATACAACACCCTTTCATGATGAAAACTCTAAGCAAACTGGGTATGAAAGGAACATTCCTCAATACAATCAAAGCAATTTATGAAAAACCCACGGCCAACATCCTATTGAATGGGGAAATGTGGGAAGCATTTCCACTAAGATCGGGTACCAGACAGGGATGCCCACTCTCACCACTGCTATTCAATATAGTTCTCGAAGTTTTAGCCAGTGCTATTAGGCAAGAAAAAGAAATTAAAGGGATACAAATTGGGAAGGAAGAACTCAAACTATCCCTCTTTGCAGATGATATGATTATTTACTTAGGGGATCCAAAGAACTCTACTAAGAGACTATTGGAACTCATAGAAGAGTTTGGCAAAGTAGCAAAATATAAACTCAATGCACACAAATAAACAGCCTTTGTATACACAGGCAATGCCACGGCTGAGGAAGAACTTCTAAGATCAATCCCATTCACAATAGCTACAAAAACAATCAAATACCTTGGAATAAACTTAACCAAGGACATTAAAGATCTCTACAATGAAAATTACAAAACCTTAAAGAAGGAAATAGAAGAGGATACCAAAAAAATGGAAAAATCTTCCATGCTCATGGGTTGGAAGAATCAATATCAACAAAATGTCCATTCTCCCAAAAGCAATTTACAGATTCAATGCAATACCAATCAAGATACCGAAGACCTTCTTCTCAGATCTGGAAAAAATGATGCTGAAATTCATATGGAGACACAGAAGACCTCGAATAGCCAAAGCAATCTTGTACAACAAAAACAAAGCCGGAGAGATCACAATACCAGATTTCAGGACATACTACAGGGCAGTAGTTATCAAAACAGCATGATACTGGTACAGAAACAGATGGATAGACCAATGGAACAGAATAGAAACACCAGAAATCAATCCAAACATCTACAGCCAACTCATATTTGATCAAGGATCCAAAACCAATCCCTGGAGTAAGGACAGTCTATTTAATAAATGATGCTGGGAAAACTGGATTTCCACATGCAGAATCATGAAGCAAGATCCCTACCTTTCACCTTACACAAAAATTCACTCAACATGGATTAAAGACTTAAATCTACGACCAGACACCATCAAATTATTAGAGAGCATTGGAGAAACCCTGCAAGGCATAGGTACTGGCACAGACTTCTTGGAAAATACCCCAGAAGCACAGGCAGTCAAAGCCAAAATTAACCATTGGGATTGCATCAAATTGAGAAGTTTCTGTACTTCAAAAGAAACAGGAAAGTGAATAGGCAACCGACAGAATGGGAAAAAAATATTTGCAAACTATACTACAGATAAAGGGTTGATAACCAGAATCTACAAAGAAATCAAGAAAATCCACAACAACAGAACAAACAACCCACTGAAGAGATGGGCCAAGGACCTCAATAAACATTTTTCCAAAGAGGAAATCCAAATGGCCAACAGACACATGAAAAAATGTTCAAGATCACTAGCAATCAGAGAAATGCCAATCAAAACCACAATGAGGTTTTACCTCACCCCAGTTAGAATGGCTCACATTCAGAAATCTGCCAACAATAGATGCTGGAGAGGATTTTGGGAAAAAGGGACACTAACCCACTGTTGGTGGGAATGCAAACTGGTTAAGCCACTATGGAAGTTAGTCTGAAGATTCCTCAGAAACCTGGACATAACCCTACCATTCAACCCAGTCATCCCACTGCTTGGAATTTACCCAAAGGAAATTAAATTGGCAAACAAAAAAGCCATCTGCACATTAAAGTTTATTGCAGCTCAATTCACAATAGCTAAGACCTGGAACCAACCCAAATGCCCATCAGCAGTAGACTGGATAAAGAAATTATGAGACAAGTACTCTATAGAATACTATACAGCAGAAAAAACAATGAAATCCGGTCATTTGCAACAAGATGGAGGAATCTGGAAAACATTATGCTGAGTGAATTAAGCCAGGCCCAAAGGGACAAATATCATATGTTCTCCCTGATCGGTGACAACTGAGCACCAAAGGGGAAACCTGTGAAGGTGAAATGGACACTATGAGAAACAGTGACTTGATCAACTCTTGTCCTGACTGTTGATGTACAATGTAAATCTTTATATATTTTAGTATTTTTTTTGTTCTAGTAGTAGTGGTTGAACTCTGTAATTAACACACAATTATTCTTAGGTGTTAAAATTTTAACTGAAAAGTGATCCTGGCTAAATATAAGCGTGAGAAAAAGAGAGGGAGGAGATGTACAATTTGGGGCATGCTCAATCGGACTTGCCCCAAATGATGGAGTTAGAAACGTGCCAATACAATCCCATCAAGGTGGCATGTACCAATGCCATCTCACTAGTCCAAGTGATCATCTTCAGTTCACTATTGATCATAGTGATAGGATAAGAGTCAGAGGGATCACACAAACAAGACTGGTGTCTGCTAATAATAACTGATAGAACCAAAAAGGGAGAGAAAGATCCAGCATGGGAAGTGGGAGGCACAGCAGACTCATAGAATGGCAGATGTCCTGGCTGGTGCCGTGGCTCAACAGGCTAATCCTCCGCCCAGCAGAGCCAGCACACAGGGTTCTAGTCCCAGTCGGGGTGCCGGATTCTGTCCCAGTTGCCCCCTCTTCCAGGCCAGCTCTCTGCTGTGGCCCAGGAGTGCAGTGGAGGATGGCCCAAGTGCTTGGGCCCTGCACCCCATGGGAGACCAGGAGAAGCACCTGACTCCTGCCTTCGGATCAGTGCGGTGTGCCGGCTGCAGCACGCTGGCCGTGGCGGCCATTGGAGAGTGAACCAATGGCAAAGAAGACCTTTCTCTCTGTTTGTCTCTCACTGTCCACTCTGCCTGTCAAAAAAAGAATGTCAGATGTCCTAAATAACACTCTGGCCTCAGAATCAGCCCTTAAGGTATTCAGATCTGGCTGAAGAGCCCATGAGAGTATTTTAGGCATGGAAAGCCAAGACACTGGCAAAAAAAAAAAAAAAAAAAAAAGAAGAAGAAGACCTAAATGAAACATCTCTGCGAGTGAGATCCCAGTGGAAAGAAAGGGGCCATCAAAAAGGAAGTACCTTTCTCTGAAGGGAGGAGAGAACTTCCACTTTGACTATGACCCTGTCAGAATAAGATCAAAGTCAGCAAACTCAAAAGGCTTCCATAGCCTTGACAACTCATGACTAGAGTCTAGGGAGATTACTGATGCCATAAACAAGAGTGTCAAATTGTTAAATCAGCAACAGAAGTCACTGTGTATTTTTGTCTCTTGTGGGATCTGTCCTTAATGTGTTGTCCAATGTGAAGTGATGCTATAACTAGTACTGAAACAGTATTTTACACTTTGTGTTTCTGTGTGGGTGCAAACTGAGGAAATCTTTACTTAGTATATCCTGAATCGATCTCCTGTATATAAAGATAATTGAAAATGAAAAAAAACTTGGTGTTAAATTGGAAATTGCATAGAAAATTAATTAATTTTTAAAAAAATATCATGTAGGAACTCTGTCCTTAATGTGCTGTACATTGTGATTTCATGCTATAACTAGTATTCCAACAGTATTTTTCACTTGGTGTTGCTATGTGAGGGCAAACTGTTGAAATCGTTACTTAATATATACTAAACTGATCTTCTGTATATAAAGAGAATTGAAAATGAATCTTGATGTGAATGGAGGGGGAGAGAGAGCGGGAAAGGGGAGGGTTGCGGGTGGGAGGGAAGTTATGAGGGGGGAGCCATTGTAATCCATAAGCTGTGCTTTGGAAATTTATATTCATTAAATAAAAGTTTTAAAAAAAGAAAATTTAAAATAATATGACATTCAAATAATCATACTGCCAATTAACTAGTGATCATGTGATTTCCATATCTCAAAGAGGCTAAGGGTGTCAGACTTCAAGTAGTGTTGTCATCTGGTGTCTGCCACTGCTGATTCAAGGCAGAATTTAAAAAGAAACTCTTAGCACAGGGGTTTAGGGACTGCTGGTGATGTCCACATCCCATATTGATGTGCCTTGTCTGAACCCTGGCTCTGCTTCTGATCCAGCTTCCTTCTAATGCAGGTGATATCTCAAGTGTTAGCAGGTGGAAGTTGGCAGGTGGTATCTCAAGTGTTGGGTTCCTCCCTGTTACTCTGTGCCAGACATAAATTGAGTTCCTAGCTCCTGGCTTCAATCTGGGCCAACTCTGATATACAGGTATTTAGGGAGTAAACAAACAGACCAAAGCTCTCTTTCTGTCTGTCTGTCTCTGTCTCCCTCTCTTTCTCTCTCTCCCTTTCAAATAAATAAGTTAAAATTATAAAGAAAACTATGACTCCCAGGAAATGTGACTCCTCATTCCTGCAGTCTGCAAACTGACATCATCCCACTGCACTCTACCCTTCCCATCTGTCAGCCTCTTCTGACCCCCAGAAGACCCAAGTTCATAAGACAGCTATAGCCAGAAAGGTACACCCTTTCAATTTGCTATTCCCATGGTACCATGCTCATTGGCTGTCCTTCAAATTCTGGCACTTTTCAAAAGCACCGTCACCTTCATTTTAGATAAACATATTATATATTATGTAAAGAAATATTGCTACTAGCAGTCTTTAGAAAACAGTTAGGTTACTGCCACTTCTTGGTCAATAGTTAGAGAAAAATAAAACTATTAAGGAAAAACACTATTCAGCCTTGCTTAAAATTAAGAGAAAAAGGTAGCACCAGATGTATCTGCTAAGCCTTGGAATGAAGCATCCTGCTGACCTATGATGGTTGTATGTTGGAAAGATAAAGAATAAAAGGCGAGAAAATAGGAACATCTCTTGAAAAGAGGATCACAGTGCACAAAGGGCACTGATAAAAGATGATACCCATGAACAAAGAGTTTCTCAATTTATATCTCCACTGCCCAGCCTTGTTATCTTTACCCAGAGCCAGCTGTGGACTTCCTGAGATGTTTAACTGTTAGCCATAAAGTTTCTGTTTAAACTCTCAGAACTACAACCATCAACCACAAAGCATATCGGGATCAAAAGCTCATAAAAATCTTGATTTATGAAAAAAGTTCATTCCCATGATTTGTGAAGGAACATTTTAGACCTTATCCCTGATAACCCTTTATATTGGGACATCATTCATCACCTTCTCTAAATCAGATAACCTTATATCCTCTCCTCCAGCTGTTACCTTGAAGACACATGAAGTAAAAGCTGTCTGCAGATTCTAATCCAAATGTACAACCAGAGCCCTTTTCACCTACACTCGTAAATACTGGTCTTCAGACAAAGTTTCATTGGTTGCAGAAGTCTAAGCATGATCATTCAGAAAATTATTATTCAGCACCTATTACGTACCAGGTAAATGGCACGTTCACCCAACAAATTATCATTGAGCACACATTAAGTGCCAGGTAAATGCAGTCGGTCCTTTTTCCTGAAATAAAATTTACTTAACTTTGCAGATTTATTTATTCTGATATTATGTTCTTCCTACAGCTTCATAGTTAAAATATGGTGCTACTAAATGAAAGTTGGTTCTTTTTGACATGGTTACTTGGCAAAATAAAATGTTGGCAGACTGATATCTGTCCTCAAATTTATTATTTCAGTTTTACTTGCTCTGTAAACTCAAAATGCTATAAAAATTGATCTTGCCCCTTTTTATCAAGCGTGTCTACTTGCTATATACCTAGTACCTAAATTAATGTCTCCCAATTTATGCTTGTTGAATAAACATTTACTAGATGGATAGCTAGATGGGTGAAGGGATAGATGGATAGATAGATGGATAAATGAATGGACAGCAGTGTTATCTTTCTGAGTGAATTTATTGATTAGAAAGAGACAAAGTTAAACTAAATCAGGAGACTAAAAAGTGACAGATATAACTATTTGTAACACTATCAATAATGATAATAATTATTGTTCTTTCATTTCTCTATTCTCTTCAAGGTAGGAAACTAATTCTATTATGAAGGAATCTGTAGGATGCACAATTTAATCTTTAGACCTTATAAAAGAGATGGCTAACATTTTTCTGCAATAGCATAGCCAAAATAAGAACTCAAATAATAATCTCATAGCTAGATTCACTTCGCCATCAGCGAAGTATACAGTAAGTAGAAAAAACCTCCCTTTCAGACCAAAGGGAAACAAAGTTTTTAAGTGAGAATATAATTTTCCTCATGGGCATTGTCTACCTTAGAAAAACTACTACAGAACATGCCTGTGACTATAGACTTGTAGTTCAGGCCACCGAAGATTAGAGATGGGACTTGGGCATTCCCTTGACTTGCATCCTCTGGTCTGCTTTAACACAAACCAGGAGGAAAAGAAAGCTCGGCATCAGAAGCAATGGGTGGCAGGCCTATTAATGGCTGATCTGTACAGTGATCTGCCCTCAAGGAGACCCAACAGGCCAGTCCACTGCAGTGGCTTTCAATGTGGTAAGCATGGGCTTCAGCAGAAGTCAGCTTGTGAAGAGCCCTGGCAGCTCTGCCAAGAGTTGGATCACTGGAAATGGACCTGCCCTGGAGTCGAAGGATGCCCAGGTCAGAGCCACAGATCTTATTGGCTCTAAGCTGAAAAGCCCTTCACTCAGCCCAACTTCCAAAGTGACCACTGCAGCTGAGGGGATGGTCAAGTAGGGTCAGCAACATTGCAGGCAGAACTGTAAATTTCTTGTTAGAGATGCCCCCTGACTTTACCTGGACAGCTCTCCTCCCAGGCCAGCCAAGTAATGAAAGTCAACAGAGTGCCTTCCCCTAGGAGGTTCACACCTCCCTTAGGATATACCCCATGTGAAGAGATAGATAGGTCTGGGCCTCTGAATTTACAAGGCCTAAAGCCCAACAGATTATTATCAAGCCCCTTCTATCAGGTTCTATTTGCCTCTCAATCAGAAAACTTCATTGTAGCTTAGACAGCACCTTTCTTAGCTCCTCTAATAATGACTCTGTCCTTTGTTCTAGGCCCTGTCTAGTGCACTTGGGCCTCATTCCTTTGTAATCATAACCTCTACTCTACCACCAATGGCTCTACTCCCAACCTGTGTGTACTGATGGTCCTCTTCCCCACTTAATGCTGTATAATTGTTCAAACCTGGTAAATGCCACTCTTAGGATCATTGGTTACTATCCTCACTCTGTCTTTTATGACGTTGTCTAAATAGGATCAGAGTTGGCGAACTTGGAAGGCTTCCATAGCCTTGGCAACTCATGACGACAGCCTAGGATGGTTACTGGCGCCATAAACTAGAGTGTCAATTTGTTGGGTCAACAACAGGAGCCACTGTGCACTTGCTCCTCATGTGGGATCTCTGTCCTTAATGTGCTGTACCTTGTGATTTAATGCTATAACTAGTACTCAAACAGTATGTTTCACTTTGTGTTTCTATGTGGGTGCAAACTGTTGAAATCTTTATACTAAATTGATCTTCTGTATATAAAGAGAATCGAAAATGAATCTTGATGCAAATGCAAGGGGAGAGGGAGTGGGAGAGGGGAGGGTTGCGGGTGGGAGGGAAGTTATGGGCGGGGGAAGCCATTGTAATCCATAAGCTGTACACTGGAAATTTATATTCATTAAATAAAAGTTAAAAAAAAAGAAAAAAAAATTTATATTTATTAAATAAAAGCTTTCTATGATAATAAAACAAAAAACAAAAAGTTCTAAAAAGATTTATTTATTTTATAGGACAGAGTAAGAGAGGGAGGGCAGGATAAAAAAAATAATGATAATAATTATTATTACTAATAGCTTAGCATATATCATCACTGTTCCAAGCACCTATGAGTACTAACACATTTAGACCCCAAAAGTAGTCTCTAAAAAAATTTTAATTTTTTTTTTAATTTGCTTACTTGAGAGAGCTTTCATTTGCTGGTTGTCTTTACAAATGCTCACAATGGTCAAGGCTGTGGGCTGGACTGAAGCCAAGAAGAGAAAACACAATACAGATCTTCATGTGGGTGGAGAAAACCCAAACACTTGAACCATCATGTTGCCTCCCAGTGTCTTCATTAATAGGAAGCTGGAGTCAAGAGCCAGAACTGGGCTCTAAAGAAATCCACAACTCCAGTCAGGAATGTGGGCATCTTAACCTGCATCTTAGCAACTATGCTAAACACTCACCCAAGAAAATAGCTGTATAATCTCATTTTACATAGAAAAAAAATTGAGTCACAAAGATAAGAAACCTGATTAAACGGGTAAGTGCTAGATTTACTGTTTAACAATTATACAATGCTACCTGTCTCTTATAAGGAGAACAGTAAGAAAATATATCCCACAGTAGCATAGAAAATTCACCAGTGACTTTCAATCTCAGAAACCAACTTTACTTTCATGTGATATGTGCTGCAGATTCTAATTTACATGAGGATACTTCAAGAGGTTCATAGAAAAGGCTTATTATGAAAAAACTTCACATGGATTTCAAACTGTGTTTACACCAAAATAAACATCTTCCAATTCCATTTTCCAAAACCTTTTTGAAGTTCCCTCATAGTAATGCTACACTGTATTATTCATAAATAAAGCAATTTTGTCTTAACTTTAGGCTGCCAATTTTTAGGTACATACCTTAATTTCTGTTTATTCTCTAGATGGTCTTGCATTGTGCCATGCTCATGGTAGGCCCTCAGAAGCATTTGCTGTGCTTAATTAAATTATTCCAGAGTTGATTAGATTTTGAATCTGCCAGCCCACACAACTAAAGGAATTGATCATAAGGCTAAACATAAAAAGCAGAGGGACAACTCTGACATAAAAGAACATTAGAGGGCTTAAAGTATATATATGTAGAAATTATCTTAGGTTCCTAAGACTCAGTCAATTATGTCAAGAAAACCAGGGCAGTATACCACCTGTGACAAAGAATTGGGAGAAATTTTCATCAGACAATACTTTCTTGATGCATTGAAGCATGGCGTTCACAGTACTTACTTACCCAATGGTTGTACAAAGCTACATACATTATTTCCATGGCAACTATTCTTCAGCAACAAAATTATGAAAACCACAATTTTCCTAGCAGACAGAAGAAGCCTTATCATTTGCTATTCAGAATGAGTTTAAAGTTTACTCCTCACCAGTCGTCATAGACAGAGCACCAGTCTAGTGACACAGGCACACCCCCAGCTTTAAAACTGCATAAGAACAATTTGGAAGGCAACTGAATTCCAGGGAGCACTATCCTTAGAACAAACACACAGATGCTGTTGAGGTCCCACACTCACATAGCGATGCCTAGATAATCCATAAGCCAGCTAAAATGCACTACTTTGGAGGAGAGAAATGAGAAAACACTGTGCCTAGGTTTGTAATTAGACAACAACATGCTATTTTACCATCCTATGATATTTGCTAGGTTAGGTGTATTAAATGCACTTTCCACTTATGATACTGTCAGTATTATCTTTATTAAAATAGAGAAAAGAACTTAATCTGATGAAGAAGCTCTGGATGGTGTTCAAGGCTTCAAGGCTGACTACACTGACTGCTTTGCTCTGTTATAGAGCTTCATCTCCCATTGAATCCCTCTCCTTCTGTGTCACCAAACGTTTCTCTTCCTCAACTTCTTCTGGTTCTTCTAAGTCCAGGATCGTTGTACTCCTTCTGACTGCAAAGCTGCCCCTCCTCCACCTGTCTTTCCCCTCACTGAGATCCCCCTCCCGCTTCATCTTCACATCTCAGGCTAGGGGGCCATCCAAGTGTGATGATGAGGCCTTCCTCAGAAGATAGCACAGCACCCTGGACTGGGCACTCATGTCAATCAGAATGAGTACCAGATAGTATAGTTCCCTGTTCAGTACAGATGCTCCTCACTTACAATGGGCTTGCATCCCACAAATGCATCATAAATTGACACAATTGTAAGTGGAAAATGGATTTCATACCTGAAACTTACCAAATATCTGAGCTTAGCAACACAGTGTGTTTTAGAGTCTTAGTTGTTCACCCTCAGGATACATGGGTTGACTGGGACTTCCCAGCATCAGGAGGCAGGACCACACTACATAACCAGTCCAGGAAAAGATCAAATTCAAAATTAAAAATTCAAAGTATCATTTGTTATTTTGATTGGTATCGCATTAAATCTATCAATTGCTTTTGGGAGAATGGACATTTTGATGATATTTATTCTTCCAATCCATGAGCATGGAAGATTTTTCCATTTTTTGGTATCCTCTTCTATTTCTTTAAGATTTTGTAATTTTCATCATAGAGATCTTTAATGTCCTTGGTTAAGTTTATTCCAAGGTATTTGATTGTTTTTGTAGCTATCGTGAATGGGATTGAATTAGAAGTTCTTCCTCAGCCGTGGCATTGCCTGTGTATACAAAGGCTGTTGATTTTTGTGCATTGAGTTTATATCCTGCTGCTTTGCCAAACTCTTCTATGAGTTTCAATAGTCTCTTAGTAGAATTCTTTGGATCCCCTAAGTAAATAATCATATCATCTGCAAAGAGGGATAGTTTGAGTTCTTCCTTCCCAATTTGTATCCCTTTAATTTCTTTTTCTTGCCTAATAGCTCTGGCTGAAACTTCCAGAACTACATTGAATAGCAGTGGTGAGAGTGGGCATCCCTGTCTGGTACAAAATCTCAGTGGAAATGCTTCTAACTTTTCCCCATTTAATAGGATGCTGGCCGTGGGTTTTTCATAAATTGCTTTGATTGAATTGAGGCATGTTCCTTCTATACCCGTTTGCTTAGAGTTTTCATCATGAAAGGGTGTTGTGTTTTATCGAATGCTTTCTCTGCATCTATCGAGAGAATCATATGGTTTTTCTTCTGCAGTCTGTTAATGTGGTGTATCACATTGATTGATTTGCGAACACTGAACTATCCCTGCATACCAGGGATAAATCCTATTTGGTCTGGGTGGATGATTTTTCTGATGTGTTGTTGCATTCTATTGGCCAGTATTTTATTGAGAATTTTTGCATTTATGTTCATCAGGGATATTGGTCTGTAATTTTCTTTCAATGCTGCATCTTTCTCTGGCTTAGGAATTAAGGTGATGGTGGCTTCATAGAAAGAATTTGGGAGGATTCCCTCTTTTTCGATTGTTCTGAATAGTTTGAGAAGAATTGGAGTTAGTTCTTCTTTAAATGTCTGGCAGAATTCAGCAGTGAATCCATCTGCTCCTGGGCTATTCTTTGTTGGGAGCGCCTTTATTACTGTTTCAATTTCTGACTCAGTTACAGGTCCGCTTAGGTTTTCTATGTCTTCCTGGCTCAATTTAGGTAGTTTGCATGTGTTCAGGAATCTGTCCATTTCTGCTAGATTTCCCTGTTTGCTGGCATACAAGTCCTTGTAGTAATTTCTGATGATTCCTTTATTTTCTGTAGTGTCTGTTGTTACATTTACTTTTTCATCTCTAATTTTATTGATTTCAGTCTTTTCTCTTTTTTTAAGTTAGTTGGGCCAATGGGGTGTCAATTTTGTTTATTTTTCGAAAAAACCAGCTCCTCGTTTGGCTGATTATTTTTAATTTTTTTTATTCAATCCTATTGATTTCTTCTCTGGTTTTAAATACTTCTCTTCTCTGGCTAGATTTGGGTCTGGTTTGCTGCATATTTGCTAGATCCTTGAGATGCACTGAAAGCTCATTTATTTGGTGCCTTTCCAATTTCTTGATGTAGGCACCTATTGCTATAAATCTACAAAGAGATCAAGAAACTCCACAACATCAAAACAAACGACCCACTTAAGAGATGGGCCAAGGACCTCAATAGACATTTTTCAAAAGAGGAAATCCAATGGCCAACAGACACATGAAAAAATGTTCAGGATCACTAGCAATCAGGGAAATGCAAATCAAAACCACAATGAGGTTTCACCTCATCCCAGTGACAATGGCTCACATTCAGAAATCTACCAACAATAGATGCTGGAGAGGATGTTGGGAAAAAGGGACTCTAACCCACTGTTGGTGGGAATGCAAACTGGTTAAGCCACCATGGAAGTCAGTCTGGTGATTCCTCAGAAACCTGAATATAACCCTATCATACAACCCAGCCATCCCACTGCTTGGAATTTACCCAAAGGAAATTAAATTAGCAAACAAAAAAGCCGTCTGCACATTAATGTTTATTGCAGCTCAATTCACAATAGCTAAGACCTGGAATCAACCTAAATGCCCATCAACAGTAGACTGGATAAAGAAATTGTGGGACATGTACTCTATAGAATACTATACAGCAGTCAAAAACAATAAAACCCAGTCATTTGCAACAAAATGGAGGAATCTGGAAAACATCATGCTGAGTGAAGTAAGCCAGGCCCAAAGGGACAAATATCATTTGTTTTCCTTGATCGGCGACAACTAACTGAGCAAAAAAAAAGGAAACATGATGAAGTGAAATGGACACTATGAGAAACAGCGACTTGATCAACCCTTGTTCTGACTGTTGATGTTCAATTTAATACTTTATCCCTTTTAGTATTTTTTTTTGTTCTACTTAATACCATTGGTTGAACTATGTCATTAACATATAATTATTCTTAGGTGTTTAAAGTTAACTGAAAAGTGATCTCTGTTAAATATAAGAGTGGGAATAAGAGAGGGAAGAGATGTACAATTTAGGACATGCTTAAGCTGACTTGCCCCAAGTGGTGGAGTTAAAAACGTGCCAGGGGATTCCAATACAATCCCATCAAGGTTGCATGTACCAATGTCACCTCACTAGTCCAAGTGATCAATTTCAGTTCACAATTGATCATAATTATAGGTCTAAGAGTCAAAGGGATCACATAAACAAGACTAGTGTGTGCTAATACTAACTGATAGAATTAAAATGGGAGAGAACGATCCAACATGGGAAGCCGGATACACAGCAGACTCATAGAATGGCAGATGTCCTAAATAGCACTCTGGCCTTGGAATCGGTCCTTGAGGCATTCAGATCTAGCTGAAGAGCCCATGAGAGTATTTTAGGCATGGAAAGCTGAGACACTCTGGCAAAAAAAAAAAAAAAAAAAAAAAAAACACCTAAATGAAAGATCACTGTGAGTGAGATCCCAGTGGAAAGAATGGGCCATCAAAGAAGGAGGTACCTTTCTCTGAAGGGAGGAGAGAACTTCCACTTTGACTATGGCCTTATCGAAATAAGATCAAAATCGGCGAGCTCAGGGTGCTTCCATGGCCATGGCAACTCATTACTAGAGCCTGGGGAGATTGCTGATGCCTTAAACAAGAGTGTCAATTTGTTAAGTCAACAACAGGAGTCACTGTGCACTTACTCCCCATGTAGGATCTCTGTCCTTAATGTGTAGTTCAATGTGAATTAATGATATCACTAGTGCTCAAACAGTATTTGGTAATTTGTGTTCTGTTTTGGGGCAAACTGATGAAATCTTTACTTAATATATAATAAATTGATCTTCTGTATATAAAGATATTCGAAAATGAATCTTGATGTGAATGGAATGGGAGAGGGAGCGGGAGATGGGAGGGTTGTGGTTGGGATGAAGTTATGGGGGGGGGGGGAGGAAGCCATTGTAACCCATAAGCTGTACTTTGGAAATTTATATCTACTAAATAAAAGTTTAAAAAAATATATCATTTGTACCGAATCTGTATCACATTCACACCATTATACATTAGAAAAGTCATTCTAGATTCATTGTAAATTTAGGATCATCTTAACTACTTTAATCCCATCTCCCCAGTTCTGCTAAAAATTCCTTGATGTCAGAGACACTCTCTGTCTTGATCACCTCCAGGTCCTCATTACCTACCACAGTCTATGCTCAATATTTGTTTAAAAAGCAACTTTCTCTCTTACTGATAAAAAAAAATGAAATTGACATGATTCTTATGACATGCAATGGCCAGAGCCATGGCTCACTTGGTTAATCCTGCGCCTGTGGTGCCAGCATCCCATATGGATGCTGAGTCCTAGTCCAGGTTGCTCCTCTTCCAGTCCAGCTCTCTGCTGTGGCCCGGGAAGGCAGTGGAGGATGGCCCAAGTGCTTGGGCCCCTGCATCCGCATGGGAGACCAGGAGGAGGCATCTGGCTCCTGGCTTCGGATTGGTGCAGCGCTGGCTGTGGCAGCCATTTGGGGGGTGAACCAATGGAAGGAAGAATTTTCTCTCTCTCTCTCTCTCTCTCTCTCTCACTAACTCTGCCTGTAAAAAAATAAATAAATAAAAAAAATTTTTAAAAAAGACATGCAATTGTTTCAGAATAAAATGCAACAAAGGAAGATAAAAGGGATTTTACTAAGATACTTGAAAGAAGGGAGGTTAGATTTTTTATGTAAAATAAATTTGGGAGGCATATAAGACAATAAATGAAATAGATGGGTACATCTTCTGCATGCTCTTATCTCAAAGGATAGCAGGGAGTTGGTACAGAGGAATCAACACATCATATACTGCCTAGCACAGACCAGGTAGGAATGTCATGTGGACAATCAGAGCTCTCTGCATCAGGCCAGGGCAGTGAGAGGAAGGGTTTGAATGACCACGAAATCTAACTGGCTGTCATTTGTTTACTATAAGCACTGTTTTAGGCTTTATAACTCAGGAAATGCTGATTCAAGGAAGTACTACTGTGACTACATGTGGTTTAGTTTATTTTTATCTTTTGTCCATTAATTAATTAATTAATTAATTTTAAAAGATTTTATTTACTTATTTGAGAGGTAGAGTTACAGACAGTAAGAGGGAGAGACAGAAAGGTCTTCCTTCCGTTGGTTCACTCCCCAATTGGCCGCAACGGCTGGAGCTGTGCAGATCCAAAGCCAGGAGCCAGGTGCTTCTTCCCAGTCTCCCACGTGGATGTAGCGACACAAGGACTTGTGCCATCTCCACTGCTTCCCCAGGCCACAGCAGAGAGCGGGATTGGAAGAAGAGCAGCCGGGACTAGAGCTGGCACCTGTATGGGATGCCGGCACCGCAGGCAGAGGATTAACCCACTGCACCACGGCGCTGGCCCCTTCTCAATTAATTTAATTTCTTTTTGAGCCCCTGCTACCTACCAAGTCCTGATTTATGACACAAAGACAAAAGATTAACAAAAACACTGTTGAGATACTTACAATAAAGAAACTGGATGAATAACAGTGAGGAATGTCAGTGTCTTGTGCCAAAATTGATCCATACAAACAAGTCATTGCATGAATTTTCCAAAGGGCAGGAGGAAAGATCAACCAGACACTGGACAGTCACTATTCAGCTGAGACATAGGGTGAAAAGTGTTTGCCTCTACAACAAGAACAGAAAAGACACTCCTGATGATGGAGGGAAGAACATGAGCCAGGCAGGAAGTGTCAGAGCAGTTGGTATTTTGAGGGGCAAAAATGAATCAACTACCTGTGAATAGAATAGAGAATGCATATTTTTTAAAAGATTTATTTATTTATTTGAAAGGCAGAACTACAGAGAGAAAGGGAGAGACAGTGAGAGAGAGAGGAGAGAGATATTCCATCCACTGGTTCATTCCCCATATGCCTGTGAAAGTGCAGCAGCTGGGCCAAGCCAAAGCCAGGAACCTTGAGCTCAGCCCACAAGGGTACTTGGGCCATCCCCTCTTGCTTTCCCAAGCTATCAGCAGGAAGCTGGAATGGAAGTAGAGCATCTGGGAATCCAACCAGTGCCCATATAAAATGCAAGTGTTGTAGGTGGTGGCTTACCCTGCTACAAATGCTGACCCCAAAAATGCATATTGTGCACCAACAGTGACATGCCTAGCAAAGGAGATGGGCTATGTCTTATTATTTTAAAATTCCTTAAGATAGATGAGTTTTAAAATTCTCCTAAACATAGACAGCCTCCTTCAGAAAATCTAATAGCAAAGTCCAGGATATAAGGCAGAAAAAGACATAGCTTTTCAGGGGTCTGAACTTCCAGCCTCTGCACACAGCTTAAGGTCCCTCTTTAGGCTCCAAAACAAGGAACCTGAGAAATAAACCAACACGAGTCACTTGACTAAGTGAGGCTTTCATTTATTGTTTTACCTTTTGCTTTTGAGATTATTTTGCCTGTAAATGCGAGGTGAGTAAAGAGAAGGGGGAGCCAGCACAGCAAGGGACAGGCAGGCAGACTGATTGGTAAGCAAGCCAGGTGTGGCAGGATGACATAGATGGGGATATAATTTTTGTTGCAGTCTCAAAACACTTCTTCCTCCCTCCTACACATCTCCCCATTTGTTGGAGCTCCAGGGTTTCAAAGGATAAATATGTCATTACTGCAATTCCTCCTTCTATGTGGTTTTTTAGTTTCTGGGATTTCAGTCACCTGAAATCAATCACATACTGAAAATATTAAATGAAAAATTCAAGAAATAAGCAATTCATAAGTTTTAAGTTGCATGCCATTCTCAGTAACAGGATGAAATCACCAACCATCCTGCTTTGTCTCACCTGGGACATAAATCAGCCCTTTGTCTAGTGTATCCACCCTGTATATCCTACTCACTCATTAGTCACTTAGAAGCAATATTGGTTATGAGATCAACTGCTGTGACATCCTGGTGCTTACAATAGCACAAGATTTGTATTGCAAAGGAGGCACCAAGGCATAAATCACAAAAAGACAGACAAACTCTGGCACTGAGTGGCAGCACTGGAGGGCATACAGGAAACAGCAGAGATTTGAAGATAGTGTGAAGGCCTATGCTACCTGCAGTTTCAGGCCCACTGTGGGTCTTGGCACTATTCCCTGTAGATAAGGGGGAAATTTCCATACTCTCAAAGCAGAAGTTGCCTCTGGAATTCTCAGCTAAAGTGTAGACCACAGTTGGTTCCAGGCAAGAAGGAAAACATCTAAAGCAGGAGAAAAAAAAGACCTTACCAATCTTGAAGGAAGCCTAAGGTCAGAGGCCAGGGCAGACCAGGGGTTTCATGGACCTGAAACTTGGAATTAAGAGGGCTTCTTTTAAAATACGTGCAAAACTATGATTCAAATTAAAGCAGAATATTAATTGGTAAGGAGAAATGAGACCACAACAAATTATAAATTTTAAAGATGTTTAAAAATAGAAAACAACCCAAATTCATGACTCTAACAAAGTATTTTTATTTATGAGTCGCCCTATACACTTACATCATATAGTATCTGCATAAAACTTTTAGCTGCATCCTCTTCTATGGTCTCTTCTGATGACAATCGCATATTTTCTATAGAAAAGAGAAAACAATCCAGTCTTTCTTCCAGCAGGTCAATTGAAATCTGGTGTATTACTGAAAGTCTAGAAAAGTTTCTTTCAGCTTTAGAACTCCTTTTGATAATATGTAAATTTTGTCAAATGTAGGAAAAGCCTCTATCAATTTTGTTTTTTATACTGACTGCAGGTTCTGGTAATTTCACATTTTCTTCACCATGGCCATTATCAAATACCCTTTCAGTGGAATTTTATCCTCAATCCACCCATCAAGTATTTTGCCATTGATGTCTTCATTATAGGGATGCATTGTGTATTTATAATACAATTGTTGAAGTCACTATTTGATGTCAAAATGGCAAGAAATGTAAGTCCTTTTTCTTCATGTTCATATGAGTCATTCTGCTTTATAAATTGGATTATTAAGAAATCCAAGGGCATATTCATTACCACTATTTATCACTTTCACACAGACAGAAATTCTGGCTTGAGAAAGAATTAAAACCATTCATGGGGTTCAGTCAGAGCAGCAGCACAAAATAAGGGCTAATTGCACTTTTTGTAGATCCTACAGTAATTAAATTTGGTATCTGGTTTACTTGTTTGATTCAACACTTTATTTAATCAATTTTCCCACTATTTAATTCCAATCAGTGATTTTGAATAGTTAAGCCATATTTACTTTTTCATTCTGATGTTTTCCCAAGTGCTCATATAATAATTAATCAAATGTAGTGATTCATTCAGTAATTCCCATGATTTCAATAATTACGATTATTTCAAGAACATCATTTTCATTGTGCCCTCTGAAGGGCAAGCTTATTCAATTTAAAATTTGATAGTTATAATACCACCTTAAGTGTAAAATAATAGTAAATGCTTATCATAATAAAACTGACCACTCTTTTTTGTGTGTTTTTCAAGGTGTTTGTATCGTGCATTTGTATCTCTTTGATTTGTAATTCTAGTATCTTCCTTGTCCATAGAGTACACAGACATTCAGGAAGTTATAGCTTTCTATTAATATATTTTATAAACTAGCCAATATGTGTGACATTTTATCTTGGACAAACTAGCTGAGATCTCATAGCAGTAGGAACATTGTTCTTTATTTGTTCATAATATTTACTTGAAAATTATTTTAATTGTTGTATACTCTATTAAATTTTCTATAAATCATACTGGTGTCATGATTTTAGGTAAATGACTTTCTTTAAACAGTGCTGAAGAAAAGCTTTCAGGGTAAACATGGTAGTTGTTAAAAAGTCAATTAATTTTTCCAATAAAGCTGTTGTTGAAGCTCCTGCAAGCACATTCTGTCTTTGCTGATTTTCTGTCTTTCCTCCTATTTTTTGTTTCCAACTTGGGAGTCTATTAACTTCTTTATCTTTTTTTGTTGTTTTTTTTAATTATTTCTTCATATTTTTGTTTGCTTACCATGGACATTTTCTTTTTCTAATTTTGATCATCAAAATTTTTAGTTTTCCTTGCAATAAAGGCATTTTTAAAAAAAGATTTATTAATTTATTTGAAAGATGGAGTTACAGAGAGAAAGAGATGGAGAGAGAAATCTTCCACCCATGGGTTCACTCCCCAAATGGCTGCAACAGCCAGGGCTGAGCCAGACAGAAGCCACGAGTCAGGAGCTTCCTTCAGGTCTGCCACATGGATTCAGGGGCCCAAGCATTTGGGCAGCCTTCTTCTGCTTTCCCTGGCTCATTAGCAGGGAGCTGGATTGGAAGTGGAGTACCTGGGACTTGAACCGTTGCCTGTATGGGATGCCGACATCACAGGCAGTGGTTTAACCTGCTATGCCACAATGCTAGTCCAGGAGAGGGTTTTTATGTGTTGTAAACCTTTGTTTTTGTGTACCAAGTTGTCTTTTGCTAAAATTGTTTATTACATGTATAACTCCCACTAGAACACTCCTTTTCATAGTACTTGGATTTTTATAAATTAATGACTCTTCACAACAATGTACAGAGTTAATATAAACTTAAGGCATATACAAGAAGAGCTCAGGGGTGGACATATGGCCTAGTGGTTAAGACGTCCTTTTGGAATACCTACATCTCATATCAAAGTGCCAGGGCTCGAGTTCTGTCTCCTCCTCATCCAGCTTCCTGCTAATGCACACCCTAGGAGAGAGCAGGTGACGGCTCAGCTGATTGGTTCCCTACCACTCCCAGTGAGAGAACGGAATTGGTTTTCCAGCTCCTCTATGTGTGTGTGAGTCTCTGTGTTAAATAAATAACAAAGAGGAAGAAAAAAGGGAAACAGGGCTTAAGGTAGTTCCTGTGGGAGCCTAACTTAGTTGCTGTGAGAAGATTGTTTTTTATAAAAGAGTGGTCTTGGCCCCTGCCCATTTTCTGTCTTCCTGCCATGCTATGCAATCTCTCCCACTCATATGCATTCCCATGATGCCATCCACCATAGTGTGATTCAGCTGAGGGGCTCTAGGTGAGCTGGCACCACACAGCTATCAACCTCCAAACCTAGGAGCTTAATAAACTTATTGCCATAACGGAAAATGGATAAATATACTGATTTCTAATGGTTTCAAAAGCTTGGACAACAGTGATCTTACAGAAAACTTGACAGCTACCTCAAAGTTGTGCTTTTGAGATTACTACTGCTATTATTGTTGTCTTCTAAGGAAGTAGGAACTTTCTGGCCTCCAATAATGACCGGCTTCTCATGAGTCGGACAAGAGGTGAGTTCACAGTAGACTATTTGAAAATAAAGAAATGCAACACATCTTGTTTACCCAAGTTTGAGTTTGTGATTGCTAAACTATGCTTGTTATGATCTCAAAATCCCATGTTAGATATTTATTATTTCTGAACGCCACCCAGTAAGCAGAGAATTTAATAGCAAGCATATATCATTACAGATAAAGATAAGATGCTTGCTAAAGAAAAAGCAATATTTTCATTGAGAATAATTTCAAAGGATAGTCCATGATACTCCAGTCATATTTGTTGACATTCTCCTTTTCATATATTCTGTAAAATATGACTAACTTCCAGTTCTCTAATTATATTTTGGGTTTTTTCCATTGTCTGGGCCAAATATCAGAGTTGAAACACTTCCTCTTCCCCACTTAATGCTGTATAATTGTTCAAACCTGGTAAATGCCACTCTTAGGATCATTGGTTACTATCCTCACTCTGTCTTTTATGACCTTGTCTAAATATGATCAGAGTCGGCAAACTTGGAAGGCTTCCATAGCCTTGGCAACTCATGACGACAGCCTAGGGTGGTTACTGGCGCCATAAACTAGAGTGTCAATTTGTTGGGTCAACAACAGGAGCCACTGTGCACTTGCTCCTCATGTGGGATCTCTGTCCTTAATGTGCTGTACCTTGTGATTTAATGCTATAACTAGTACTCAAACAGTATGTTTCACTTTGTGTTTCTATGTGGGTGCAAACTGTTGCAATCTTTATACTAAATTGATCTTCTGTATACAAAGAGAATTGAAAATGAATCTTGATGTGAATGGAAGGGGAGAGGGAGCAAGAGAGGGGAGGGTTGTGGGTGGGAGGGAAGTTATGGGAGGGGGAAGCCATTGTAATCCATAAGCTGTACACTGGAAATTTATATTCATTAAATAAAAGTTAAAAAAAAATAAAAGTGAAGTGAAATACATGGAAAAAAAAAAAAGAAAGAAAAAGACCAGGGTCTGGCGCTGTGATGTAGTGGGTAAAGTTGTAGCCTGCACTGCTGACATCCCATATAAGTGCCAGTTGAAGACCTAGCTGCTACACTTCCAATCCAGCTCTCTGCTATGGCCTGGGAACAGTGGAAGATGGCCCAAGTCCTTGGGCCCCTGTACCCACATGGGAGACCTGGGAGAATCTCCTTGCTTCTGGCTTTGGATGAGTGCAGCTCTAGCCATTGCGGCTATTTGGGGAGTGAACCAGCAAGATGCAAGACCTCTCTCTGCCTCTGCTCTGCCTCTCTGTAACTTTGTCTTTCAAATAAATAAATAAATCTTTATTTAAAAAAGAACAGCATTTTATTTTGAAATTGGGATTTTCCAAGACCTACCAGGCCTAACAGGAATACTTCTGGGTAAAAAATCACCACATTTACAGTACCCTCAACTTTCCTTCCAGGACTCGGAGCTCATAGAATATTACATTCATGGCCAGCGCCGTGGCTTAACAGGCTAATCCTCTGCCTTGTGGCGCTGGCACACCGGGTTCTAGTCCCGGCTGGGGCGCCGGATTCTATCCCGGTTGCCCCTCTTCCAGGCCAGCTCTCTGCTGTGGCCCGGGAAGGCAGTGGAGGATGGCCCAGGTCCTTGGGCCCTGCACCCGCATGGGAGACCAGGAGAAGCACCTGGCTCCTGGCTTCGGATCAGCGAGATGCGCTTGCCGCAGCGGCCATTGGAGGGTGAACCAACGGCAAAAAGGAAGACCTTTCTCTCTGTCTCTCTCTCTATCTACTCTGCCTGTCAAAAATAAATAAATAAAGATACTTTTTTTAAAAAAAAATATTACATTCATGCCTTCTGCGAAGAACAGTGTAAACTACTGTTAAAGAAGCTACTGCCTCACAGGTAATCAGTTCCTCCAACATAATTTCATTGAGCTGAGCTCCTAGCACTGAGTAAAATAGAGATTATATGTTTGCTGGCCAGTAAGAAAAATGAAATATTTTGAGCTATTGCAGCATTTGCAAAGTTATTTCAGTCTGTGACTAGTAGGAAGCTGTGAATAAGTATAACCAACATTGGATGGGAACTCAGGCAAAGGAAAAGCAGGATGGTGTGTATATTGCCACTCCGACTTCCTGGAGGGAAAACAAATTCTAAGTGTCCGAATCAACACAAACAGAACGTGGAACAAGATGACAGCAATGACTATTTTGAAATATAAACCTCAGTCCTACTCTGCCAGGGGGTAAAAATGTGCTGATTATTGTATTCATATTAAAGGAAAGCCCTGAATGCTCTGCTATAATTTAAAGGAAGAGCACATGGCTGGGAAACCTGCCTCTAGCACCTCTGCGAAGTCTACATCCTTGCAAATGTTTTAGTCATGCCCAACCTATAACATTATGCTGCACATGCCGGGATCTGGAATGAGCTGTCGATGCTTGGCACCAGAGCTAAGACATGGTGATGACACATGGTGATCACTCTGCTTGCTCTCACCTGCCGTCACACCTGTCTCAGGCTGAAGGATAACTGTACAACCAGATGACTTTTCTCATGAAGCACGGTTTTTTCTTCTGTCTCAGGCTCACTTTTCTGAGGTCAAGTTCCTCTTTGAAGAAGGGAGTGTACAGAGTTGGAACTGCATCAACCTGAAGCTATGATGCTATGCCATTGCTCAAAGTGCCCTATTTCTCAACAATGAGGTAGAGCCATTAAAAATGACGTAGTCTAAGCTCAACTTGAGCTCTGTCCTTTGTCATTTTGAATAAATGTCTTGTCGTTCTGAGTTTCAACTTATTCCTCTATATTATGGTGATACCATTAGTTATCCTAATATCTCATATTAAGCAAGATAATACATGTAAAGTTTCTGAGTTGCAATTAACTTTCAAAAATGGGGTTTTAACTATATTCCAAACCAAGTTAGGAATTGACATGATTTTCAACTTTTGAGACATTCCTTCAGATGTTCTAGAAAACAGTTACTATGAATACATCATCAAATATGAATTGAGTACCAACTCTGTGCCAGGTGCTAGAATGGACCCTTGGGACACAGTGATTGGTAAGACACAATCACGGTTTACTTCCCTTCCTAAAAGGACCACTCAAGTTATATCTGAGCAAGAAAAACAGATTACATGCTATACACATGTCTCTCAGTCATAGGGTCTTCCTAAAACAAGACACATGAAAAAATATTCAGGATCACTAGCAATCATGGAGATGCAAATCTAAACCACAATGAGGTTTCACCTCACCTTGGTTAGAATGGCTCACATACAGAAATCTACCAACAATAGATGCTGGAGAGGATGTGGTTTCCCACTGTTGGTGGGAAAGCAAACTGGTAAAGCCACTATGGAAGTCAGTCTGGTGATTCCTCAGAAACCTGAATATAACCCTACCATACAACCCAGCCATCCCACTCCTTGGAATTTATCCAAAGGAAATTAAATTAGCAAACAAAAAAGTTGTCTGCACCTTAGTGATTATTGCAGCTCAATTTAAAATAGCTAAGATCTGGAACCAACCCAAATGCTCATCAACAGTAGACTGGATAAAGAAATTATGGGATATGTACTCTATAGAATACTATACAGCAGTCAAAAACAATGAAATCCGGTCATTTGCAACAAAATGGAGGAATCTGGAAAACATCATGCTGAGTGAAGTAAGCCAGGCCCAAAGAGACAAATATCATATGTTCTCCCTGATCGGTGACAATTTACCAAGCACCAAAAAGGAAACCTGTTGAAGTGAAATGGACACTATGAGAAACAGTGATTTGATCAGCCCTTGTTCTGACTGTTGATGTACAATTTAATACTTTATCCCTTTTAGTATTTTTTGTTCTACTTAATACTATTGGTTGAACTATGTAATTAACATACAATTATTCTTAGGTGCTTAAAGTTAACTGAAAAGTGATCTCTGTTAAATATAAGAGTGGGAATAAGAGAGGGAAGAGATGTACAATTGGGGACATGCTCAATTGGACTTGCCCCAAATGGTGAAGTTAGAAATGCACCAGGGGATTCCAATACAATCCCATCAAGGTTGCAGGTACCAATGCCATCTCACTAGTCCAAGTGATCAATTTCTGTTCACAATTGATCATAGTGATAGGACTAAGAGTCAAAGGGATCACAGAAATAAGACTAGTGTCTGCAAATACTAACCAATTGAATAAAAAAGGGAGAGAATGATCCAACATGGGAAGTGGGATACACAGCAGACTCCTAGAATGGCAGTTGCCCTAAATAGCACTCTGGCCTCAGAATCAGCCCTTAAGGCATTTGGATCGGGCTGAAGAGCCCATGAGAGTATTTTAGGCATGGAAAGCCAAGACACTCTAGCAAAAAAAAAAAAAAAAAAAAAGAGGACCTAAATGAAAGATCTCTGCGAGTGAGATCCCAGTGGAAAGAACGGGTCATCAAAGAAGGATGTACCTTTCTCTGAAGGGAGGAGAGAACTTCCACTTTGACTATGGCCTTGTCTAAATAAGATCGGAGTTGGCGAACTCAAAAGGCTTCCATAGCCTTGGCAACTCATGACAAGAGCCTAGAGAGATTACTGACGTCATAAACAAGAGTGTCAATTTGTTAAGTCAACAACAGGGGTCACTGTGCACTTAATCCTCATGTAGGATCTCTGTCCTTAATATGTCGTTCAATGTGAATTAATGCTATAACTAGTACTCAAACAGTATTTTACACTTTGTGTTTCAGTGTGGGTTCAAACTGTTGAAATCTTTACTTAATGTATACCAAATTCATCTTCTGTATATAAAGAGAATTCAAAATGAATCTTGATGTGAATGGAATGAGAGAGGAAGCAGGAAATGGAACGGTTGTGGGTGTTAGGGAAGTTATGGGGGGGGAAAGCCATTGTAATCCATAAGCTGTACTTTAGAAATTTATATTTACTAAATAAAAGTTAAAAAAAAGAAGCTGGATCAGAAATAGAACTAACACTTGATCTCAGAGATGAAAATGCCAGATTCACAGGCAGTGTCTTAATCACTATGCTACAGGCTTCCCTTTCCAATGTTGTTTTCAGGAAATGAAAAGGTTGGAAAAGGGTTTGCTGATGTCATCTCAGCATTTCTTATCTTGTTGTAGGGGATAGGTAACCATCAATCAACCAGTCCTTTACAACATACAGTAATCGGGATATTTTTAACACTTAAGGGGGTATCCCCACCACCCTGTGATCTTATTCACTTAAAAAGGTCAGTTCATTTTTTGCCACAGATTTCACCTGTTTAAAGCTGCAATTCAATTATTGAATTAATAATTGTTAATGGAATTACTTATGAGAGCCCAGTTTATATTATATTTTCTCTAAGATATGTAATGAAGAAGCAAGAGATGTAGTGAAGAACTAATCAGTAGTATTCAGGAGCTGATGATATGGCCATGGTTTAAAAATTGAGCCACATAAAGCAATTAGAGAAGCATTCATTAAACTGTGTGGTAGTATCTCTAGGTTCCAGGAGTATGTAAATAAGGGAGCAATCTGTTTTTGTCAAAGCATGGGGGATCAGAGTCAGCTTCAAAGACCAACTCTCCCCTCCTCTTGTCCTGTTTCTCTCCCCTTCATTGACACACTTAAGCATATGGGTTGCCTGAGCTAAACACAGAGGGAGAAGTAGCCTTCACCATTCCTTTCTAGTGTGACTCCAGCCACCATCATACTTCTGTGTTGTGACATTGTGTAGTTTCCCAAACTAACAAAGCTATACCTCCTATCAAATTTTTGTTTCTTGTATCTCAACTTAATAGTCCAGAATCTTAGCAGTGTCCCCAACATCCTAACATATTCCCATAAGTCTTTCAAAAGGTGTGATTTGAGATTGGACTTAGCTGAGTGTGTTGTATAGGGGACATGGTGGAGAGCTTGGCCACAGGGAACGAAAAGGTGCCCCATCCCCTTTTTCAGCTGCACCCTGCTAGAAAGTACAACAGCTGCACCTGACTGCAAGAGACCAGATCAGCCATGGGAAGGACACAAACCCTTGGTCTTGCTAACCCTAGGACAGAAGTATAAAAACTAGGAAGCTCTTCTAATAGATCACACTTGCTAATAAACTGAGTGTTTCAAAGCCCTTTAATGCTTACCCTCTCTGTGTTGAGTAGTTTTTAGCAAATAAGAGATGGAAACACAAAAGGGTCAGTGGTTTGTCTGATTTCTGCATGGCTGATAATTAAGGTGACCAGATCCTGTACCATCTAACCCAGGACACGTTTGAAGATAAAAGTGGCTTCTCCAGTGTATAACTACACTGGAGAGCAAATATAAAGTGGACAAGTAAAGGAAAACTAGAATGTATTGTCCCCAGTATGGTGGACAGAATGAGCACTAGCTCTCCTGTTCACAAGTTTAATGCTCTTTCTTTTTTACTGGATCTGTATCTGGCCTTCCAGTCTAGTTGAAACTAGGAAATGCATGTGGAAAACAGTACTTAGTTGATCCAGGAGCATGATTAAAATGAGCCTTTAAGGATTGCAAATATGTTTGCAAAATTTAAACCAATGCCAGAAAAATGTTTAGTAAAACTCTCAGGTTTAATCCATACAAAGGAAGTAAAGTAGACTTTAATTGAAAGTAATTTAGTCTCACAGTTAAAACTAAGAAGAATACAGATTTAATCAATTCTGCTTTATACTTGATGGACGAAACTAGACACAGGATTCCAGCTGTGGCCAGTGATTTGTGTGAACAAAGAAAACCTGCTACCAAGGGTATGTGTGCAGTAGAGAACTTTTCCCTGGACTTGTGAATAGGATGACCACATGACTTATCCAAACAGAAACACATCTGAGAATGAACAGAGGTTCTACCAATAATTATGCCAAGAGAGAGCAGGGATAAATCCATACTGCCTAGGGCAAACTGGAATGTTTGCTCATCCCTTACATGGGACTGCTTTACCTGTAGTAAAGGATTTACCATAAGTCCTAAGATCTTCCTCATCAAATCAGGACTGGAAGAAATACAGGGAAAAATCAAGATCTGTGTTTAGTTCCCTGGCCCACCTTTCATTTTAATAGGAAGTTTCAATTAACAAGGTTTTCACCAAAGATGCAATGCTCCCTTTTCCTTAAACTAATATTTTGTCCAGAAACTTCTCCAATTGCTGTCATAGTAGGAAGAACTGTAGCTGGTAAAGCAATAAGTTCCAGGAACTGTTTTTGACTATAGATAATCCAAGTATTCCATTTATATATTATTAAATGTTTGCTTACTTGTCTTATTATAAGTATGTCTACACTAGGCTATAACAATGTTACTTGAATCAGTTATTTCCTACAATAATGCTGCTGAATAATTCTTTAAAAATAAGTATAAAAATGTTGAGGGAAATGACCAATTGTTGGATTGAATAAGAACACCTAATTAGCCAGAAGGTTAGTCTCAAAAACTTGTATGTAATCAAGCCCAAATTAGTATCTGCTTACTTATATAGTCTTTCAATTCTTAAAAAAAGTAAGATTGCTTCTTTTTGTTTATTTTTTTAAAATCTTCTTGAAAGTCAGAGTTACACAGAGAGAGAAGGAGAGGTCTTCCATCCGCTGGTTCACTCCCCAGTTGGCTGCAATGGCTGAAGCTGCACCAATCTGAAGCCAGGAGCCAAGAGCTTCTCCCTTGTCTCCCACATAGGTGCAGGGGCTCAAGGACCCAGGCCATCCTCCACTGATTTTCCAGGCCATAGCAGAGAGCTGGATCAGAAGTGGTACAGCCGGGACTCAGACCAACACCCACATGAGATGCCTGCACCGCAAGTGGCAGCTTTACCCACTACAACACAGCACCAGCCCCAAGATTGCTTCTTAAAACAAGAAGCCATTCAATAAAATATCAACAGGCAATTGCATTTAGAAAAGGCAATTGATTTGGTTATTGATAATTGCAAAAAATGGGCATGCTTTGCACATTGTTCTCAATACTTTGGTTATATCATCTTGCAAGTCTGGACATAGAAAACCTCTACCCCCAGAGCAATTCACATAAACAGCTGCTCTGACACACTTGCCTGGGTCTGATTATCCCAGGCACAGGAACAAGGGTCTTTTGGGACTCACCAGTAGTCTCTGGTGAGTGGTGAGACTCTGCATTGATTTAGGTTGTGATTTGGCCATTGCCTGTGCTTCATTTTGCATTGGGCACACACAAATGCTTCTCTGAATGCTTGCTGTCATTATGCACTCCAAACACTCAAAGACTCAAATGCAAATAGAATGCAATAATATAGGAAGAGCCCCCAAACATGAGACTCAAGTGCACATAAAATAATAAGATCTCAAATCAGCACTACACTGAAATTGGTGCCTACCGTTATAATAGTAATCAGGACCAGTCTTGGGTCTTGGTTTTGCTGATATTTCTTCTATTAACTTCAACTCATAATGTTAGGCTGTTGCTGGTTTTCTTACAGGCTGATACGGAGACTCTTTCTCATGGTCCTCCACTTCTCCAGAAGCCAAGAACCCATGTAGAGGGCAATGATGTGGTGTGATTTTGCATACATCTTGTGCTTTGTTTATGTTTGCAGAGCTGCTTCTTTGGTATGTGTTCCTGTTATGTTTGTGCTGAAACAAACCATCGTTGATTTAGTTACATAAAACAACGACCGTTTTATTGTCCCCATGCATCTTGTGCATTAGAACTTAGGAAAGGGGAAAGTGGGGACAGCTTTTTCCTTCCCTACAATGTCAGGAGGCTGGCCCAGAATGATTCTGCACAGCTGAGAAGTAGAACATCTCGGGCAAGCAGAGGCACTTCCCAGATAGCAGCTGGTGCCTGGGCTGTGATGATTTGAAGACTAGCTCACCAAGGGCTTTAAACAGGATACCCTCATACCATTTTCTCTTTGTGGCAAGAGATTCTCACATTGCAGAGACTTTGTTCTGGATGGAAGGGTCTAAAAACACAGTCCATGCACATTAGAAGGAGTGGTAAAGAATTTTTGAAGCCATGTTTTGAAATCATCGTGTATGATAATTAGCAAGCATGCTCCTTTTCCATTCACCTTCTTTATCATAATTTAGGGCTAGCTATTATTCCATAGAAATCATAGCTATCTTTTTTTTAAAAAGATCTACTTATTTATTTGAAAGACAGAGTTATAAAGGGAAAGGAAAAAGACACAAAGGGAGATTTTTCATTTGCAGGCAGACTCCCCAAATGGCCACAGCAACTAGGACTGAGCCAGGCTAAGGCAGGGCCCTGGAACTCCATCCAGGTCTCTAACACAGGTAACAGGGGCCCAAGCACTTGGGCCAGCTTCCACTGCTTTCACAGGTGCAGTAACATGGAACTGGATTGAAGAGCATCAGCCAAGACATGAACCAACCCTCATATGGGATGTCAGCGTCACAGAGGATGACTTAACCCACTGTGCCACAGTGCTGGCCCCTTTTATTTATATCTTTTTAAGATTCGTTTATTTGTTTGAAACACAGTGTTGCAGAGACAGAAGGAGACAGAGAGAGACAAAATGTCTTATTTTTAAACTATTACATGAGTTAAGGAATGATTCGTGAAATAAAAAGTATTTTATCACTAGTAGTCTTGCTACCTGAAATGTGTAAGAGAGCATATCAGCAAAGAGAACCAAAAATACAGAATCCAAATCACTGACTCGGACAACAATTGAGGCAGACTCCTGCAGAGCTTGCCATGGGTCATTGTTTGTCAGATGTCTTATCCCCTTTCTTTTAGGCACTCCTGCTGGTAGGGAAGCTTCCAGCAGTGGCAGCTCAGCCTGCTGAGACATTACTCCCTATTGAGGGGCAGGCACCCCATAGCTTCTTAATATAGTCCAATCTTCAGTCTTATGGTCAGTAGGTACGTGACTGTGTTCTGTTCTGACTAGTTTTGGGGTGAAAATAGGTTTTGCGGACAAATAGTTAAGAACTTCTCAGGCTTGAACTGGGAAACTGTTATAATGGTTGTCAGTCTTGGTGACTGGGCCCTGGAGTTTGACAAATCTTGTGTCATCCATGGGACTTTGTTATTTCTGGTGGTGGCTATCTTCGTCAGTTCACACTGCTGTAACAAGTGGATGTAGACTGGGTGGCTTAAGCAACAGTGTTCATGTTCACCTTTCTGGAGGTTTGGAAGATCAAGACCAAGGCACCAGAGTGTGTCTGGTCGGGCACACTCCCAGATTTGTTGACGAGCATCATTTCCTTGTAGCCTCACGTGGAGAGCAGCGAGACTCCCATGTCTTCTCTTCACAGAGGACCCCATCCTCACAATTAAGTTAAACCTTACTTCCCTCCCACATGTCTTGTTTCCAAATGCCACCACATTGGAGTATAGAATTTCAACTTCTGAATTCAAGGGAGACACAATCATGTAAACCATAACAGTGGTGATGTGGTATTTGATCCAGAGTTTTAATGATGATAGGAAAGATTGGGATGGTCTTTTTTTCATGCTGGTTATAGACAAGTATTCCACCCTTCCTTGACTTTCTGCCCTATCTCACTAGTAAAACCTAACTCTCTTCTTCTTGGTCCCAATCCATGGACAGCTGATGGAGAAAATTATGCAAGTATGCAGGTTCATGATATCTGTGAATTCCAGCTCTGCCCTTTTCTATCTGTATTACCATGTGCAATAATCTCAACCAGTTTTCCTATCTGAAAAGCCATGAGAAATTCTCTATTTTATGCAGTGCTTGTGAAGTCTAAGCGAAATTATGCACGTAAAGTGCTTAGCATATTATAAATATGTAGTAAATCAGTAAATGTTAACTGTTATGATTCTAGTCCCAGCTGGAGTTGATGATTTTAACTTTTCCCTCTCCCATTCTGCATAATCACAATTTTGAAATTCATTCTCCCCTAAAGCTTTATCACTTCCAGGCATACTGTTAACTGATTGCTTCAGAATTTACATAGAAAATCTTTCTCTGAGGAGTACAAGACAACACAAAGTCCCAGAATTGCCTTAAGTTTTAGAGTTCTGTGTTGTATGCTACAACCTCTCTGTTCTTCTGTCCCGAATGCTCCTTCCACTCCTGCCCTCACCACACACACACATAAACATACACTGTGGAGTTGGGCTATGGTATGTGGGAGTAGAACTTGGCCCAGTATTCAAAAACTCACCATCCTCATCAAGAGCTACAGCTCCCAAGTCCCATTAAGTACGCCTTAAGTTAAGGATACTTTGTGAGTGATTCATACCCTGGATCAGGTGCTCTGCTGATCCAGTCTCTGATTTAGCCTGCAGTACATCAAAATCCTCACTTACCAGGGACAAGTAATGAATGAGATGACACCTCGGAGTCATTCCAGCTCTAATTTCTCATTATTATAATGTTTTAACATTTATGAGCTGCAGCCAATGGTGTTCTGGAGCCTGCTTGCCCTCCTCACAGAGTTGATTAATTTTTCAGTAATTTTGTAAATCAGTTGTTAAATAAAGTCATTCTTAAAAATTAAATTATAATTTAATGAATCATTAAAAACAAAGATAATACCCTGAACTCATCACAACCTAATTGTTTTACTCCATTTTCCTATTATCTACGCCTTTGATATTATTTATGCCTGCTGTGTGAGTGTCATTGGAATAGCATATGATGATGTGAGTCTCTCTTCACAGCTCTGCAATCAGTGAAGTTACATTGATGCTTTGTGTCAGCCATGGTAGCTACCAATCAGAGCTTGATTTATTCTGTTTTTGATAGTCTAGAGTAAGCAATGGAGAACATATTAATATTGCAATGAAATTTAGGTGTCTGTTTCCATTTAAATGTGAATAGTACAAAAAATGGACTATTTTCCCAGTGTTTGAAGCAAAGGTATTTTCACATCATTGACACACTAATGAAGTTCTGACATACACGTTTATTGTTTCATTTCACTTTGATCTTACTCATGAGTATAGATACAATTATCAACCCATACTCAAATCAGAACTACAAAGATTCATCAACAGCAACAGCAGATTGGCTATGTAAGGACAAAGAGTTCAGCAAATCTGTGCTACATACAGCATTCTGTGAGAGACAATTTGCTATATGGGCTTTACAACAAAAAGTGCTGTATGTTTTATCATTGCCTGTCAGCTATGGATGTACATACGTTATATCAGGAAAATGAATAGTATACTTACTGATATAAGTATAGGTGAACATAATTTTTTTTTCCAGAAAGCCTGCTGTGAAACATTTGCTAGGACACTTTTGGTTCTAAGGCTGTTTCTATTGTTTCCTAATAGAAGAGTCAGCCAGAGCTTAGAGAATTTGAATTTATTTTCAAATGCCAGATCTAAGAGGTTTGAGAGATCCCAAGATATCGATTTTTACTTGTTCAAATATTTGTATCTCAATCCATTTTCTATTGCTATAACTGAACACCCCAGTCTAGATAACTCATAAAGAATAGAAGTTTATTTGGCTCCAGGTTCTGGAGGATGAGATATTTATGAGCGTCTATTGAGGGTCTCTCTATCATGTCCCAACATGGTGAAAAGTATCATACGTCAGGTCAGAACACAAGGACTGGCCATCATGGGGCCCTATACTTTATGACCTCAATTGTCTCCAAAAGCCTTGCCTTCTCATACCATTTGGAGGACATATTCAATCTACAGCAACACATGACAATTATAGTGACCTGACAACTGACTGAAGCACTTGTCAAACCTTGGACGTAGGACAGAACCTGTGCTACAGGCAGCACCAGCTATTCAGCATCTGCCATTCTGCTTAGTTGTTGATGAAGCGTTAGGAGAAGGCAGCAAACACCCTGCAAGATGTTCCAGGGAGAGGAGGCACTCAGCCTGCATTGTCTTTGCCCTGTTCTCCCACCACCTCATCAAGCCAGACCCAGTGATACAAGGCTGCTCCTCCTCCCCCACTGTGAGGAGACACAAAGCTTCATGGATCCCATCTGCTCTGAGACAGTGTCTCAGGTCGAAAAGGAGACATGACTACGAGTGATTGCAAAACCATTCACATGTGCACCTCAGTTCCCCACAACTTGGCCAATGGGGATAATAGCAATCCCATGGAGATGCAGAGGACAACTCAAAATAGCGAACAATTGGATATGATGATATATGAAGGGCCTAGGAAAGCTAAATTTATGTAACAGAATAGAGAAGACTCAGAGGGACATGGTTATCAGCTATAAATTTTTTCAACGTAAGAATAAAATATAGGAAAACAATTGTGGGTAACATGGTTTAATGGCAAGAAATGGATACAATTTGGTGCAAAAGAAGAACAACTTTGCCTTTGACTTTAGAAAATATCTTAAGAAAAAATAACTCAGGTTGTGTTCTAAGGTAAAAAGTTAAAATTCCATTTCTAATGTGTATTAAATAATGGATTAAATGATTAGGTAAAAGTATGATGATTATAATAAAACTTTCAAAATGAATGATATCTTTAAAGGAGAATGTTTACTATGGGTCTGTGCAAATAGATATATAAATATATAGGCTATATTAAAATACAACTTTATTTCATAGATTTACTATATCTGTAACCATATTTTTCTTAAGGATGTTACTTGTACAACAATAATAAAAACTTGTGTTTTTCTGTTTTGTATTTCTCATGTTGACAATCCTATTATGTATAGTTTCTTTGAGTCACCTAACTGGGAGTACAGGTTAGATTTCATTATGATTGGGTTTAATGCATTCTCTGCAAAATCATCTGTAGAATTCTAATAGAGAATTTATTGAGTGTCTACCATGGCGAAGGCACAGTATCAGTGGAAGAGGTGATTAAGTAAAATATAAGTGTTACAAACACCAGCTTGGAGGACCTGTAAAGAAGTCATTACATAAAGAATATCTGACCTTTGTCTTATTGTTCTCAGACATTTCCAGTTTGCAATTTAAGAGATGAAACTTTACCTTAGTGTTCTGATCATTTTAAATCAAGAGTTTTTGAATAAATTTAACACTGTTTTTTTATTTAAGATAAAATAGGAACTGGAAAGGAAATGTAGAAATGAGATCAACAAATAGATTCAATAATTTACCATCAGAAGTTTCTGTAGAACTGCCAGTAAATCCCTTGCAAAGTACACAATTAATATTTATGAGTGAGACATGTAGGTCCTACATCTGCCATTGCTTGGTGATTCACTTAATTTCTCTGCAGTTCCATTTTCTTAGTGCTATGGTAGAATAAATTGACCCTACTTCCTGGGAAGAAGTGAGCAAAATTTGATGTGGAAAAAGAATGGATTTAAAATTTTATAAATGCAATCCAGGTTGGCCAGTTCTTCCAAGATCACAAAGAAAAGCTCATTTACAAAAAGCTAAGATTTTGTAACTTGATCCGATCCAGAAAAAAGTAAAGCCCCTTATAATACTACAGTTTGTTGTTCCCAAGGAACAGAATGACTATTCTTTCTCTGCATAAGATATGACTGTATTAGGAAGAGAAAGCAATTTTGGCTATGACACTCCAGAAAAACATGTGAGTAAATTTACTCATATTGCCTCTGCTGGGGAGACTGGAGTAACCTGGAAACTCGTATGTCCATCTTCATTTGCAAGACTACAACCCATGATCTCCCTTCAGTACAAAAAAAAATGACTCATCAGAGAAGAACCTCTTGAATTCATATTGGGATAAAGTTTAGTAAGGTAGAAAACATAGTGGAAGCATCTTCACCATAGAAAGCAATGGATTCCCCAAAATAGGTGTGGGGAGCTGGAGAAAAATTATTGGTGGTGGAGCACCTGGAAATGGCGAGAGAGAAAGAGAACAAGACGGAGGGCTTCTCAGTTGCAGCTTAAATAGAAGGAACCTTACTAGGGTCTACTGAGCATGACTACCTCAGTAAAATTTGGATTAAAATTCTACCTCTTGAGTCTTCATAGGTGAACTCAAAAGACACACCTGATTATTCCTGTAAGCCAATTGAGGTCTTGGATACCTTTTCAAAAAGCAAAAAGATAAGTAAAGCTTTTGCTTTCTTTTTTTTTTTTTTCTTTTTTTTTTCTTTTTTTCTTTTTTTTTTTTTAAACTTTTATTTAATGAATATAAATTTCCAGTGTACAGCTTATGGATTACAATGGCTTCCCCCTCCCATAACTTCCCTCCCACCCACAACCCTCCCCTCTCCCGCTCCCTCTCCCCTTCCATTCACATCAAGATTCATTTTCAATTCTCTTTATATACAGAAGATCAATTTAGTATAAAGATTTCAACAGTTTGCACCTACATAGAAACACAAAGTGAAACATACTGTTTGAGTACTAGTTATAGCATTAAATCACAATGTACAGCACATTAAGGACAGAGATACCACATGAGGAGCAAGTGCACAGTGACTCCTGTTGTTGACCCAACAAATTGACACTCTAGTTTATGGTGCCAGTAACCACCCTAGGCTGTCGTCATGAGTTGCCAAGGCTATGGAAGCCTTCCAAGTTTGCCGACTCTGATCATATTTAGACAAGGTCATAAAAGACAGAGTGAGGATAGTAACCAATGATCCTAAGAGTGGCATTTACCAGGTTTGAACAATTATACAGCATTAAGTGGGAAAGAGGACCATCAGGACACACAGGTTGGGAGTAGAGCCATTGGTGGTAGAGTAGAGGTTATGATTACAAAGGAATGAGGCTTAAGTGTGCTAGACAGGGTCTAGAACAAAGGACAGAGTCATTATTAGAGGAGCTAAGAAAGGTGCTAAGCTACAATTAAGTTTTCTGATTGAGAGGCAAATAGAACCTGATAGAAGGGGCTTGATAATAATCTGGTGGGCTTTAGGCCTTGTAAGTTAAGAGGCCCAGACCTATCTATCTCTTCACATGGGGTATATCCTAAGGGAGGTGTGAACCTCCTAGGGGAAGGCACTCTGTTGACTTTCATTACTTGGCTGGCCTGGGAGGAGAGCTGGCCAGGTAAAGGCAGGTGGCATCTCTAACAAGAAATTTACAGTTCTGCCTGCAATGTTGCTGACCCTACTTGACCATCCCCTCAGCTGCAGTGGTCACTTTGGAAGTTGGGCTGAGTGAAGGGCTTTTCAGCTTAGAGCCAATAAGATCTGTGGCTCTGACCTGGGCATCCTTCGACTCCAGGGCAGGTCCATTTCCAGTGATCCAACTCTTGGCAGAGCTGCCAGGGCTCTTCACAAGCTGACTTCTGCTGAAGCCCAGGCTTACCACATTGAAAGCCACTGCAGTGGACTGGCCTGTTGGGTCTCCTTGAGGGCAGATCACTGTACAGATCAGCCATTAATAGGCCTGCCACCCCTTGCCCTTGATGCCTAGCTTTCTTTTCCTCCTGGTTTGTGTTAAAGCAGACCAGAGGATGCAAGTCAAGGGAGTGCCCGTGTCCCATCTCTAATCTTCGGTGGCCTGAACTACAAGTCTATAGTCACAGGCATGTTCTGTAGTAGTTTTTCTAAGGTAGACAATGCCCATGAGGAAAATTATATTCTCACTTTAAAACTTTCTTTCCCTTTGGTCTGAAAGGGAGGTTTTTTCTACTTACTGCATACTTTGCTGATGGCGAAGTGAATCTAGCTATGAGATTATTATTTAAGTTCTTATTTTGGCTATGCTATTACAGAAAAATGTTAGCCATCTCTTTTATAAGGTCTAAAGATTAAATTGTACGTCCTACAGATTCCTTCATAATAGAATTAGTTTCCTACCTTGAAGAGAATAGAGAAATGAAAGAACAAGTTGGGCTTAGAATAGAGAAATGAGGGAGCAAGTCCTAGATCGCTCGCTGACAATAGCAATATCACATGAATACTTAGCAAACCGTTTCAACCATTAGATAACAACTTAAGAAAACATTTACCAGAAGGTCCAATGCCTTCTATAAATTTTAAGAATCATGTATTTGAAAACACCTCTTAAATATCTAACATGGTGTAGTTTGTTTAACCAGTAAACTTAAGCACAACCATCTAAAATGTTTTTAGTTTCTTTTTACCAACAAGTTTAAAACATGATACACAGATTCAGGTCACACAAATTAAAATGTATCTTTGATTCATTTTAGCAGCTTAAATTTATGGACAATCTTATCTATAAGCCATTTAAAATAAAACTCTTAATAAAATTTCCTATGTGGACATACAATATGTACACACATATAACATAGCATAATAGACCAATATAGCAATTTTAATAATAGCTTTTAAAATCTTTAACTCTTTTTGTAGATTGCCAATTTATTTGAATTGCTTTTTGTTTTTAGATTACTTTAACACATTGCTTTAACAGAGCATCAGAGTTTAATTCTATGTCAAAGAGAAATTGAGCTTCCTGTGATCTTTTGCTGTGAGGTTTCCTTCCTTTACCTTCTTTCATATTGGTGACCATGTTTCTGTGTTTCTGTGTGTAACACATCTTTAAGCATCTTTTGCAGGGCAGGATGAGTGGAAAAAAAAAATTCTTTCAGTTTCTGTTTGCTATGAAAAGTCTTAATTTCACCTTCATTCACAAATGAGAGCTTTGCAGGATATAATATTCTGGGCTGGCAGTTTTTCTCTCTTAGTACCTGGGCTATATCTCGCCATTCCCTTCTAGCTTGTAGGGTTTCTGATGAGAAGTCTGCTGTGAGTCTAATTGGAGATCCTCTGAGAGTAATCTGACGTTTCTCTCTTGCACCTTTTAGAATCTTTTCTTTATGTTTCACTGTGGTGAGTTTGATTACAATGTGTCGTGGTGAGGATCTCTTTTGGTCATGTTTATTAGGGGTTCTATAAGCTTCCTGTACTAAGACGCCTCTGTCCTTCTCCAAACCTGGGAAATTTTCTGCTAGTATCTCACTGAAAATGCCTTCTAATCCTTTCTTCCTCTCCATGCCTTCAGGAACTCCTAGAACCCGAATATTAGGTTTTTTAATAGTATCCTGTAGATTCCCGACAATATTTTTTAGATTTCTAATTTCTTCTTCTTTTCTTTGGTTTGCCTGTTTCCTTTCCTGTTCTCTGTCTTCTAAGTCTGATATTCTCTCTTCTGCTTCGCCCATTCTGTTTTTAAGGCTCTCTAATGTGTTTGTCATTTGATCTATTGAGTTCTTCATTTCATTGTGGTTTTTTGTCACTATCAGAGTTTCTTGTTGCAGTAGTTGTTTCATTTCATTTTGATTCCTCCTTAATATTTCCTTTTCACGAGAGAGATTTTCTATCTTGTCCATTAAGGATTTCTGTAGTTCAAGAATTTGTTTTTGAGAACTTATTAATGTTCTTATCAATTTTTTGAGACCCACTTCTTGCATTTCTTCTATCTCATCATCTTCATAATCTTGCATTGGGGTGTCTTTTTCATTTGGGGGCGTCATAGTGTCTTCCTTGTTCTTGTTACCTCGGTTTTTGCGTTTGTTGTATGGCATGTTGGAGATATTTGGTTTCTTCACTGTGGTGTTTTTTCTTGTTACACTATGGCTCTATATTAAGAGGACTGTCTGCTTTCGGTGGAGCCTTAGAGGCTTGAGATAAGTGTGGACTGAGAGCTGTGTTTGGTTCCTCAGGGTTGAGGGTGTGTCAAAGATGACACTCCCAGGTTAGGCGTGGTAAATCTCTCTTTTTTTTTTTTTTTTTGATTCGAAAGGGAAGTAATTCCGCACAGCTGAACGTAATTGGAGGTAGTTAGCAGGCGAATGATATACCCACAGGAGCCAGAGATCGGAAGCTCTTTCCCAAGGACCACACAGGGAATCTCTGCTGCCCTCGGTGTGGGCTCCAATTCTCCTGCAGTCTCCCACTGGATTGCCAAGTTAGATCCTAATCTCCTGTTATTTCACCCCTCCCCCCAGAGTCAGGTTTTTCTGCTAGGCTCAGGGCTGGTGCAGACCTGAGGTCGCCCTGCTTATGACGTATGTCCAAAATGGCGCCTGCTCTTTGTCTTGCTCGCCTTTGAGGGGTGAGCGGAGAGAGAGAAACTCGTGTCCGTATCGGTCACTTTTTTTTTTTTTTTCCCTCTCTCTCTTCTAGTTAGCCTGGTGAACTTTTCCCCACGGAGTTTCAAGCCTCGTTCCCTCTAGTCTCCTCTTTCCGCTTGCCCGCTGGTGTCTCGGGCTATTGAGGTTCGGCTCACCTCGCGTTCCAGCGCTGGTGCGTTGATTCTGCCGCTGGTGTCCCGAACTTGGGCTCCCACGCTCTCCAGGCAGGTCCACTGTGAATCACTAGTTCCGGAAGAGTTTCCGCTGCTGTTTCTTCCCCTACTCTTCCTTGACCCTGCAGTATCTCCACTTTTATTAACCTGTGTGTCTTGCTGAACTATCAATGTGCTCCCTTCCTATTCCGCCACCTTTCGCTCCAAGCTTTTGCTTTCATTACATTAAGACTGTTGCACCTTAAGGCAGACATGCGGTACCTGCCTTTTCTTTTGAGTCTCTCTGGGAGCTGTTATTGACAAAAACTTTTTAAAATGTTCTTATAATCTGCATAAAGGTAGTCTATCGCCTTCCACTATCTGGAAGACTGTAAAATATGTTCTTCTCCTCTTAAGGGGCACTCCACTTACAATTGATTTTGTTCCAATTTTGCTTATACTAATTGATAAATTGTGTTTCAGAACTTAATGACTTCTAAGAATAACTGACCATGCAGGGGACACAACCATTGGTGTTGACTGAAAATTCTCTAGCTCATAAAACAAATTGGTTAGATGATATACAGACTTCCAGACTCAGGACAGGCAGGGCCTGTGATTTGCCCCTAAAAAGCAAGAAGCAGCTATAGAAAACATAATGATTCTACGCCCATCATCATCCCTTAAGATTAAGGTCTGGAATCTCTGAGGGGGAAATGATATAAGCAGGCAGATAGGATCAAATTGATTGGACTTGTGAACTGGAGACCAGGCCCTCTGTGTGATCTCTTGCCCCTACCTGACCCCACTTGCCCATCAGATTATATAACCACTCCCCTTTAGAAGTGGATGAAATGCCTGGAAGATGGTGGGCCCTTCTCTTATTGTCCCACACCTTGAGGCAGGCAGCGTTTTGGCTGCCAGCTCTCTGCTTTCCTGCCTGCATGCTTGCTCTGTGTGGCTCCCAGCCTGATCTCTGCCCAGTATGGACCCCACTTAGTTTCTAGACATCTTTCTCCCCTAAATAAAGCCTTCACTTTCCTGCGTATTTCTCTCAGTGAATAAATGCTAAACACACACACACACACACACACGGTGGGCAAGGAAGGGGGGCTTGCATGTGTCCCCTTCTTCCAGCAGCTCAAGTCCTTACACGTAAAGATACAATCTCTTGTGAAGTTTTGGATATTGCAAAATTCTTTTCTAACTTTCATTCTAGTTAAGTGTGTGATAGGTTAGGGGAGACAGGCAAGATAAGGAAAAAATGGCAATAGCACCAAGTGGAAAGACTTGATCTCCTCTGTAGAGGCTTAATCACAAATGAACCAAGATGGAACTCTTTCATCCTCACCCTTACTGCAACCCAATCCTGAGTATCTCTAGGCAGAGCCCCCAGGGACCCACCGAGTGGAGAGAAACACAAGCCTTCAATAGCAAAGACAACCTCACGAACCACATGACTGTCCACCATAACTTAGTAAAAATAGGTGTTCCAGATCAGTAGAAATACATCTTCCAAGGCACACGGTGAGTACAGCATAAGACATTTTAATGGATACTTTTCACTTTTTAAAGTACTATGCAAATAAAAGTATGTACATCTTGACCCAAACTTATTGTTCTGGTCATCTGTCTTTAATACCAAAATGATTTTTTTAAATGCCTTCATTTCAACATCCTGAGTTGAAAGCCCCTTTGCATTGAGTATAATCTCTTTATTCATCAATTTGCTTTTTCCTAAGACAGGCTAGGACAGAGTGTGAAGAGACAACTGTAGCTCAGAGCATAAATAAGAAGGCATTACATCCATTCAATGAACTGTTTTGGAGCATTGACTTTGGTCCAGATGGTGTGAAAGGTAACAGAGACAAAAAAATAAAGAACAATTTGTGCTCTCAGGAGACATCATTCTAGGGGAGGAGACACACAATTCAGTTGAATTTAGGACAGGACATTCTGTGATAGGAGTGTCACTCTTCTTAGGTACAAAACAAAGCAATAAACATATTCCAAGTAGTTGGCCTGCTCTATGGTTGGCAGGGTTAGCCTAATACCTCTGATGATATGCCTACACAGGGGGAGTTTAAACTGATTGCCTAGTGATTCAGTCTGGCAGATATGTTGTTGTGAATTAGATTTGTTAAGAACTCTAGATTGTGAGAAACACAAACTCATTCTAGAATGTGATGTGGATATGGGAGGCAGTGAACAGTAAAATAATAATAAACATGGAAATACAAAGAACAAATCTCAACCATGCCAAGGTGGTCTCCTATAGTTGATTAGAGTTTGGGCACTAAATCATAGTACCTGCAGCTGAATTCAAAGTTCTATTCCCCATTTAACATTTCTCATCCCTATTTTCTTCTGTGTCAAATGGGTTAATAACAGTATTCACTTCAAAGAATTGTTTTGAGGTTAGAAAGAATATCCTTGAAAAATTATGATTCTGGCAAGAAATAAGAGCTCAACAAATGTTATCTATTGTCAGTGTTATGTTTCCAGGTTCCACCAAAACCTAAGTGGTAAGAGTTCTTTGTGAAAAAAAAAAAATCAATTGTAATTGACCAAGCCTCATGAATTGTGGAGTATCATGAGCTGATAAAGTTATCAAGAACCTGAGTACTGCAAATGTACTCATGTACTCCCCTCACTTCCAACTCTTCCTCACATGTGGAGCTTTTGGATTCCCCTTGCCTTCACCACCATGACCCAGTATTTCTCCCTCATTCTATATCTATGGCTCCTTTCCTTGACCTCGCTGCTTCTGATTACTCATGATATCCCCACTCTTGGCTTTCTCTCTGTATGGTATTAACCACTGCCCTCATTCCCTACTCCCAGTGCTCTGTATTCTACAGTCAAATTTCCAAAGAGGGATTCAGTAATTAGAATTGCTGATATCTTTGTGAGGTAAATCGTCTTAATCAGGATTTAATAGTCATTTATCATGCCATGTTAGATCCCTTGACTTGAGTATCTGCTCTTGGTACAATCAATAATGGCTCCCATGGTGGCTTTGGATGGAACAGAGAATGGTCACCTGTTGCCCACATTGTCCATATCTGTGAATCTAATTTTTACATCATTTGTGCACTCATTCACAAATTTGCCTGCTTTTATATGGACTTTCAGAATTGATCACTTGAGTGCCTATAGTGTGTTTGTCAGGACTCTGTTATAGGTGCTATAAATACCAGGAAGATTACAAAATCGTCATTACTTCAGTGACAGCAAACAGCTAATTCTAGTGTGCAGTGAAATAATGACATGCATATGTGCAGACAAGCGCACACACACACACACCTGTGTGTGCTTCACATCGAAGGGCTGGGCTAGAACCTCCTAGAAAGTAGCAGTGACTGAAAGCGAGTAAGGCTTGTGTGGTTCATGGGTTTACTTCCATCCACCACTTGTCAGGGAAAGTTAATCAAATGCTTTTTTAAGCATATGAAACACATAAGAAAATGCCAATATCGTCTGGTAAATTTCAAATGCAATAATTCACTTGGTGGAAGCCATGCTTAATCATTCTATCTCCTGAATTAATAGCACCTATGTCCTCTTTCATCAAAGAATCTATCAAGCTATATGTGTTGCCAACACCTAAAGGATCCATTTTTTTTGTCCTGTAAAATGAGGTGATTTCATGACATTGACCTTGAAGGTTGTCAGCTCTGACAGTATGTAAAAAATGACTCTTTGTAACATGTTCTGTGCTGCAGACTGCCTCCAACAGCTGTAGGGTCTGGAACAACAGTGCAAATGGAAATTTACCTACCATAACTGTCATGGTTTAGATATAATGTAAGTGTGTCCCCCAAGTTTGCAAGCTTAGTCCTCAGTATGGTGATGTGGGAAGTTCTAAGACAAGTAAGAGATGGAATCTAGTGGGAGATTGCGCTCCAAAGAGGTTAAGGTAGTACTCATGGGGCTTTTGGTTAGCTCTTTGAGAGTCAACTGTTACAGAAGGATAAGCCTGACCCCTCCCTGCTCTCTGGCTTTCTGTCTCACCTCGATATCTCTCCCTGTCTTATGTGCTGCTGCCGTGAAGCCACCTTCCATGAGGTGAAGAAACCAGAGAATCCCTATGAGAGCCAGTGTAATGCTATTTGAACAATCAGATCCCAAAACTGTGAGCTTAACAAATCGATATTCTTTATAATTTCTCCACCTTGGATATTTTGTTATAGCAGTGGAAAACCAACTAATCAAGTAATGTAACATGAAAGTTATATAAATGAAGAAACAAACAGCTAAATTAAATATATTTGCTCCTCTGCTAGACACCATGGCTCACATATGCAGTAACATTCACACTCCTGATTTAGTTCCCCACTCTCAAAACCATTGCTCCTTGGCTAAGTATTGGGCCTGTGGATATAAACATTGTCCGTGGTCTGCTGAGGGAACACAAACTTTGGAGGTTGATTTGAAGTCATTTGGGTTGGGAATTTGGGGGTCCTGGGTGCTGACTGTATGACCTAGAAAGGGGGGACAAGAGCTCTAGGTGGATGTGTCCTCCTGGCCCCACAAACTCCTCATGGGACAAGGAAGCACTTGGCCAAAGGAGGTGGGCCAAAGTTGGGCCCCTCTTTCCTGTTCTAAGAAGGGCTCTGGGCTGTCCACAACTACCTGGCCCACAGCTACCAAATGCCAAAAAATGGGTTACCAAAGAGCTGGTTTGATCTTACATTCTGTACACCTGGTCTAATAAAGGAACAAATAGAAAAATATTCAGAAGTAATAGATTTATTTCTAATCTTTGTTTATATTATGCTGTGTTCAAAGCTGCCAGAAATGAACGTTTTTGTCATTACAATGCTAAGGAGTCTTCAGTCTTCCAATTCAATTCCTGTATAGTCCAGCCTTCTAGATTTCTTGAGAGAAGGAGAAAAGGAGTGTAAGTAAGAGTACTTTTAAAAGGTTCGGATGTTAGTGTGCCATTGTGTTTTTTAAAGAAATCTTCCTGTCAGTGTGAAAACTTAGAGAGACAGGGAAGAGACCAGTATCCAAGTCAAGCTATGAGATAATGAGTATTTTTAAAAGTGTTAATATTTGCACAAATTTACGGTGTGACAAGCATTGGTCTCAAGGCTTTATATGCATTATCTCATCTAACCTTACAAGCATTAGATGAGGTAAATGTTTTTATCCTCATTTATGGGATTTTGAATTATGGGTTTCAGAAATACAGAAGAAAGACATAAAGAGATTGCAGAATTTGACTACTGTCATTGAGAAATGATGACGACATGGGATTCCAACCAGCTTTGGTCAGTTTCAAAAAGATCCATAACTATTCTCAATTCCCATATGAAATATGTTCGTACCATTTCAGGCCACATTTCACCTTATTGGCAAAAGTCAAGTCATCTGAAAATATTTCAATTTTCTTATTTGTTTAAAGTAGTATGTTTTGTGCACAATTGAATTCCTGGGTTATGCACAGATGCAAAATGAAAGGAAGTGAATTTTTAAATTCAAATCAGTGGAGCCTGCCTCAGGACAACAAATCCATTTACTACAGAGTGAAATGTAAATTAAAAGAGCCAGGAGGGCAAATAAAACATACTCTTTCCCCGCTAAAATATTCTAGTACAACCTTAAAATCCAACTGTGCATGCACACACACAGAGTTCCTCTCCACTGCAATGCAATAATTATTGAAAAATCTCTTTTCTTGTATTTTTAATTTTTTGTATTTGTTTTCCTTTACTTGAAAGGCAAGGAGGCAGAGACATGATAGAGATAGATATAGAGATAGCATGGATATACAGAGATATATAAAGAGATAGAGATAAAGATAGAGATGATAGATTTGGGGAGAGAGAGAGGAAGAGAGAGAACAAGGAAGGAAAGTAGGAGGGAAGGATGGAAGGAAGGAAGGAAGGAAGGAAGGAAGGAAGGAAGGAAGGAAGGAAGGAAGGAAAAGAAAGAAAGAGAGAAAATAAAGTGCTTCTATGTGCTGGTTCACTCCCCCAAATGGCTGCAACAGCTAAAACTGGGCCAGGCGGAAGCCAGGAGCTAAGAATTCCATCCAGGTCTCCTATGTGAATGGCAAAAACTCAGGTACTTGAGCCTTCACCTGCCACCTCCAATAGTGCGCATTAGCAGGAAGCTGGACTGAAGTGGAGGCAGGGTTTTAACCAAGGCACACCAATAGGGAACGTAGGCATCTCACACAGGGCATTAACTCCTATGCCAGACATCAACCTTGAAACTCTATTTTCCAAACTAAATAATGGAATTTCTACTTTACTTTTCTTAAAAACAGAAGAAGAAACTATTCTTTTTAACAATAACAACAAAATAAACCTATATATCTAATAACACCACCACAGATAAAGGAAATGATTGTGGTCTAATTGCCAGGATTACTGACTGTAATTTTGAAATCCCAGAGAAGTTCTGTTAAGTGGCAAGTTTGCTGTTCTTTCTGGGTGAGGTTACAGATGAGCCCTGTAATTGCCTGCCTATGAAACCTCACAGCCATTCGTGTCTCCTCGTCAATGGGCTTAAATCCCTTTGTACAGAACGCCAGTCACCTCCCAAACAACCAGTAACTTAAATACTTAATATTGAGATCCCCAAAAGACATTTGCTAAAACGTACATGATAAATATTTACTGAATGCCTGCTTTGTGACAAGCGCTGTGCGGGTGCTGAGAATAAAGCAGAGAGTTAAATAGGCAAAAATCTCTTCCCTTGTGGAGCTAGTGATGAGAAAGAGAATAAAATGATTATAATGTATGGAAGTTAAAAGAAGTGAATGCTATGAAAGAAAGAAATCAGGGAAGAGTGATAGGGTGTTGGAAGGGGGAAGATGTAATTCTACATGAGGTGGCCAGGAAAATACATTTGTGTAAATACCTACTTGTAGTTAGTAAGAAAATGAGATGTGAGTATTTGTGGAAAGAGTATGATGGACAAATATAAAAGGTGCAAAGGCCCTGGGGTGACTGTATTCATTTGCTAAGGCTGCCACAGCAAAATACCACTGACTGAGTGGCTTAAAAAACGCAACTTTATTCCCCCAAGTTCTGAAAGCTGCAAGTCCAAGATGAAGGTTCATTTCCCCTTAAGTCTCTCTCCTTGGCTCACAGAAGGCACCTCTTACCGTGTCTCCACATGGTTGTAACACAGTACGGGATACACCGATGCCTCTCTGTATGTCCTAACCTCTGCTTCTATGGACACTGGTCGTATTGAATTTGGCCACATCATAGCAGCTTCCTGTTAACTTAATTACCTCTTTGAAAGCCCCCTTACCAAATACATTCATGTTCTGAAGTATGGGAGTTAGAGCTTAATATGTGAACATGGAGAACATAATTCAATTCATAGTACATATACTCGGTATTGTTGAAGAACAATAGTGGCCAGTATGATAAGAGTGAGGTGAGTTGGGGGCAAAGAAATAGACTTGATCAGAAAGAAAAATGGGAGGCCAGCACCGCGGCTCAATAGGCTAATCCTCCACCTGCAGTGCCGGCATACTGGGTTCTAGTCCCGGTCGGGGTGCCGGATTCTGTCCTGGTTGCTCCTCTTCCAGGCCAGCTCTCTGCTATGGCCCAGGAGTGCAGTGGAGGATGGCCCAAGTTCTTGGGCCCTGCATCCGCATGGGAGACAAGGAGAAGCACCTGGCTCCTGGCTTTGGATCAGTGTGGTGCGCCGGGCACAGCGCACCGGGCGCAGCAACCATTGTGGGGTGAACCAACGGCAAAGGAAGACCTTTCTCTCTGTCTCTCTCTTCACTGTCCACTCTGCCTGTCAAAAAAAAAAAAAAAAAAAAAAAAAGAAGAAGAAGAAGAAGAAAGAAGGAAAGAAAAATGGGAGTGAAGAGAGATCAAATAGGCCCTGAAGTTCATTGTAAAGATATTTCCTTTTACTCTCATGGTATAGGAGGTCACTGAGCAGAGCAGTAGAATGTTCTTATATTCTAACCTCCCATTGAGGGAGCCGGGCAGGTCCCTTGAGAAAGATAGAAAGCCTAAACAAATTATGATGCCCAGTGGTGCTGAGGAAGTTCTGGGGAACAACCTTTGTAAAGATTTTTAGCTGGTCTGCTTTGACAACGAGACCTGGAAATTTTGATTTTCAGGTGCCCTGCTGTCAGATTCCTCTGTTCTTCTAGTTTTGTGACGTTTGGATCTATTTACTTTGAGGCTATGTTATTAGGTTATTTTGAGTTTAGAATTGTTAAAACTTTGTGTGAATTGAAAGTTTTTCTCATTATTAAGGGAACATCTTCATCACTATTAATGCTTTTCTCTCAAAATCTGTTCCATTTGATGGCAATGTGGTTATAGTAGCTTTCTTTTGTTTTCTGCCTGATATGAAAATTTTTCCTTCTGTTTGCCAAGTGGTTTTATTTTCTTCCTTTCTGGGCACTTGATTTTGGTGGTTTGGTGGGCTGAGGAACAACTCCCACCAAATGATCTGTAAGTGCAAACAGACAAGGAGTCTGAAATTGCCCTTTGAGGCCCTCCTGCTCTCCTGATTACTGGCCCTATCCAGTTGAATGGATGCTTTAACATCCTGAATTTTGAAGGCTGGGGATGTGGAACAGAGCTCCAGGTGACCCATGATGGACATGAATAAGAAATACATGATTTTTACTTGTAGTAAGACACTGGGATTTTTCAGTTATATGATACTACAAAAGATATTTAGGAAAACATATAGATCATCTTTTAAAATTCTTCTACTTTTAATCACTATCTTAGAGAACTATCTTCCAGAATCTTTGGCCCCCACTCACTAAATTCCAACAGCATTCCTCATTCCCTAGACATCCAAAATGCCTCCACACTTTGTTAAACTCTCCCTGGTTGCTTCGATCTTCTGACTTAGAGATGTCTTTTATGAAAGACATATTGCTGTCTTTGCCTTGTCATTCAGTACAACAACAACAACAAAAAAAATTGGAACTTTTTTTTTAAAAAAACATTGGAAAGTCTACTCTCTTTCAATTTCTCAAGAATATGGGTAAATTTTGATTTTTTTCCCTTTAGCTAATTTTGTGCTTTCTATGGGTCTCACTTTGTCTCTTTTTCCCATTTTCTCTTTCCTTCATTCGAATCACATTTTTCTTCATTTCCTCACGTATATTTTTCATTTTCCACTATTTCATAAATTGTATATTCTGTACAATTCAGAATAAAGGTATTATAATTTTCTCATTTTCTGAATAAAGCATTCTTTGAACACTTTGACTCAAATCGTACTCTAATTTCCATGTCGTTTTTGTCAAGTATTTTAGTTTCATCTTGCTCCAGAACCATAAGCATCAGAAGGTATTTCTGCTTTATGTTTGTAAGAATCCCCCTATATTTATCACTTTCTTTGCTTCTCATTCATTTGTAGGCCTCAGACCTTCATTCTGGGATAATTTTTCTAACCCAGTGTACACCTTTTAAACTCTCTTTTGTGAGGGTCTAATGTGATGAGCTTTCAGGCTTTTAATTTGACTGAAAGCATTTGTATTACTCTTTCATTACTGATAGTTTCTTTGAGTATTTCAGCAACTGCTTTCAGAATTCTTATACTTTAGTTTTTCTCTCCTGAAACATAGAAGATAATATTCTATTATGCAGTCATCCCTCAACAGGCACTTGGGGAATGGCTCAAAGAATCCCTGAAGATATGAAATTATGTTGATACTCAAGTTTCTTATAGAAAATGGCATGGTATTTGCATATAACTTTTATGTATCCTACCATATACTTTAAATCATCTGAAGTATATGGCCATCTCTACTTACATATATCATAATATATCTTACATAATCATCTCTACTTACAATACCTAGTACAAGGCAATTAGATATGTACATAAATACATATATATTATAGTTGCATTGTATTATTTAGGGAATAATGACAATGAACAAAAACAAGGTTGTACATGTTCAGGACAGATGCAACTGTTTTTCCTTAATATTTCAACCCATAGTTGGTTGAATTTGTAGATATGGAATCCATGGATAAAGAGGGCTGACTGTATTTTCTCTGTGTGTTATTGTTGGGAAGATAATCTTCCTATTACTTTTCCTTTGAACTGATCACATTTTTGTTCCACAAAACTTCTACTCTTTGTCATTGATTTTTTTTACCATCATACACCTTTATTTGTTGTGCTATTAACTATGGATTTGAAACTCAACAGCTTTTAATAATTCTTAAAATTCTCAGCCATCATCTCTTCAAATATTATTTCTCCCCATTCTCTACATTATCTTCTGCAATTAGACAAATGGGGGGACTTCAAAAGTTTCATGGAGGTCTGGAATTATCGTATTTTGCCTGTGATGCCAGCATCCCATATGGGCATCGTAACCCAGCTGTTCCACTTCCAATGGAGCACTTTGTTAATGGCCTGGGAAAAGCAGTGGAAGATGGCCCAAGCATGTGAGCCTCTACCATTCAAGTCTCTACGTGGGAGACCCAGATAAAGCTCCTGGATTTGGCCTGACTCAGCCTCGACCATTGTGGAGGGTTAAGTTTCTGATTATAAAGAAAACTGAAAGTATGTTGTTGTAAAAATTAAAAGAAAATAAGAAGAGAAGGAGGAGGAAGGGTAAGAGTGAGGAAGGAGGATACAGTGGGAAGTATCATTATATGCTGAAAACTATATATATGAAATTTGTCCCCTTTATATAAATCTGAAAAGAAAAAAAAATTAAAAATCAAGATATACACATGCATATTTCTTTTTCATCCCACTTCTGAATATGCTAAAATAATCTGATTATTTTGGTATGACAGACAAATGAGCATAATATAAAGGTCAAGTCTAAGAGTCAGAGAGACCAGGTTTGAATTCCCTACTGATGATATGTGCTATGACGTGCAGCCTGACATCTATGAAATGTGGATAATAACATTAATCTCACATCTCTACTATAAAGACTAAATGAAGTATGTGTGTGTATGTGTGTGTATAATATCAGATATATATTAGACCCTCCATGTTAACACCCTTACTTGTGAAATGCTCACGTTTTGTATTATGTCACCATTTTTTGCCTATATTACCCACAAAGAAATCTTCCTTTGCCAGTTAAGAAATAGTGGAAATGATCCTAGTCCCCTTCTCAGTTTCCATCTTTATTCATATAGCTTCATTCCTTCTTGCCAAGTTCTGGTTACCAGCTACAATATAGACCAGTTTTATCTTCCTAGAAATACAATTTCTACATCAGAGCAGGCAGCCAATAAAAATAAAGTATTGATAAAATAAAAATTATTCTTCCACAGGGAATTGTTTGGGATGAGAAAAATCACACGTGCAGGAAAAATAATCTATTTACAAACCTACCTCTCAAACTCTATAAAAAGTCTTCTTAGACATCAAAGATAAAGTGAATTCCCCCTACTTATGTTTAGACCAAAGAAAATTCAACTTAGCAGAATGTAGTAGGAGACACAATTATATCTCTTAAATTTATGAGAAAACTTCCAAAACAATGAACATCCATAAGTTAGATAACTTAGTTGCAGTTTTCTGGCTTTTAATTTTAGAGAGAAGAAAAAAGTTAGGAGAAAATAAACTCATATCAGTAATTAAGGAGGCAAAAATTGAAACTTTCAGAGTATACCTTTGGGTCTTTTTTATTCTGATCTTTTATAGTTCCTGCATTTGCAATGGTAATTCTAGAAAATAAAAGCTAGTACTCAGTGTGGAGTCATGGGAAAATCTCCAATGTTCAAGGAAAATTCTCTTTGTAGCATTGAATTTCCCAAACAAGGATCATACACATGTTCATTTTATAAAGAACTCTATCTAATATTAATACGTTAATAAATACATTCCTAGTATCTTGTATATTTATAACATATAAATACATAATCCACACTACATGTCTTTTATTCAAACACAATTCTCAGAAGAGCTAACCACAAATATTGTTGACTATCTTAGCCACTTTTGGTTGTCATAATGATCACAGTATACTGGGTGGTTTAAAAAACAGAAATTTATTCCTCACATTTCTAGAAGCTGAAGTCCAAGATCAGGTTGCCAAAATTGTTAGGTTCTGGCAAATACCCTCTTCCTGACTTGCAGACAACCAACTTCTTGTTGTATCCTCACCTGATGGAGAGAAAGAGCATCTCCCCCCACCTTTCCTTATAAAGGCATTGATCCCCTCATAACATAATTCCCTCCCAAAGGTTCCAGCTCCTAATACCATAACATTGTGGATTACACTTTCAATGTATGACTTTGGTATGATTTTTGGTGAACACAAACATTTTGTCCATAGCGCCAAGGTTCTGAATTCTCAGAAGACAAGGAAACCCTCTCCAGCCTCACAAAGAGAATCCTTGGGTCTTCAAGTCGTAGAAGAGGAAGCATCTCTGAGACCCTCCCCTTTTGCCCATGAAAGAGGTCTGCCTTTCCTGAACTTAAGACAGAAAAGAAAGTCTTCTCCTGAGAATTCTAAGTGGCTTCATAGCCAAAGAATTTGGATATAAGCCAAAATGACTTTGCCTGTACTTTGAAAACAGAGTACATTTTGGATATTTGCCTTCTTGCTGATGGAGTCTCAGAGTATCACATGGCAAGAAACAGAGACTCCACACTTAATCAAGCTTTTTTTTTTTTTTTACAGGCAGAATTAGACAGTGAGAGAGAGAGAGAGACAGAGAGGAAGGTCTTCCTTTTTCCGTTGGATCACCCCCCAAATGGCCGCCACAGCTGGGGCATTGCAGCTGGCGCACTGAGCCGATCTGAAGCCAGGAGCCAGGTGCTTCTCCTGGTCTCCCATGCCGGTGCAGGGTCCAAGCACATTGGCCATCATCCACTGCCTTCCCGGGCCACAGTTGAGTAAAACTGGCTTTTATAGCAGACTCTTATGGTAACTCTTTAATCCAGTAATCTATTAACTGAATTAACCATTTCCTAACAGTAGAGCCCTAATTACCTCTTAAAGACCCCATCTAGTTCAACCTTCAATATCTCATAATGAGGATTAAATTTCAACATGACTTTCAGAAGCACAAACCATATGCAAAATATAATACTGAGAAATGCAGTCCACTTATAAGACCAGTCAGAAAAAGTGAAATCATGAAGATGTCTTCTGATTAAAATCCACTGACAGATGATACAAGTGGGAAACATCTTTCGACTTACCTTGAAACAGCAATTGGTTTACTCTCTGACAGATAAGAACTGAATTCTCAAAATTCTATTTCTTTTTTTTTTTTGCCTTTTTTTTAACTTTTATTTGATGAATATAAATTTCCAATGCACAGCTTATGGATTACAATGGCTACCCCCTCCCATAACTTCCCTCCCACCCGCAACCCTCCCCTCTCCCGCTCTCTCTCCCCTTCCATTCACATCAAGATTCATTTTCAATTCTCTTTATATACAGAAGATCAATTTAGTATATATTAAGTAAAGATTTCAACAGTTTGCACCCACATAGAAACACAAAGTGAAACATACTGTTGGAGTACTAGTTATAGCATTAAATCACAATGTACAGCACATTAAGGACAGAGATCCTACATGAGGAGCAAGTGCACAGTGACTCCTGTTGTTGACCCAACAAATTGACACTCTAGTTTATGGCGCCAGTAACCACCCTAGGCTCTTGTCATGAGTTGCCAAGGCTATGGAAGCCTTCCAAGTTCGCCAACTCTGATCCTATTTAGACAAGGTCATAAAAGACAGGGTGAGGATAGTAACCAATGTTCCTAAGAGTGGCATTAACCAGGTCTGAACAATTATACAGCATTAAGTGGGGAAGAGGACCATCAGTATACACAGGTTGGGAGTAGAGCCATTGGAGGTAGAGTACAGGTTATGATTACGAAGGAATGAGGCCCAAGTGCGCTAGACAGGGTCTAGAACAAAGGACAGAATCATTATTAGAGGAGCTAAGAAAGGTGCTGTCTAAGCTACAATTAAGTTTTCTGATTGAGAGGCAAATAGAACCTGACAGAAGGGGTTTGATAATAATCTGGTGGGCTTTAGGCCTTGTAAGTTAAGAGGCCCAGACCTATCTATCTCTTCACATGGGGTATATCCTAAGGGAGGTGTGAACCTCCTAGGGGAAGGCACTCTGTTGACTTTCATTACTTGGCTGGGCTGGGAGGAGAGCTGGCCAGGTAAAGGCAGGTGGCATCTCTAACAAGAAATTTACAGTTCTGCCTGCAATGTTGCTGACCCTACTTGGCCGTCCCCTCAGCTGCAGTGGTCACTTTGGAAGTTGGGCTGAGTGAAGGGCTTTTCAGCTTAGAGCCAATAAGATCTGTGGCTCTGACCTGGGCATCCTTCGGCTCCAGGGCAGGTCCATTTCCAGTGATCCAACTCTTGGCAGGGCTGCCAGGGCTCTTCACAAGCTGACTTCTGCTGAAGCCCAGGCTTACCACATTGAAAGCCACTGCAGTAGACTGGCCTGTTGGGTCTCCTTGAGGGCAGATCACTGTACAGATCAGCCATTAATAGGCCTGCCACCCATTGCTTCTGATGCCTAGCTTTCTTTTCCTCCTGGTTTGTGTTAAAGCAGACCAGAGGATGCAAGTCAAGGGAGTGCCCGTGTCCCATCTCTAATCTTCGGTGGCCTGAACTACAAGTCTATAGTCACAGGCATGTTCTGTAGTAGTTTTTCTAAGGTAGACAATGCTCATGAGGAAAATTATATTCTCACTTAAAAACTTTCTTTCCCTTTGGTCTGAAAGGGAGGTAGCTTATAGATAAAACTGTCCATAAATTTAAGCTGCTAAAATTAATCAAAGATACATTTTAATTCATGTGATCTGAATCTCTGCATCATATGTTTTATACTTGTTGGTAGAAAGAAACTAAAAACATTTTAGATGGTTGTGCTTAAGTTTACTGGCTAAACAAACTACACCATGTTAGATGTTTAAGAGGTGTTTTCAAATACATGATTCTTAAAATTTATAGAAGGCATTGGACTTTCTGGTAAATGTTTTCTTAAGTTGTTATCTAATGGTTGAAACTTTTTGCTAAGTATTCATGTAATATTGCTATTGTCAGCAAGCGATCTAGGACTTGCTCCCTCATTTCTCTATTCTAAGCCCAACTTGTTCTTTCATTTCTCTATTCTCTTCAAGGTAGGAAACTAATTCTATTATGAAGGAATCTGTAGAATGCACAATTTAATCTTTAAGACCTTATAAAAGAGATGGCTAACATTTTTCTGTAATAGCATAGCCAAAATAAGAGCTTAAATAATAATCTCATAGCTAGATTCACTTCGCCATCAGCGAAGTAAACAGTAAGTAGAAAAATTCTATTTCTTTTACAGTCCTGCTATTGCCTGTTTACATGAAAAGAAAATGGCAAGGCCCATTTGTGATTCTTAAAATATTTGTTTGGGGGCTGGCATTGTGGAATAACTGGTTAAATCATTGCCTGCTTTTCTAGCATCCCATATGGGTGCAAGTTCGTGTTCTGGCTGCTCCACTTCCAATCCAGCTCCATGGCAGTGGCCTAGGAAAGCAGCATAAGATGACCCAAGTCCTTGGGCCCATGCCACCCACGTGGGAGACCCTGATGAAGCTCCTGACTCCTGCCTTCGGTTTGGCCCAGCTGTGACTATTGTGGCCATTTGGGAAATGAACCAGCAGAAGGAATATTTTTCTTTTCCTGTCTCTATCTCTTTATTTCTGTCTGTAACTTTGCCTTTCAGATAAATAAATATCTTTTTAAAAATGCTTTCCTTAAAACAATCTGGTAGCTATGTAGTTTCAATACACCATCCCAACATGAAATGAAATGTCAAAGTTCATTGACAAATCTTTGCATCCCAAGAAGTATTTCATTTTTTTAAATATTCATTTTATTTATTTATTTGAAAAAGAGAGAGAGAGAGGTCATCCATCTATGGTTCACTCACCAAATATTCAAAACAGCTGGGCTGGGCCAAGCAGAAACCAGGATCCAGGAACACAATTTGGGTCTCCCATATGGGTGGCAGGAATTCAAGTACTTGAGCCAATATCTGTTACCTCCCAGGTGCATTAGCAGGGAGCTGGATCCAAAGTGGAGCATCCAGGACTCAAACTGGCATCCAATGTAGGATGCAGGTGCCCTAGTTGCAGCTTAACCTTGTGCACCACAGTGCCTGTCTCCACAGGAAGTATTTGATCAATTGCCTTGTGGCTGATCTTGTGCTAGTAACTGAAACCATGGTAGAAGCTGCATTATAAACAGCTCAGAATACCAGAGTCTGCACCTAATTATAGAAGGAAACAACTGGAAAATGACAACTATGATGATGGTTATAAAAATGTACAAGGTGTAATACTAGTGAAACGTCAGGCACCATGGCTTCCTGAATGCCAGGCAAAAAGGTTCCCTCCAAGTATCTTTCAATTTGATATCTGAAGTAGGAGTAGAAATTGGTGGTATGAGTCTGGGAGGAGGGACAAGCTAGGGGGAAAAGGTTTCACACAGAGGGATGGACAACGTGTACAATTCCAGCAATAAAAGGAAGCCCTTTGTGATTGGTGTGCTGTGAGCAAAGGGTAGCAGAAAACAAGGCTGGTGAGATGGGCAGGAGACAGACCCTTGTGACATTAGAGGCTTGTTAAAAGTTTTTTACATTACTGTAAGAGCCATGAGAGACTTTGAAAGATTTCAAGCAGGAGAATTAAATGACTAGATTTTAATATTTTATACGATTGCTCTGTTCTCAACCTGAGGTCTGTCTTCAGTGCTTAGAAAGAACAAACAACATAAAATGCAAGCTCACGGCAACCTGCACTGGATAGACTGGGCAGGCGTGGATGTTCTTCCCAAGGCAGCCCAACCTCACGGGTAAGCCAAGAACTTGTAGACATGCATTCCTCTGCCTGCCCAGAGTCATGTCTGGCACAGCTCAGTCTCTCACAAAAACGGAAATGTTACTTGTCCTTCATTGACATTGACTTGCATAGTGGATATCATAAAATTTCCCTCAGAGGCTTTAATGGTCTGTTTTATGGTTCAGGTCATAGCCCATCTTGCAAATAATTTTCTGTCAAAAATCAGGTGTTAATAAATCATCAGAGAGACTGTTTTCCTTTGCTTCAATATTTGAGCCAAGTAATGCAACTGATCTTTGATTTATATCAAAATCTAGGTGTACTGATTTCTTCCAACCTCAGAGATGAGTAAATATTTGTTTCCAGAATGAATTAGTGAGTATGTTAAGAAAGATCATGCTCTGGTTACCATATGTACTGTTTGAAAAAAATAGGTAATATTGTTTTCCATACATTAGCTCCCACAAACCTCTCTCACCCTTACTCCTATATTTGGCAGGATATCAAAGGGTCTTGGACCATTCTAAATTCACTAACTATCTCCAATTTCAGCAGGCTGTCCTAAGTGTTTGGCTTAATCTTCATTAAAGTCTGTTTGGTTCCATCAAGAGCTAACCAGCTTACCCCTGAGAACTAAGGTCTATGTTTTGTCTTCAGAATAGGCATCAGCACACTTGATTTCCACCTGTTCTCTTGGGGCTAAAGGACAGAGTGACAAGGAAAGTGCTCAAAGAGCCCTTTCTTGGCGGAGCCTGCTTCTGCATTATTAAGGCTCATTATTAAGGCTCTTTTCGGATGAACCAGAAGTGTTTCACCTCTACTTTAGAAATTTTTATGTCATTTTACCAGATAGAAGAACAGTGAGTGGGGAAAGCATTGCTTGATACATCAAGGCTTTCAAACTGGTCTTCTTGGGAGCCCACTATGCCATAAAAATGAGAAAACAACTCGGGATAGGCTTCTCCTCAGTGGGAAACCATGGCCATTTAATGAGTGACAGTTGCAATTGAATGAAGCATTGAAGTCATCTTTTTTTAAAAAACAAAAAGATTATTTATTTATTTTTTTATTTTATTTTTATTTATTTATTTATTTTATTTTTGACAGGCAGAGTGGACAGTGAGAGAGAGACAGAGAGAAAGGTCTTCCTTTGCCACAGAGAGCTGGCCTGGAAGAGGGGCAACCGGGACAGGATTGGTGCCCCGACCGGGACTAGAACCCGGTGTGCCAGCGCCGCAAGGTATTTATTTGAAAGTCAGTTACACAGAGAGAAGAGAGGCAGAGGCAGAGAGAGAGGTCTTCTATCTGATGGTTCACTCCCCATATGGCCACAATGGCCGGAGCTGTGCCAATCTGAAGCCAGGAGCCAGGAGATTCCTCCAGGTCTCCCACGCAGGTGCAGGGGCCCAAGAACTTGGGCCATCTTCTACTGCTTTCCCAGGCCATAGCAGAGAGCTAAATCAGAAGAGGAGCAGCCAAGACTAGAACTGGAGCCCATATGGGATACCGGAGCTTTAGGCCATGGCGTTAAGCCACTGCACTACAGTGCCAGTTCCTGAAGTCACTCTTAAATTCACATTCATATCCCACATTTCCCTTCAGTTTCTCCATCCATGATCTTACATTAAAAGAACTACTGCCCTTGTGACTATATCTAGTTATTTTAAATAGTTTATTTTTAGGGCAACTTTAGATTTACAGAAAAGTTGGACAGAAACAAAGAAGGTTCCCATATGATCCCTGGGGTACCCATCTCCACACATTTCCCCTAATTTTGTTAGAGTCTTGAGTTAGCATGGTACATTTGTTACTGTTGATGAGCCATTGTTGACATGTTATTATTATTTAAAGTCAATAGATTACAGTAGGATTCACTCCATGTGTTGTATATTTCAGTGGGGTTTGGAAAATCTATACTGTCATATATCCACCACTCCACTAAACCCCCTGTATTCTGCCTATTCATCCCTCTAACACCTTAGCAACGACTGATCTCTTTACTGTCTCCATTGTTTTGACTTTTCTATAATATCATAGCTGAATTGAAATCATCCAGTGGTTTTGTTCACTTTGTAATATGTTTCTAAGCTTCTTCCAAGTCTCTGATAGATCATTTACTTTTACTGTTGAGTAATACTCCATTGTCTGGTTGTACCACAATTTGTATGTCCCTTAACCAACTAAAGAATCTCTTGTTTGCTTCCAGCTTTGACAATCATGAATAAAACTGGTTTACACATGTGTGTGAAAGTTTCTCTATGGATTAAGTTTTCAATTTATTTAGATAAATACTTAGAATCACAAATGCTGAGTGGTGTGGTAACATTGTTGGCTGCAACACTCCCAGAAAGGCTTACTGCATGGTCATCCATCAATGAGTGAACTAATTCAAAGTGGGAATGTAAAGATACACAAAAAATCAGGATTTATTTGGAGTAAAACAAAAGTGTAAGCTCAAGAGCCAAGTTGTGCATTAACAAAACAGTCAAAAGCACAAAACTCCAGGAATAAAGAAAATCTCTCTCCAAGGAAAAACATCCAACAAAAAGCCCCCACAAAGAAAAAGTCCTGTTGACAAGTTTAGGCCTTTCCTTCATGCCCTCCAGAGTCAAGGGAGTTATGTTTAGGGATTGAATTTGGAACATAGCTCGAGCATCGCCCATTTCCATATCCCCTAGAATGTCATGGCACCAAATGCATCATGGGAGTGGGCATTTTATTGTAATGACGTTATAATGACCGAACTGTCTTTGTGGGGACACATCTTACAGTCATGTTAGACACTGCTGGCTTGTTCTGGTTGCAACTTCACAACATTATTGCATTCAAGATTTCTGCTACTCTGAAGAGAGTGGAGCTTGCTGGTTTATGGGATGTAGGCTTGCACAGTGCACAGAAAGGGAGGTTTGGTTGTGCAGAGAAAGGTAAATGTGTTTGGATAGTGCACAGAAGAGGACTGCTTATGTGGGCCAGGCCAGGCAGTCTGTGTGGCCTTATGAGTGGCCACAGCAGTCAAAATGTGAATTACCTGGAGCTGTCAATCACCTACCCAGGTTGTCAAGTAGATTAGTAAGGAGCTGCCCAGCTGCTATTCAGCCTCAGTTGTAAGCAGTCAGACCTCAGCTCAGCTGGAGCTGTCAATCATCAATCCACACTGTTGTGCTGGTCAGCAAGGAACTGTGAGACCTTAGCTTCTCCCCTGGCTACCTACATTCCCACAACAGTAGGAGTATATTTAGCTTTGTAAAAACTGCCAAGTTGATGTCCAAAGTGGCAATCCCTTTTCAAACTGTCACCAGCAATGAATGAGTACACCTGTTGTTCCACATCTTTGCCAGAATTTGGTGCTGCCAGTGTTTCAGATTTTAGCCTGTCTAGTAGATGTGTATTAACATATCATTATAATTTTTTATTATTTTTTATTTGTTTTCCAGAGAGCTCCTACCTGCTGGCTTATTTCCCAAATACCAGCAAAATCTAGAGCAGAGCCGGGAAACTAATCTAGGTCATCCATGTGAGTGACAGGGACCCAACCACTTGAGCCACCATCTTCTGCCTCCCAGGGTCCACTTTAGCTGGCAGCTGGAATCAAGAGTGGAGCCAGGACTCAGACTTAAGTACTCCAAAATAGATTGTGGGCATCTTAATTAGCATCTTAATTGATATGCTGAACACTTGACCCCATGGTTGTTTTAATTTAAAATTCCCTAATGACATATGACACTGAGCAATTTTTCTTATACCTTTTTTGCCATCTGTACAAGAGAATCTTCAAAAAGATCATAGAAAATGAGCATTATTAAAAAACTATGAATGAATTTCAAATTTTGTTTCACCAAGATAAATTCATCTTTTAATCTTTTTATGAACTTTTTGAAGTAACCTCATATCATCTTTAGTGATCTGTTCATATCTTTTGCCTATTTCTTATGAATTTTTAATCTTCTTATTGTTGAGTTTAAAGAGTTCACATATTTTAGATACCAATCTTTTATCACAATGTGTTTTGCAAATGTTTCTGCCAACTTGTCACTTATCTTTTTAAACTCTTTACAGAGTCATTCACAAAACAGAAACAGAAGCTCACTGGGCTTTCATGAAATAATGTATTGAATTTAAACCCACCTACTGGAATTTGAAGGTAAGTCTAGTCAGGAAGCTCAACACACTCTGCAGCAGAAGTTAACTGAACAGATATAATAGTTTTTGGCATGCAAGTCCTTGTTCTTCAAACCACAAATAGAGTCCATGTATAGCAAAATTCCAAGGGCTCCATAATCTCAAGAATTTTATTTCTATGTAAGTGTTGAAAGGAGAGTACAGTGGCCCATAACAGCTATGGTAACATTTCCAGGAACATGTAAAGAAGGAAGACAAGTACAGTTGAGTCAGAAGAGCATAAACAGAGCACTCATCAATTCACCAAACTCTTAGGGGATGCCAAATTACATTCTAATCTTTGGTGATACTGTAACGAAAAAGCCCTCCCCTTCATGGAACTTAATTTGTAATGGGTGAAACAGACAACAAGAGGTGAATGAGACAGACTATGACTGTGAAAAATAGTAGAGAAATAGTAGAGAAGGAAGACACACTGGGAATAGGGTGAAATTTTGAATTGAGTACAGGAAGTAATTTGTTAGAAAGCTGATTATTTTAAAATGAGAAACCTGGATTTTATTTAATTGACAGTAATACTCAAAAAAAGATTGTAAAAATAAGATGCAAGAGTATTCAAAGTATGTAGAATTTGAAGATATTTTCATAAGATTATGTAAACTTTTTAAAGGTAATTTTTTAAAAGATGTATTTACTTGAGAGGCAGAGTTACAGACAGAGAGGGTGAGACAGCGAGAGAGAATCTACTGGTTCACTTCCCAAATGGCCGCAATGGCCAGAGGTGGGCCAATCCAAAATCAGGAGCCAGGAGCCCCTTCTGGGTCTCCCATGTGGGTGCAGGGGTGTAAGAACTTTCCCAGGGCATCAGCAGGGATCTGGATCAGAAGAGGAGCAACCAGGACTCAAACTAGTGATACCAGCACCACAGGCAGGGGCTTAATCTATTACTTCACAGAGCCGGTCCCGTTGTCCTTACCTTTTTTTTTTTTTTTTTGCTAGAATACGGATTCTAATTTATTTTATTTTTAAAATTTTATTTCCTATACAGTTTTCATGTGTTTCATATATACTGATTTAGAAACATAGGGATACTTCCCCCTACACTCCTTTCCACCCAAGCTCCAACCCTTCTTCCTCCTCCCTCTCACATTCCCACTGTTAATTTTTATAAAGATCTATTTTCAGTTTACTTAATAATTATATAGTTCACACTAAACTAAGTAAAAGAGTTCAACAAATAGTATGAAGGGAATAAAAATAAATAAACACTGTTCCTCAACAGAAGATAAAAGGCTATAAACAATCATCAAATCCCAAAATGTCAATTTCACTCCTAAAGATTACATTGTAGTACTCTTAGTTACCTTAGATCAGGGAAAACATATGATATCTTTTTGTGACTAGTTTATTTCCCTAATTATAATGGTATCCAGTTGCATCCATATTGTTGCAAAAAGCATGATTTTATTTTTTTAATGCTGAGTAGTTCTCCATAGTGTATATATATATATATATATATATATATATATATATACCATAAGATCTTTATCCGGTCTTCAGCTGATGGACATCTGGGTTGATTCCATATCTTACTTGTTGTGAATTGTGCTGCAGTGGGATACAGATAACTATTTCATGTGCTGATTGCTTTTGGTTTGGGTAAATTTCCAGGAGTGGGAAGGCTGGATCACATGGTAGATCTGTAGTGAGTTTTTAAGGTATCTCCATACTGTCTTCAACACTGGCTGCACCACTTTACATTTCCACCAACCGTGGATTAGGGTACCTTTTTCCCCACATCTTCACTAGCATTTGTTGTTTGTTGATTGTTGTGTGAGAACCTTTTAACTGGAGTGAGGTGAAACTTCATTGTGGTTTTGATTTGCATTTCCCTGATGACTGGTGATTGAGAGCATTTTTTCAACTGTCTGTTGGCCATTTGAATTTCCTCTCTTGAAAAATACCTGTTCGAGTCCTTTTCCCACTTCTTAACAAGACTATTTGTTGTTTTGTTATTGAGTTTCTTGAGCTCTTTATAGATTCTGATGTTAACTCTTTATCAATTGGGTAGTTTGCAAATATTTTCTCCCATTCTGTCAGTTGCCTCATCACTTAGATGAGTGTTTCTTTTATAGTACATAAACTTCTTAGCTTGATGTAATCCCATTTGTCAGTTTTTGTTTTGATTGCCTATGCTTCTGGGGTCTTTTCCAAGAAATCTTTGCCTATGCCAATGTCTTGCTGAGTTTCCCCAATGTTCTCTAGTAATTGATGATATCAGGTCATGGATTTAGGTCTTCGATCCATTTTGAGTGGATATTTGTGTAAAGGTGTAAGGTATGGGTGTAGATTCATACTTCTGAATGCAGGGATCCAGTTTTCACAGCACCAATTGTTGAAGAGACTGTTCTTGCTCCTGGGGATTGATTTTAGCTCCTTTGTTGACATTAAGTTGGTTGTAGATGTGTGGATTAATTTCTGGAGTTTCTATTCTGGTACATTGGTCTACATGTCTGTTTAAGTGCCAGTACCAGGAGGATTTGATTATAATTGCCCTGTAATATGTCTTGAAATATGGTATTGTGGTGCCGCCAGCTTAATTTTTGTTGTTTCAGATTGCTTTAGCTATTTGGGGTCTCTTGTGTTTCCATATGAATTTTAGCAGCATTTTTTTCTATATCTGCAAAGAATGTTTTGGTATTTTGATTGGGATTGCATTGAATCTGTAAATTGCTTTGACAATATGGACATTTTGATGATCTTCATTCTTCCAATCCATAAATATGGAAGATTTTTCCATATTTTAATGTTTTCTTCTATTTCTGTTTTAGTGTTTTGTAATTTTTTAAAACTTTTATTTAGTAAATATAAATTTCCAAAGTACAGTTTATGGATTACAATGGCTTTCCCCCCCCCCATAATTTCCCTCCCACCTGCACCCCTCCCATCTCCCACTCCCTATCCCATTCCATTCACATCAAGATTCATTTTCAATTCTCTTTATAAACAGATGATCGATTTACTATATATTAAGTAAAGATTGCATCAGTTTGCACCCACACAGAAACACAAAGTGTAAAATACTGTTTCAGTACTAGTTATAGCATTAAATCACAATGTACAGCACATTAAGGACAGAGATCCCACATGAGGAGTAAGTGCACAGTGACTCCTGTTGTTGACTTAACAATTTGATGCTCTTGTTTATGGCGTCACAAATCTCCCTAGGCTCTAGTCATGAGTTTCCAAGGCTATGGAAGCCTTTTGAGTTTGCCAACTCCGATCTTACTTAGACAAGGCCATAGTCAAAGTGGAAGTTCTCTCCTCCCTTCAGAGAAAGGTACCTCCTTCTTTGATGGCCCATTCTTTCTACTAGGATCTCACTCACAGAGATCTTTCATTTAAGTCCTTTTTTGTTGATGTTATTATTTTTGCTAGAGTGTTTTGGCTTTCCATGCCTAAAATACTCTCATGGGCTCTTCAGCCCGATCCAAATGCCTTAAGGGCTGATTCTGAGGCCAGAGTGCTATTTAGGATGTCTGCCATTCTATGAGTCTGCTGTGTATCCCGCTTCCCATGTTGGATCATTCTCTCCCTTCTTGATTCTCTCAGTTGGTATTAGCAGACACTAGTCTTGTTTATGTGATCCCTTTGACTCTTAGACCTATCAGTGTGATCAATTGTGAACTGAAATTGATCACTTGGACTAGTGAGATGGCATTGGTATGTGCTACCTTGATGGGATTGTATTGGAATCCCCTGGCACGTTTCTAACTTCACCATTTGGGGCAAGTCCAATTGAGCATGTCCCCAATTGTACATCTCTTCCCTCTCTTATTCCCACTCTTATATTTAACAGGGATCACTTTTCAGTTAAATTTAAATACCTAAGAATAATTGTGTGTTAATTACAGAATTCAACCAATAGTATTAAGTAGAACAAAAAAAATACTAAAAGAGATAAAGTATTAAATTGTACATCAACAATCAGGACAATGGCTGATCAAGTTACTGTTTCTCATAGTGTCCATTTCACTTTAACAGGTTTCCTTTTTTGTGCTTGGTTAGTTGTCACTGATCAGGGAGAACATATGATATTTGTCCCTTTGGGACTGGCTTAATTCACTCAGCATTATGTTTTCCAGATTCCTCCATTTTGTTTCAAATGACTGGATTTCATTGTTTTTGACTGCTGTATAGTATTCTATAGAGTACATGTCCCATAATTTGTGTTTTGTAATTTTTACGATAGAGATCTCTGACATCATTAGTCAAATCTGTTCCAAAGTTATTAATCATTTTTGGAGTTATTCTGAATGGGACTGATCTTAAAATTCTCTCTGTGGAGTCTGTTGGATCCCGAAATATAGAATCATGTCATCTGCAAATAGGGGTAATTTGATTTTTTACAATTTGTATCCTTTAATTTTTTCTTTACAATTTGTATCCTTTAATTTTTTTTTTTTGCCTGAATTCTCTGGCTAAGTTTCCCAGGATAATATTAAAGAGCAATGTTAATAGTGAACATTATTGTCTGATTCTGGATCTTAGAGTGAATTCTTCCAGATTTTCCTCAATCAATAAGATGCTGGCCATGGGATTGTCATAAATTGCATTGATTGTGTTAAGAATGTTCCTTCTCTACCCAATTTTTAAGGTTTTCTTCATGAAAGGATGTTATACTTTATCAAATGCTTTCTCTGCATCTATTTAGTAATCATATTTTTTTTTGTTCTTCAGTTTGTTAATGTGATGCATCACACATTTTTGATTGGAAAATGTTGAGCCATCTGTTCATACCAGGGATAAATCCTAGTTGGTCCAGGTGAATTATCTTTCTGATGTATTGTTGGATTAGATTAGCTAATATTTTGTTGAGGATTTTTGCATCTGTATTCATCAGGGATATTGATCTATAGTGCTATTTTTCTGTTGTATCTTTTTCTGATGCTGAATTTCAGGGGATTCCCTATTTTTCAATTATTTTGAATAGCTTGAGAATAATTGAAATTAATTCTTTAAATGTCTGGTAGAACTCAGCAGTGAAGTCATCTGGTCCTGGGCTTTTCTTTGTTAGGAGGGTCATTATTACAGGTTCAAGTTCCATTTTGGTTATTGATCTGTTTATGTTTTCTACATTTTCATGACTCAATTTTGGTAGATTGAATTGCATTGATAGCTCATATATTTGATACCTTTCTACTTTCTTCATGTAGGCACCAATTGCTATAAAACTTCCATCTTAACATGGCTTTTGCTATATGCCATAAGCTTTGATATGATATATTCTAATATTCATTTGTTTCCAGAAATTTTTTGATTTCTCTTTTGATTTCTTCTATGACACAAGGTTCATTCAGGAATATGTTTTTCAGTCACCATGAGTTTGCATATGATCTGCAGCTACTTGAGTTGTTGATTTACAGCTTCATTCTTTTGTGATTACAGAAGATGCATTGTATGATTTTGATTTTTTTTTTAGTTTGCTGAGACTTGCTTTCTGGCCTAGTATATAGTCTAGTCTAAGAAAGTTCCATGCACTGATGAGAAGAATGTGTATTCGGCAACTGTGGGGTGAAGATTTCTGTGCATATCAGTTAGATTAATTTGGTCCATATTGTTGATTACCTATCTTATTTCTTTGTTGATTTTTTTTTTATTTGACAGGCAGAGTTAGACAATGAGAGAGAGAAACAGAGAAAAAGGTCTTCCTTCCATTGGTTCACACCTCAAATGGCTGCCACAGCCAACGCACTGTGCCAATCCAAAGCCAAGAGCCAAGTGCTTCCTCCTGGTCTCCCATGCGGGTGCAGGGGCCCAAGCACTTGGGGCATCCTCCACTGTCCTCTGAGCCACAGCAGAGAGATGGACTGGAAGAGGAGTAACTGGGACTAGAACCCAGTGCCCATATGGGATGCCGGCACTGAAAGTGGAGGATTAACCAAGTGAGCCACAGCACTGGCCCAGCTTTGTTGATTTTCTATCTAGTTGATCTGTCCATTGATGAAAGTGAGGTGCTCGGTTTATTTAAAAGACTTGTTAAGGGACTTAAAGGGAGACTTAGACTCCAATACAATGGTACTGGGGGACTTCAGTACTCCACTCTCAGAGATAGACAGATCAACAGGACAGAAGATCAACAAGGAGACAGTAGATTTAAACGACACTATAGCCCAATGGACCTAACAGATATCTACAGAACTTTTCATCCTACATCTAAGGACTTTACATTCTTCTCAGCAGTACATGGAACCTTCTCTAGGATTGACCACATACTAGGCCATAAAGCAAGTCTCAGCAAATTCAAAAGAATTAGAATCATACCATGCAACTTCTCAGACCATAAAGGAGTGAGGCTGGAAATTAGCAACTCAGGAATCCCTAGAGCACGTGCAAACATGGAGACTGAATAACATGCTCCTGAATGAACAATGGGTCATAGAAGAAATTAAAAGAAAAATCAAAAATTTTCTGGAAGTAAATGAGGATAACAGCACATCATACCAAAAACCTATGAGATACAGCAAAAGCAGTATAAAGAGGAAAGTTTATATCAATAGGTGCCTACATCAAGAAATTGGAAAGGCACCAAATAGATGAGCTTTCAGTTCAGCTCAAGGATCTAGAAAATCAGCAGCAAACCAGACAGAAAGCTAGTAGGAGAAGAGAAATAATTAAAATAAGAGAAGAAATCAACAGGATTGAATCCAAAAAAAATTACAAAAAAATCAGCCAAATGAGGAGCTGGTTTTTTGAAAAAATAAACAAAATTGACACCCCATTGGCCCAACTAACTAAAAAAAGAAAAGACTCAAATCAATACAATCAGAGATGAAAAAGGAAACGTAACAACAGACACCACAGAAATAAAAAGAATCATCAGAAATTACTACAAGGACTTGTATGCCAGCAAACAGGGAAATCTATCAGAAATGGATAGATTCCTGGACACATGCAACCTACCTAAATTGAACCAGGAAGACACAGAAAACCTAAACAGACCCATAACAGAGATAGAAAGGCCCTCCCAAAAAAGAAAGCCCAGGACCAGATGGATTTACTGCTGAATTATTTTTTTTTTTTGACAGGCAGAGTGGATAGTGAGAGAGAGAGAGACAGAGAGAAAGGTCTTCCTTTTTGCCATTGGTTCACCTTCCAATGGACGCTGCAGCCGGCGCATCGCGCTGATCCGAAGCCAGGAGCCAGACGCTTCTCCTGGTCTCCCATGCGGGTGCAGGGCCCTTTCCGGGCCATAGCAGAGAACTGGCCTGGAAGAGGGGCAACCAGGATAGAATCCAGCGCCCGAACTGGAACTAGAACCTGGTGTGCCGGTGCCGTAAGGCGGAGGATTAGCCTGTTGAGCCACGGCGCTGGCTCACTGCTGAATTCTACCAGAAATTTAAAGAATTAACTCCAGTTCTCCTCAAACTATTCAGAGCAATCAAAAAAGAGGGAATCCTCCCAAATTCTTTCTATGAAGCCAGCATCACCTTAATTCCTAAGCTGGAAAAAGATGCAGCATTGAAAGAGAATTACAGACCAATATCCCTGAAGAACATAGATGCAAAAATACTCAATAAAATTCTGGCAAACAGAATCCAACATCACATTAGAAAGATCATCCACCCAGACCAAGTGGGATTTATCCCTGGTATGAAGGGGTGGTTCAATGTTCGCAAAACAATCAATGTGATATACCACATTAACATACTGCAGAAGAAAAACTATATGATTTTCTCAATAGATGCAGAGAAAGCATTTGATAAAATACAACACCCTTTCATGATGAAAACCCTAAGCAAACTGGGTATAAAAGGAACATTCCTCAATACAATCAAAGCAATATATGAAAAACCCATGTCCAGTATCCTATTGAATGGGGAAAAGTTAGAAGCATTTCCACTAATATCTGGTACCAGACAGGGATGCCCTCTCTCACCACTGCTATTCAATATAGTTCTGGAAGTCTTAGCCAGAGCTATTAGGCAAGAAAAAGAAATTAAAGGGATACAAATTGGGAAGGAAGAAGTCAAACTATCCCTCTTTGCAGACGATATTGTTCTTTATTTAGGGGACCCAAAGAACTCTACTAAGAGACTATTGGAACTCATCGAAGAGTTTGGCAAAGTAGCAGGATATAAAATCAACTCACACAAATCAACAGCCTTTGTATACACAGGCAATGCCACGGCTGAGGAAGAACTTCTAAGATCAATCTCATTCACAATAGCTACAAAAACAATAAAATACCTTGGAATGCACTTAACCAAGGACGTTAAAGATCTCTACGATGAAAATTACAAAACCTTCAAGAAAGAAATAGAATAGGATACCAAGAAATGGAAAAATCTTCCATGCTCATGGGTTGGAAGAATCAACATCATCAAAATGTCCATTCTCCCAAAAGCAATTTACAGATTCAATGCAATACCAATCAAAATACCATAGGCATTCTTCTCATATCTGGAAAAACGATGCTGAAATTCATATGGAGACACAGGAGACCTTGAATAGCTAAAGAAATCTTGTACAACAAAAACAAACCTGGGGGCATCACAGTACCAGATTTCAGGACATACTACAGGGCAGTAGTTATCAAAACAGCATGGTCTGGTACAGAAACAGATGGATAGACCAGTGGAACAGAATAGAAACACCAGAAATCAATCCAAACATCTACAGCCAACTCATATTTGATCAAGGATCCAAAACCAATCCCTGGAGTAAGGACAGCCTATTCAATAAATGGTGCTGGGAAAACTGGATTTCCACGTGCAGAATCATGAAGCAAGATCCCTACCTTTCACCTTACACAAAAATTCACTCAACATGGATTGAAGACTTAAATCTACGACCCGAAACTATCAAATTGTTAGAGAGCATTGGAAAAACCCTGCAAGATATAGGTACATGCAAAGACTTCTTGGAAAAGACCCCAGGAGCACAGGCAGTAAAAGCCAAAATTAACATTTGGGATTGCATCAAATTGAGAAATTTCTGTACTTCAAAAGAAACAGTCAGGAAAGAGAATAGGCAACCAACAGAATGGGAAAAAATATTTGCAAACTACGCAACAGATAAAGGGTTGATAACCAGAATCTACAAAGAAATCAAGAAAATCCACAACATCAAAACAAACAACCCACTTAAGAGATGGGCCAAGGACCTCAACAGACATCTTTCCAAAGAGGAAATCCAAATGGCCAACAGACACATGAAAAAATGTTCAAGATCACTAGCCATCAGGGAAATGCAAATCAAAACCACAATGAGGTTTTACCTCACCCCGGTGAGAATGGCTCACATTCAGAAATCTACCAACAATAGATGCTGGAGAGGATGTGGGGAAAAGGGACACTAACCCACTGTTGGTGGGAATGCAAACTGGTTAAGCCACTATGGAAGTCAGTCTGGAGATTCCTCAGAAACCTGAATATAACCCTACCATTCAACCCAGCCATGCCACTCCTTCAATTTACCCAAAGGAAATTAAATTAGCAAACAAAAAAGCTGTCTGCACCTTAATGTTTATTGCAGCTCAATTTAAAATAGCTAAGATCTGGAACCAACCCAAATGCTCATCAACAGTAGACGGGATAAAGAAATTATGGGATATGTACTCTATAGAATACTATACAGCAGTCAAAAACAATGAAATCCGGTCATTTACAACAAGATGGAGGAATCTGGAAAACATCATGCTGAGTGAAATTAAGCCAGGCCCAAAGAGACAAATATCATTTGTTTTCCCTGATCAGTGACAACTAACTGAGCATGAAAGGGGAAACTTGTGGAAGTGAAATGGACACTATGAGAAACAGTAACTTGATCAGCTCTTTTCCTGACTGTTGTTGTACAATGTAAATCTTTATCCATTTTAGTATTTTTTGTTCTAGTACTAGTGGTTGAACTCTGTAATTAACACACAATTATTCTTAGGTGTTTAAATTTTAACTGAAAAGTGATCCTGGTTTAATATAAGAGTGAGAAAAAGAGAGGGAAGAGATGTACAATTGAGGACATGCTCAATCGGACTTGCCCCAAACGATGGAGTTAGAAACGTGCAGGGGATTCCAATACAATCCCATCAAGGTGGCATGTACCAATGCCATCTCACTAGTCCATGTGATCAATTTCAGTTCACAATTGATCACACTTGTAGGTCTAAGAGCAAAGGGATCACACAAACCAGTCTAGTGTCTGCTAATACTAACTGAGAGACTCAAAAAGGGAGAGAAGGATCCAACATGGGAAGCAGGATACACAGCAGACTCATAGAATGGCAGATGTCCTAAACAGCACTCTGGCCTCAGAATCAGCCCTTAAGGCATTCGGATCTGGCTCAAGAGCCATTGAGAGTATTTTAGGCATGGAAAGCCAAGACACTCTGGAAAAAAAAAAAAAGAAGACCTAAATGAAAGATCTCAGCGAGTGAGATCCCAGTGGAAAGAACAGGGCCATCAAAGTAGGAGGTACCGTTCTCTGAAGGGAGGAGAGAACTTCCATTTTGACTATGACCCTGTCAGAATAAGATCAAAGTCAGCGAACCCTAAAGGCTTCCATAGCCTCAGCAACTCATGACTGGAGCCTAGGGAGATTACTGACGCCATAAACAAGAGTTAAGTTGTTAAATCAACATCAAGAGTCACTGTGTACTTACGTCCCATGTGGGATCTGTCCTTAATGTGTTGTCCAATGTGAAGTGATTCTGTAACTAGTACTTAAACAGTATTTTTACACCTTGTGTTTCTGTGTGGGTGCAAACTGATGAAATCTTTACTAAGTGTATACTGAATCGATCTTCTCTATATAAAGATAATTGAAAATGAAAAAAAAAAAAACCTGGTGTTAAATTGGAAATTACATAGAAAATTAATCAACTTTTTAAAAAAAAATCATGTAGGATCTCAGCCGGCGCCGCGGCTCACTAGGCTAATCCTCCGCCTTGTGGCGCCGGCACACCGGGTTCTAGTCCCGGTCGGGGCACCGATCCTGTCCCGGTTGCCCCTCTTCCAGGCCAGCTCTCTGCTGTGGCCAGGGAGTGCAGTGGAGGATGGCCCAAGTCCTTGGGCCCTGCACCCTGTGGGAGACCAGGATAAGTGCTTGGCTCCTGCCATCGGATCGGCGCGGTGCGCCAGCCACAGCGCGCCTACCGCGGCGGCCATTGGAGGGTGAACCAACAGCAAAAGGAAGACCTTTCTCTCTGTCTCTCTCTCACTGTCCACTCTACCTGTCAAAAAAAAAAAAAAATCGTGCAGGATCTCTGTCATTAATGTGCTGTACATTGTGATTTAATGCTATAACTAGTACTCCAACAGTATTTTTCACTTTGTGTTGCTATGTGAGGGCAAACTGTTGAAATCTTTACTTTATATATACTAAACTGATTTTCGGTATATAAAGAGAATTGAAAATGAATCTTGATGTGAATGGAAGGGGAGAGAGATCAGGAAAGGGGAGGGTTATGTTATGGGTGGGAGGGAAGTTATCGGGGGGTGGGGAGTAGCCATTGTAATCCATAAACTGTACTTTGGAAATTTATATTCATTAAATAAAAGCTTTTAAAAAAAGTGAGGTGCTGAAGTCTCCCATTATTATTGTATTGGAGTCTATGTCTCCTTTTAGATCCATTTACATTTCTTTTAAATAGCTAGGCACCCGCTCTGTGATTGAGTGCATGTACATTCATTATAGTCACATCTTCCTGTTGAACTGATCCTTTAATCACTACATAGTGCCCTTCTTCATCTCTTTTAACAGTTTTTGTGTGAAAGTCAATTTTATCTGACAGTAGAATGGCAACAAATGCCCTTTATTGCTTTCAGTTAGCATGGAATATCTTTTTTCTGTCCTTTCACTTTCAGTCTGCTTGTATCTTTGTTGGTGAGATGTGTTTCTTATAGACAGCAAATAGATGCATCTTGTTTTTTTAATTCATTTGTCCAATCTGTTATCTGGAGAGTTGAGGTGATTTACATTTGAAGTGAATATTGATTATTAACACCTTGGCCTTGCCATTTTTCCATAAATATTTCTATTGTTTATTTTAGAATTCCTTTGTACTTTTATTGGGGGATTTCCTACCTTCACATTCTTTCATAATGATGGCTATCTTTCAGGGTTTCTGAGTGAAGCACATCCTTAACCATCTTTTGTAAGGCTAAATGAGTGGAGACAAAAGCTTTCAATTCCTGTTTGCTCTGGAAGGTCTTCATTTCACCTTCATTCATAAATGACAGCTTTGCAGGGTACAGTATTCTGGGTTGACATGTTTTTTTCCCTTAAGACTTGGACTATATCTCACCATTTTGTTCTAGCCTGTAGGGTTTCTGATGAGAAGTCAGCTGTGCATCTAATTGGAGAACCTCTGAAAGTAATCCAGCTTTTCTCTTCTGCACATTTTAGAATCTTTTCTTTATGTTTTACTGTGGAAAGTTTGACTACAATATGTCATGTTGAAGATCTTTTCTGGTCATGTATGTTGGGAGTTCTATGTCCTTACTGTACTTGTATGTCCCTTTCTTTCTCCAAGTTGGGGAAGTTTTCTGTAATTATTACACTAAATAAACCTTCTAGTCAATTCTCTCTTTCCCTATTTTCAGGAACTCGTAAGATCTGAATGTTAGGTAGTTTGATAGTATCCCTTAAATCTCCAACACTGTTTTGTCTCACTTGTTAGTGAAACAAATCTCCAACACATGTCTCACTTGGTTAATCTTCTGCCTGTGGCATGGGCATCCCATATAGGCACCAGGTTCTAGTGCCAGTTGCTCTTCTTCTAGTCCAGCTCTCTGCTGTGGCCCGGAGGGCAGTGGAGGATGGCCCAAGTGCTTGGGCCTCTCCATGCACATGGGAGACCAGGAGGAAGCACATGGCTTCTGGCTTTAGCTCGGTCTGGCTCCGGCCATAGCAGCCATTTGAGGGTTGAACCAAAGGAAGGAAGACCTTTCTCTCTCTCTCTCTCTCTCTCTCTCTCTCTCTCTCTCTCACTGTCTAATTCTGTCAAATAAATAAAAAAAGTTTTCTAAATTTCTTCTTGTTTTTTCTTTGGTCTGATTGAAAGATTTCCAATGATTTGTCTTCTAGCTTCTTCTAGCTTGGATATTCTTTCTACCTCACTAAGTCTGCTGTTAAGGCAATCCACTGCATTTTTATTTGATTTATTGAATTCTTTGTTTATAATATTTGATTTTGATTTCTCTTTAAAATCTCAATTTCATGGGAAAATTTTCATTCATGTCATGTATGGTTTTCTTTAGTTCATGGATTTGCTTCTGATTGCTTTTATTAGTTCTATGATTAATTTTTTGAATTCTGTTGCTGCCATTTCATCAATCTCTTCTTCACAGTCTAATATTGCAATGTTGTTGTGTTCCTTTGTGGCAAGTCATGTTTCCTTTATCTTTCTTGTATCTTGAATTTCTGCATTTATTTTTAGGCATTTGTGGAGTTAGTTTTTGTTTTTTTCCTCTGATGGCTTTTATCTTTGAGTTATGCTTCTGTGGCTTAGAGGAACGTCTGCACTTTCAGAGAATGCCAGGAGGTTTGTGGTGGGTGTGGCCTAGTAGCTCTAGGCAGTGCTCCAGGGTTGGGTGAGTATCCAGGGTAACACTGAAGTTTGAAATGGTATGTCTCCTCTTGTTCACGAAAGTAGGGAAATGGTCACCTCTATTGGTGTGACCACCCCTTACCTCCTCACCTCCAAGCTGAGCATTGCCCAGTTGTCATCCTCAGTGTGTTCAACACTCATCCACACCGCTATATGAACTGCACACATGATATGTGCAGTCCTCACTGTGATTACAGTTCCTGCTACAATGACCTACCCCAAGCAACCAAAGAGCTCCAAGTGTGTGGAGCCCAGAGACCAGCTACGCCCTCCACCTTCTCATGTGACGTCCAAGTCCCCATCATCTCAGTGCACAAGGCGCCCTCAGTTGCTGAATGCAGAGGTTTTGCTCTGCCCTGCCAGTCTGTCAGATCAACAGAGGCAGATGTTCCCCAAGCCAAGTCTACCTAGGTACCTTCCACTACTACGTGGGTGCCCAGCCACTTCCCAACCAGTCTCAAAGTCAGTAGGGACTACAGATTTTGCCCTCCACGACAGTCTCTGGGTCACACATACACACAAGAGCCACCAGCAGAGCGCTGTGCCACCAGTACTGCCAAGAAGGAGTCCTGTCTTAGCCAGTTGCTATGTGCACACACAAAGGCTTCCACAGCTGCCGCCCATACCCAAATAGCTCCTGTCCTTTCTCAGCCAGGCAGTGGACACTGTTGTGGGGGGAGTTGGGGTGAGATTAACATGCCCACTCTACTTCTACTGGGTCCAACAGCAACCATTAGCAACTGCTAGGCCCCCGGACTCCAGTTCAGACTCACACCATGCTCTCCCTCTGGCTATATCACCACAGTTTGTTGTAGTCCCATTTCACCTCTACTTGTGAGCCACCACCAAGCCACCTCCTGCTCGGGCCCTTGGTTCCTGCAATAGTGTGTTGTGTTTGCATTTGTGTTCTACATCCACACCTGTGACACAGGTCCACAGGAGGTCCAGAGCACTCCTCTTCCTCTTGTAGGATTTCCAGTGTGATTTTATCTCCAGTTCTCCCCTGGGAGTGCACTTCCAACACTTTGTTTTTTAACTATTCATCACTAACCTAGTGCAGTATATTGTTCCCTAGTTTGTCACCTTAGAATCTCCTTGAAAGATAAGTTTTGGCCAGCGCCGCAGCTCACTAGGCTAATCCTCCACCTGCGGCACTGGCACCCCGGGTGCTAGTCCCAGTTGGGGCGCCGTATTCTGTCCCGGTTGCTTCTCTTCCGGTCCAGCTCTCTGCTGTGGCCTGGGAGGGCAGTGGAGGATGGCCCAGGTCCTTGGGCCCTGCACCCGCATGGGAGACCAGGAGGAAGCACCTGGCTCCTGGCTTCATATCAGCGCAGCGCGCCTGCTGCAACACACCAACTAAAGTGGCCACGTTGGGGGTGAACCAAGGGAAAAAGGAAGACCTTTCTCTCTGTCTCTCTCTCACTGTCTAACTCTGCCTGTCAAAGAAAGAAAGAAAGAAAGAAAGAAAGAAAGAAAGAAAGAAAGAAAGAAAGAAAGAAAGAAAGAAAGAAAGAAAGGAAGAAAGGAAGAAAAGTTTTGAGAGAAGAGAATGAATTCATCAGCTTTGTGGTTCTCAGGAAGGGGCATTCCAGGCAACAGTACCAGCAAACACAGAGGCCCCATACGCTTGGACAATAGCATGGACAAAGTGAAGTGACCGGAGGAGAGCCATAGGAGATGAAGAGAAAGTTAGTGAAGAGTCAGATCGTCCAGGCCCGGGAGGTCATCCTGTGGACTTTGGCTCTCACTCAGAATGAAACAGAATCCATTGCAGGTCCCTGAACAGAGGAGTAACTCAATCACATCAGTGCTTTCACAAAAGCGGCCACTTGTGCAGAATGGACTGGAAGGAGACAAAGGGCAGAGACAAGAAACAATTTGAGCCAATTGAAATAATCCAGATGAGACTCAGAAGTGATTTGGACCAGACTGATAGCTCTAAAGGTAGTCAGAAGTCATTAAATATATCTCACTTTGTGTATACTCATCTGCTATATATATTACTTGAAAGTAACAAATAAAATGTGGAACTGTGGAGCTGGTGTTGTGGCATAACAGGTTAAGCTGTCCCATTTGCAATACCAGAAGCCCATATCTGAGTGCCAGTGTGAATCCTGGCTTCTCCACTTCCAGCTCCCTGATAATGCACCTGCGAAAACAACAAAAGATGGCCCAAGTGCTTGTGTCCCTGCCACACATGACGAAGACCCAGATAGTATACCTGGATCCTGGCTCCAGGCTGGCCTGGGTCCAGCCACTGTAGCTATTTGGGAAGGGAACCAGCACATGAAATATCTCTTCCTCTTTCCATGTCATTCTTCCTTTCAAATAAATAAAACAAATATTTTTTAAAATACTAAAATTGTTAACAAATAAATGGATTAAAAGTTTTTCCCAGTGTATCCCACAATGCACAACTCCCAGACAACATAATCACAGGCTCACCCCAAGGAGTATCTGAGGTTCCTAAACTCATTGGTATGGTTACTTGCTACACCCTATGACCTCTGTCTTGGGGAGGCAAGGATTTGGGAAGTTTGAGTTTGGACACCAAGAGAGAAGGAGAGGCAGACAGGCAGAGACTGTGGAAGTTGGGAGGCAGCCCTGCAGATGTCTGTGAGCATGTCCTTCCAGTCATAGTGATGCCCATGTTCTACACGCCTTTCAGAGACGGTTTGAAAGATAAAGATGCAGGGCAGATACTGTCACTTTGTGCTTAGCACTCCCCCACTTGGGACCTGGCACCATAGATGAAAATACAGGCCATGGAAAACACGGTACCTCCTTTGGCTCCCTTGAACAGTGCATTCTCTGACTCCCTGGGAGAGTCAAGCACATCGTTTTTCATTTCCCTCTCCTTAATATGACAAAGGCCTTTACTCTCTCAGAGTCAATTTCCTTTATGTATCTTTCTCCTAGAAAACACATTACCTCAATCATTCCCACTTTAAAAAGTCTCTTCTAAAAGTCAAAAGGGTGTTTTCAGCTAGCTCAGAGAGTTTATGCTCACTGCAGCTCTGAAAAGACAAGAGTACTTTCTCCCATATGCAGGGTCACTGAACACTATCTGGTGGATTTAATCTAATCGAGTCCACCGAGGTTCCTAAACTGGCTAGTCGTTGTCATCACTAATTAAAGAGAACATTTTAAAGTCATCTCATGAATGATTAACAATCATATCCATGTCCTTGTATTTCTGATGGCCTTGCATCACAGAAGTGAATGCATTTGAAAAGTGTCCCACAGCTAACCAGTGACTGCTTCAATCAATATTCCCTTTTTCACTTGCCCTTGTTCCTACATGGGACCTTGAATTCTGGAAAATTTTTCTTCCACGCCACACAATTTACTTATAAGTTGATCATTCTTCTTTCCTAAATCCCATGATCTCTGCTTTACTATTTCTTTTTTAAAGATTTATTTATTTATTTATTTATTTGAAAGTCAGGGTTACAGAAAGAGAGAGAGAGAGAGAGCGCGAGAATCTTCCATGCCAGCTAAGTCTGGGCACAGTTCAAGCCAGGAGCCAGGAATGCTACCTATGTCTCCAAATAGGTTTTAGGGACCCAAAAACTTGATCCATCCTCTGCTACCTTCAGAAACACATTAGCAGGAAGCTGTGTCACAAACAAAGCAGGACTCCAATATCAGATGATGATGTCACACGCAGTGGCTTAACTCAGTGCACCACAAAGCCAGGTCCTAGCCTGATTATCTCTAATACTGGAAAACAGTAGCAGAAATAATCTTTCTCAGCTTGCTTTGAATTCTATACTTTCCAACCAGTAGCTCTACAGTATAGGGGAAAGCGCTATCAGATGCCATTTGTAATACTTCCTCTTAACACTGCCTGAGATAACAGAAACGCCAGCGCTCTGAGTAAGCCCTCCTCACTTTCCTGATTTTCCCTGATGCCATGAGGAAATAGTGTAGGGCTTCAGTATCCCCTAATTGTACCTGAGATTCAGGTAAACATTTGCTTCCTGAACTGATCATTTTTTATTTGGCTGTTGGCTTTTGGATTAGGTGCCATGGCCAGATACAGAACAGTGCGAGAGAAACACAGATTTTTGCTAAGCAGCATTTCATCAGCATTATTTGTGTTGTGGTTATAGAATGTGTGTTCTCAGTTTTCAAAGGCATAGTGGGATAAGCAAGAAAGGAATTAAAAAATGAGAAGGAAGGAGTTGGATTAATATGGATTTGAAGACATAAACCATCATGAATTGTCAATACTAGAACAGAGTGTCTGTTATGCTTAGGTCAAATCTACAGAGCAAGTGACATGGAACAAAATACAAATGACTTTTTTCCCTGAGTCAGCCAGGGATTTTCTGTCCCAGAATTAGATCTCTAGAATTTTGAAGCTTTGGGTTATAGCTTTATCAACAAGACCAATGAGCTTTCCAGATTCTGTAGGAGTTGGTAGGAAATAAGCCTTCCTGACAGGTTAATGGTTTGAGAAAAGTAAGCAGCACACTAAAAGTTTGAGTTACAGGAGAGAGGACACCACAGAAAGAGAAAGAGAGGAAAACAGGTGAAGATAGAGAGAGATTTAATTAGAAGGCAATTTCTTCTACCATTGCTGAGCCAAGAAGACCTTTAAAGTATGTTAAAAAGAAAAAACAATGACTTCTTCATCAAAAGTTTCACATGTCTTGGGTCCACCCGAGCTTTCATGGTGATGTCTCGCCCACGGTGTGAGCAGTCCCTGCCTCTGCCCTCACACAGTGCCTGTTGTGGAACAGCAATATGGAAAATGTTTGTGCTGTAATTTGCTGGTCTGTGATCTGTTATGCATATATGTCCTGTTAAAGAACAACTCTTGAGGGTCAAAGACAATCATGTCTTTCTACAATCCTTCCAAATGCATTCTATTGATGAGAAACTGAAATACAAGTTATTGGTCCAAAGTCATATAGCCCTTACATGGGAAGATGAGATGTAAGGGAGTTATAGACCTCAAATGGAGCATTGTGTCTGTCACATTTATTTGAAAGTCAGAGTTACATGGAAAGAGAGAAACAGAGAGAGAGAGAGGGAGGGAGAGGGATAGAGAGAGAGAATTTTCCATCCACTGCTTCACGCCTCAAACAGCGGCAATAGCCAGGGAGGGCCAAGTTGAAGCCATGAGCTTCATCTGGGTCTCTCACATGGGTGCCATGAATTCAAACATGTGGGCCAAATTTCACTGCCTTTCCAGGAGCATTAGCAAGGAGCTGAATTGGAAGTGGAGCATCTGGATCTCAAATCAGTGACGATATGATATGCCAGTGTCAAAGGAGACAGCTTAACTCAGTACCCCACAACATGGGCTCTGCGTCTTCTAAAAGTTTGTCAGTCAAACTCACCTGCTGGGTTGGATGATGAGGAAATTAATAAAGTAAAGGAAATAGTTTAAATTCTAAAATGCCAGCAAGTTCAGAAGAACTTTTCCAATTTAATTTTCTAGTTTCCTTAAAATGAATGTGGGATGGGGTCCAGAAATGGATAGAAGTGTAGCTTTTCTTTTTTATTCACTGATAACTCAGAAATATCCTTTGGCAAGTTGTTTATCCTCATGTGCTTTTGGTTTTCCAAAAAAAAAATAAAGGGGAAGCCATTGTAATCCATAAGCTGTACACTGGAAATTTATATTCATTAAATAAAAGTTTAAAAAAAAAAGAGACAACACTAGAAGTTAGGTTTGTTCCCCAATTAGTTGAAAAGCCTCAGATCACCTGCTTGATTGACTAGATAAGAGGAGCATGTGGATAAAAATACCTGATGTTTATTTATTTATTTATTTATTTGAGAGGCAGAGTTACAGACAGAGAGAGGAAGAGAGAGAAAGAGAAAGAGAGAAAGAGAAGTCTTCCATCCAGTGTTTCACTCCCCAATTGGCCACAACGGCCAGAGCTGGACCAATCCGAAGCCAGGAGCCAGGAGCTTCTTCCAGGTCTCCCATGTGGGTGCACTTGGGACATCTTCTACTGCTTTCCCAGGCCATAGTAGAGAGCTGGATCAGAAATGGAACAGTCAGGATATGAACTGGCACCCATATGGAACGCCAGCATCACATGCAGAGGCCTCGCCCACTATGTTGGCCCCAATTATTTTTAATACACCTAAGTAAATAGGAAAAAGAATCACAAGGTCTGACTCCCTCACCCTCCACTCCGAATTGACATCTTGATACTCACTGCAGGGTCTTAGCACAGAGAGTCAAGGAAATATCCAGAAGTCCATTGTAGCCTCTTTCCTTTCCCAGTTTCCCAAACTGAAACTCAGGAACTATTTAGATATAGATTGTAGGTCCTGACTTCCCAAAAAATCTAAGGAAATAAGGCCAACAAAAGGGGAAGGATATTTGCTACCTAGGCACCAAAAAATGCATTACTATTAATTCAATTATACTGAAGAAATATTGATTCTATGACTACTCTGTAACAGGTACAATACTCTGTGTTGTGCCTATGGGAATGAGCAAAATGAAGTTCTGCTCCTAGAACCTGCCAGAAAGCCCAAGTGAATCCCAAGTTGACACAGTGCGATCAATTGAACAGAGTAACAGCAGAAAGAGGAAGAATCAACCCTACTAAAAGAGCACCCTAGACTTGACAGGTTAAAAAAAGGAAGAAGGAAAATAGAGAAAAGACATAGAAACAGATTGAACAGCATGCGACAAGTAGATTTGTAGAACAGAAAATAATTCAGGTCAGATATAAGGAGCAGAGTGGTAATAAGGTGAAGGGGAGTCAGCGAATGTCTAAAGGGAAAATGTTGGAGAGGTAGAGAAAGACTAGATCATGGAAAGTTTGGAAAAAAATAAGCTTTGACTTGAAAGTCATAGGGATTACAGAGCTTTAATAGCGTAAGTGCACTTTAAAACATTTGGCCCTGCAGTATTCTGGAAACAGAGTGTACCAATAGTCCATTGAAGTTTTGAGTGCCAAAGCAGACTATAACAGAAGAAGTTTAAAAGTATAGGCTGGATATTAAGGTGTTAAAATCCACATGATTTGAAAATCAATTGAATCTGAGCAGATAGAGAAAAAATAATGAAGTAGGTAATACTTCATTTCAGGTATCTGACTTGGATAGCAAAATAATAGCTGATGCTGTTCACCAGGGTAGGCAAGACATTTGTCTATTTATATGTATGTGTGTTAGGATGAGATTGAGTTCATGGTGCATGTTAAATGGGCAACCACATGCATATGTCCAAATGTGAGAATAGAGAAATTCTTATCTAAAAATTTGGGATTTGATACCATCATTTAGGGAGAAAATACAGAGTAAAACAATAAGAATATAAGACAGAACGTTTCAAACCTAGAGATGGATAAAGTACCAAAAAGGAAGGAAGATGCACAGGGGGTGTTCTAGAAGTCCAGGGATAGGGTGTATAGAAGGATTCACAGTATCAAAACTCACAGAGTAGATATGAAAGCAGCATTGTGTTTGTCAATTACAAGGTGTAAGAATCCATTTCTAAGGGATAAAGGGGTGAATAGGCTCTGAAAAAACTGAAGGCAAAGTGAGACTACTTTGCCAATATGCTTGGATGTAAGGGCTGTCCTGATATAGGACTCTAATGGAATGCAAAGGGATGACAGAGGGGTTCATTTAAAGTAAGAGGAGCTTTAACATGTTCAAAGGTGTTAATTACCCAGTGAAGAGGAAAATTTATAAAATAGAGAAGAGTAGTAAAGAGATGTGAGATGATGAATCCAGATCACCTGTAAATAGAAGCTTCTTCCCTAGGTTGGAAAAGAAGAAGTGAAGCTGTGAGTGGGCACCAAGTCTCTCCCACTTCAACTTCAATTATCTTTGTGATGTAGGTGGCAGCTTCCTCCACTGAGAGAGGAAAGAGCAGGTGTGGAATGAAGAACTTGAGCAGAGTAGCTGAAATCTGTGATCATCATGCAGTGAATGACAGAGATATGTGGGAACCTAAAGCACAACTCCTTTTATAGATGCCCATCCTTCCTGTGCGATACATTTTCAGTGCACTTGCTTATTCTTCACCATTGTTGAGATTCTAGTCCCTCAATCCTTATGTTTTTTTCTCCATGGTCATTCTTCCCTATTCAGAGCAGACCTACCATTGACTTTTTCAGCCAAATTCTTCTCCTGACTGGGGTTACTCTCAACCCCTCTGGCTTTTCTCTGGTAGCAAGAAGTTCTACAGATTTCCTAATTTCATGCACAACTCAGTAATCAAAATATCTACCTCCATGCTAATGCATAATTTGATCTGCATTGAAAGATAAGCTGTGTCACCTCTGCACCAGGACTCAGGCTTGGTTTCCTCTTATCTAACTGGAATTTCAAAGTTTGCAGCAGGAAAACAGAGGGTGGAAGGAGACTACTGTTTAACATTGGCTTCATGCACTCTCAATCCAGCAAATATTTATTTTCAACCCAACATTATGCAACATGCATAATCGTTTGCTCTTAAAATTTTTTATTAATATAAAGGGAACAGATTTCATGTATTTCATACATACATTTCTCTACTTTTCTCTCTCCCTTTCCTAAGCATCCCTCCTGTCTTCTTTTTTTGTTTTCTAGCAACTATTTAAAGCTGATTCTTTCTCCCAAGGGCACATTTGTACCTTCTTTGTGGATTCCTTCCGCTTCTGTGCGTCTCTGACTACAATTATCTTGATGCACAGAATCCTCCAGTCAGTGGCACTTGAGTCACCCAGAGTTTCCTCCTCTGCTTTTCAAGACTTGGCCGCCTCAGCTGGCAGCCATTGTTTTTAAAGAAAAGAGGGAGAAACAAATACATACATAGATTTGTATCTTCTTTCATCCTGAAGGAGATTATTTTCAAGCAAGGCAAGTCTGCCAGCAACAAATTCCCTGAGTTTTTGTTTCTTTGAGAATGTTTTTATTTCATTTTCATTTTTGAAAGAGGATTTCAGTGAGTACAGGATCCTTGCTGGACAGTTTTTCTTCTTTCAGCATGCTAATACACCCTTCCACTGTCTTCTCAATCCCATTGTTTTGGCTGAGAAGCTAATCATTCACTGTATTCGCCACTCCACCAACATATTTCTTCACTCTTTGCTTGCTGCTTTCAATACTGTCTCCTTGGTTTGATCTTAATCAGTTTCAGTATAATGGTCTAGAAGCAGATCTTTTGTGTTTATCTTTGTATTTGCTGAGATTCTTGGATTTGCAAATAAAATGCTTTCATCCCATTTAGAATGCTTCCAACCATTTTTTATCCCCTTTCTCTTTCTGCTTTCCTTCCATGAGGCTCATTGCATGTATATTGACATACTCGACACTGCCTTGTAGGACTCTAAGAATGTTAACTTTTCTTCCATCTTATTGCTATTGTTGTTATTTGGTGTTCAGATTTAACCAAATTTAAGTTCACTGAGTATTTTGCCATATCAAATCTGCTCTAAAGCCGGTCCAGTGAAATTCTCATTTCGGTTACTGGTCCCTTTTGTTTTTAAGATTTATTTATTTATTTAAAGTCAGGGTTACAGAAAAGGAGAGGCAGAGGGAAAGAGAGAGAGAGACAGATACATAGACAGAGAGAGAGAGATCTTCCATCCTCTCACTCACTCCTCAAATGGCTACAATGGCCAGGGCTAGGCCAGGCTGAAAACTGGAGACAGAAGCTTCTTCCAATTGGAGAAACCCTGCAAGACATAGGCACAGGCAAAGACTTCCTGGAAAATACTCCAACAGCACAGGCAGTCAAAACCAAAATTAACATTTGGGATTGCATCAAATTGAGAAGTTTCTGTACTTCAAAAGAAACAGTCAGGAAAGTGAAGAGGCAACCAACAGAATGGGAAAAAATATTCGCAAACTATACTACAGATAAAGGATTGATAACCAGAATCTACAAAGAAATCAAGAAAATCCACAACAACAAAACAAACAACCCACTTAAGAGATGGGCCAAGGACCTCAATAAACATTTTTCGAAAGAGGAAATCCAAATGGCCAACAGACACATGAAAAAATGTTCAAGATCACTAGCAATCAGAGAAATGCAAATCAAAACCACAATGAGGTTCCATCTCACCCCGGTAAGAATGGCTCACATCCAGAAATCTACCAACAACAGATGCTGGAGAGGATGTGGGGAAAAAGGGACACTAACCCACTGTTGGTGGGAATGCAAACTGGTTAAGCCACTATGGAAGTCTGTATGGAGATTCCTCAGAAACCTGAACATAACCCTACCATACAACCCAGCCATCCCACTCCTTGGAATTTACCCAAAGGAAATTAATTTGGCTAATAAAAAAGCCATCTGCACATTAATGTTTATTTTTTTTTAACTTTTATTTAATGAATATAAATTTCCAGTATACAGCTTATGGATTACAATGGCTTCCCCTTCCCATAATTTCCCTCCCACCCGCAACCCTCCCCTCTCCCGCTCCCTCTCCCTTTCCATTCACATCAAGATTCATTTTCAATTCTATTTATATACAGAAGATCAATTTAGTATAAATACTTCAACAGTTTGCACCCACATAGAAACACAAAGTGAAACATACTGTTGGAGTACTAGTTATAGCATTAAATCACAATGTACAGCACATTAAGGACAGAGATCCCACATCAGGAGCAAGTGCACAGTGGCTCCTGTTGTTGACCCAACAAATTGACACTCTAGTTTATGGCGCCAGTAACCACCCTAGGCTCGCGTCATGAGTTGCCAAGGCTATGGAAGCCTTCCAAGTTCCCCGACTCTGATCATATTTAGACAAGGTCATAAAAGACAGGTTGAGGATAGTAACCAATGATCCTAAGAGTGGCCTTAACCAGGTCTGAACAATTATACAGCATTAAGTGGGGAAGAGGACCATCAGTACACACAGGTTGGGAGTAGAGCCATTGGTGGTAGAGTAGAGGTTATGATTACAAAGGAATGAGGCCCAAGTGCGCTAGACAGGGTCTAGAACAAAGGACAGAGTCATTATTAGAGGAGCTAAGAAAGGTGCTGTCTAAGCTACAAGTAATTTTTCTGATTGAGAGGCAAATAGAACCTGATAGAAGGGGCTTGATAATAATCTGTTGGGCTTTAGGCCTTGTAAGTTAAGAGGCCCAGACCTATCTATCTCTTCACATGGGGTATATCCTAAGGGAGGTGTGAACCTCCTAGGGGAAGGCACTCTGTTGACTTTCATTACTTGGCTGGCCTGGGAGGAGAGCTGGCCAGGTAAAGGCAGGTGGCATCTCTAACAAGAAGTTTACAGTTCTGCCTGCAATGTTGCTGACCCTACTTGGCTGTCCCCTCAACTGCAGTGGTCACTTTGGAAGTTGGGCTGAGTGAAGGGCTTTTCAGCTTGGAGCCAATAAGATCTGTGGCTCTGACCTGGGCATCCTTCGATTCCAGGGCAGGTCCATTTCCAGTGATCCAACTCTTGGCAGAGCTGCCAGGGTTCTTCACAAGCTGACTTCTGCTGAAGCCCAGGCTTACCACATTGAAAGCCACTGCAGTGGACTGGCCTGTTGGGTCTCCTTGAGGGCAGATCACTGTACAGATCAGCCATTAATAGGCCTGCCACCCATTGCTTCTGATGCCGAGCTTTCTTTTCCTCCTGGTTTGTGTTAAAGCAGACCAGACGATGCAAGTCAAGGGAGTGCCCAAGTCCCATCTCTAATCTTCGGTGGCCTGAACTACAAGTCTATAGTCACAGGCATGTTCTGTAGACACATTAATGTTTATTGCAGCTCAATTCACAATAGCTAAGACCTGGAACCAACCCAAATGCCCATCAACAGTAGACTGGATAAAGAAATTATGGGACATGTACTCCATAGAATACTATACAGCAGTAAGAAACAACGAAACCCAGACATTTGCAACAAGATGGAGCAATCTGGAAAACATCATGCTGAGTGAATTAAGCCAGTCCCAAAGAGACAAATTTCATTTGTTTTCCCTGATCGGTGACAACTGAGCGCCAAAGGGGAAACCTGTTAAGTGAAATGGACACTATAAGCAACAATGAACTGATCAGCTCCTGTCCTGACTTTAGATGTACAATGTAATACTTTATCCTTTTTAGTATTTGTTTTTGTTGTTGTTGTTCTAGTACTATTGGTTGAACTCAATAATTAACACACAATTATTCTTAGGTGTTTAAATTTTAACTGAAAAGTGATCCCTGTTAAATCTAAGAGTGGAAAAAGAGAGGGAGGAGATGAACAATTTGGAACATGCTCAATCGGACTGGCCGCAAATGGTGGAGTTAGAAATGTGCCAGGGGATTCCAACACAATCCCATCAAGATGGCATGTACCAACGCCATCGCACTAGTCCAAGTGATCAATTTCAGCTCACAATTGATAGCTCTGATAGGTCTAAGAGTCAAAGAGATCACACAAACAAGACAAGTATCGGCTAATACTAACTGATAGAATCAAAAAGGGAGAGAAAGATCCAACATGGGAAGTGGGATACACAGCAGACTCATAGGATGGCAGATGTCCTAAACAACACTCTGGCCTCAGAATCAGCCCTCAAGGCATTCAGATCTGGCTGAAGAGCCCATGAGAGTATAGCAGGCATGGAAAGCCAAGATATCATGGAAAAAAAAAAAAAAAGACCTAAATGGATGATCTCTGTGAGTGAGATCCCAGTGGAAAGAACGGGGCCATCAAAGAAGGAGGTACCCTTCTCTGAAGGGAGGAGAGAACTTCCACTTTGACTATGACCCTATCGGAATAAGATCAAAGTCAGCGAACTCTAAAGGCTTCCATAGCCCTGGCAACTCATGACTAGAGCCTAGGGAGATTACTGACGCCATGAACAGGAGTGTCAAATTGTTAAGTCAGCAACAGGAGTCACTGTGTACTTACACCCCATGTGGGATCTGTCCCTAATGTGTTGTCTAAAGCGAAGTGATTCTATAACTAGTACTGAAACAGTATTTTTATACTTTGCGTTTCTGTGTGGGCACAAACTGATGAGGTCTTTACTAATTATATACTGAAGTGATCTTCTGTATATAAAGAGAATTGGAAATGAAAAAAAAAAAAACAACCTGGTGTTAAAATGGAAATGGCATAGAAAATTAATTAATTTGAAAAAAAAAATTATGTAGGATCTCTGTCTTTAATGTGCTGTACATTGCTATTTAATGCTATAATTAGTAATCCAATGGTAGTTTTTTCACTTTATGTTGCTATATGGGCAAAATGTTGAAATCTTTACCTAATATATACTAAACTGATCTTCTGTATACAAAGAGAATTGAAAATGAATCTTTACATGAATGGAAGGGGAAAGGGAGCGGGAAAGGGGAGGGTTGCGGGCGGGAGGGAAGTTATGGGAGGGGGGAAGCCATTGTAACCCATAAGCTATACTTTGGAAATTTATATTCATTAAATAAAAGTTTAATAAAAATAAAAATAAAAAAAAAGAAGCTTCTTCCAAGTCTCCAAAATTGGTGAAGGGGCCCAAACACTTGGACCTTCCTCTGCTGCTTTCCCAGGCACATTAGCAGGGAGCTGGATCAGAAGTGGAGCAGCTGATAATTGAACTGGTGCCCATATGGGATGGCAGCACTGCAGGTGGCAGCATTACCTACTAGGCCTCAATGCCAGCCCTGGGCTTTTTAATTCTATAACTTTTTTAAAGATTTTCTAGTTCTCTCTCTCTGGGTTCCCTGTTCATTGAATCACTCACTATCATAATGTTTTTCTTTAATATTTATAAACACTGCATTGAAGTCTTGGTTTGTAGTGGAATGAGAAGGCCATGCCAAGGTGGCCACTGGCAAGCGAGCGTCAGTTAGTCAGGAATGGCTTTGAAACTGCCTGGCGACAGGCTGTGATTGGATGGCTGTGGAAACTGCCTGGCAACAGGCTGTGATTGGTTGGGGTATAGACCGCCCCTTGACCAGATTGGCTGGTCTTGGCTATATAAGTGTTGTATCAACTGTAATAAACGAGTCTGCAGGCTGCTCGCCTCAAGCCTGCTCTCACCGGACTCCCGGGGTCTGTGTGTTGACTCCGCGCCTCTTGCCCCCACCATGCTGCTCTTCTCAGAAACGAACCCACTGCTACATTGTGGAGAATTCAAAGGCTACATTGGTTCACTAATTTTATACTTGGACCTAATCTGTGTCGGTTTCTGAATTAGTATGGTTATTTTTTTCTTGATGGTTCAGAATGTCTTGTTTCTATGCATGTTGCATAATGTTGGGTTGAAAATAAACACTTGAGATAAACTTTGGTAGCAACTATGGATTTGTGTTCAAATACTTCAAGTGTTCAAATACTTCAAGTGTTCAAATACTTTGAGGCTTCTACCCTGCACATGTTGATCTGTATATAACTTGGGACAGAATAAAATACGTTTATATTGTCAAAAATTTTTGAAATCTATACATAAATGGGATCTTGAAAGAGTTCAAGGGAAATATATGTTATGAATAAATCACACTTGGATTTTTAAATATTTTGCACCTAGTAAACATTAAATTTCATTTACCCATGAACTTTTTGAAGTACCCTCATAAATTCCAAGTTATGTTAAGTGAAATAATCCAGTCCCAGAGAGGTAAATATCACATGTTTTCTCTTATTTGTGATAGTTATTATATAGAAATAGTATAAGAAGTATGTAGCTGTCATATATCATTTGTATATAGTTATAAATAGTGGTTCATGGAGTGAATGTAAATGACAATATATAAATGTAAATGACAATATATTCTTTTTTTAACTTTTATTTAATGAATATAAATTTCCAATGTACAGCTTATGGATTACAATGGCTTCCCCCTCCCATAACTACCCTCCCACCTGCAACCCTCCCCTCTCCTGCTCCCTCTCCTCTTCCATTCACATCAAGATTCATTTTCAATTCTCTTTATATACAGAAGATCAATTTAGTATATATTAAGTAAAGATTTCAACAGTTTGCACCCACATAGAAACACAAAGTGAAACATACTGTTGGAGTACTAGTTATAGCATTAAATCACAATGTACAGCACATTAAGGACAGAGATCCCACATGAGGAGCAAGTGCACAGTGACTCCTGTTGTTGACCCAACAAATTGACACTCTAGTTTATGGCGCCAGTAACCACCCTAGGCTGTCGTCATGAGTTGCCAAGGCTATGGAAGCCTTCCAAGTTCGCCAACTCTGATCCTATTTAGACAGGTCATAAAAGACAGGGTGAGGATAGTAACCAATGATCATAAGAGTGGCATTAACTAGGTCTGAACAATTATACAGCATTAAGTGGGGAAGAGGACCATTAGTACACACAGGTTGGGAGTAGAGCCATTGGTGGTAGAGTAGAGGTTATGATTACGAAGGAATGAGGCCCAAGTGCGCTAGACAGGGTCTAGAACAAAGGACAGAGTCATTATTAGAGGAGCTAAGAAAGGTGCTGTCTAAGCTACAATTAAGTTTTCTGATTGAGAGGCAAATAGAACCTGCCAGAAGGGGCTTGATAATAATCTGGTGGGCTTTAGGCCTTGTAAGTTAAGAGGCCCAGACCTATCTATCTCTTCACTTGGGGTATATCCTAAGGGAGGTGTGAACCTCCTAGGGGAAGGCACCCTGTTGACTTTCATTACTTGGCTGGCCTGGGAGGAGAGCTGGCCAGGTAAAGGCAGGTGGCATCTCTAACAAGAAATTTATAGTTCTGCCTGCAATGTTGCTGACCCTACTTGGCCATCCCCTCAGCTGCAGTGGTCACTTTGGAAGTTGGGCTGAGTGGTTCATGAAGTGAATGTAAATGATGTGTAAATGACAATATACGCTTATTTCACACATTGAAAAAAAAGAAATGGAGAGGAAATAGTGAGGACTTTTGGGGTACTAGTAATGCTTTGTTCTTATTTTGAGTGTTGCTTATCAGTGTGGTAAGATGACAAAATATTCATGTATCAGTACATTTATCATTCATTTCTTAGTAAGCATTCTGTGTGTTTTATATGACTTTACAAAAACGAATAATTCCAAGTTGCAGCAGGTTCTGAGGTATCCCTCAGTGTGTACATTATATTGTGATAACCATGGAAGTGTGTAGTATCCCAGTAGGCTAGGGATTTATGGAGGGCTTACCTCAGCTGTTCTACAAACCTTTCCTTGCCAGGGCCTTGTTGTTGCGTTTTGCTCATCCACAGCTTACTCTTAGAACACAAATTTAGATAAGCAGAGCTATAGGTCTTCCCCATTTTCTTTTCTTTTTTTTTTTTTTTGGACAGGCAGAGTGGACAGTGAGAGAGAGAGACAGAGAGGAAGGTCTTCCTTTACCATTGGTTCACTCCGCAATGGCCGCTGCAGCCCGCGCACCGCGCTGATCTGAAGCCAGGAGCCAGGTGCTTCTCCTGGTCTCGCATGCGGGTGCAGGGCCCAAGCACTTGGGCCATCCTCCACTGCCTTCCTGGGACACAGCAGAGAGCTGGCCTGGAAGAGGAGCAACCGGGACAGAATCCAGCACCCCAACCAGGACTGGAACCCCGTGTGCCGGCGCCACAGGCGGAGGATTAGCTTATTGAGCCCCAGCGCCGGCCTCCCCACTTGCTTTTCACCATGTTCTTCACTTGAAGCTGACACAGCGATCAGGTTTTGCCTCATTCCCCAAACTGGTTCTGCTCCTCCTGACAATAAAGCTGCGAGGCATTGTGGCCAGAGTCACGATGGTGAAACTACACTTTGTACCCAGTGTGATGGGGAAAGGGAGCATGGGAGCAGCTCAAGCAAAAAGGTCATAGACTCCTGTTCCTACTCCAAGCATTCCAGTTTTTTGTCAAGAAGATCTGCTTCTTAAATGGTGATCTACACACTCAGGACATTGTGATGTAGAACTCTGAATTTTTTTGTTTAACTTTTTTTTTTTTTCTTCAGTTTGGCTGAGTAGGTTTACCAATTTATGCATGGTACTGTAATGCAGAATCCCTCCAGGACAGCCTTTCTAACAATTTCTTTAGGCCAACATGGCTAATGAGGATCCCATGTGCGCCCCCTGGAATTCACACCCTCTGATCCCTAGTTGAACAGAAGGCAGTCCTTTCACAGATGCCGCCCATCTTGTCTCCACAAGCTACTCCAGGTTTCCCAAGCATGAATCAAATTCCACTCCTCTGTGCCCACCACCTGCAGAGGCTCCTTACAAAACTCTCGATGTGATCCCAGTGGAGTTCTCCCAAGATTTCAGATTAGTAAGAAATTGCCTTTTCTACATACACTCTTTTTTGGTAGATTGAACTCTACAAGAAAATTGTCTCCCAAGAAATTCTCTCAAAATTCTTGCTTTCAGGCCCCAATACTGGACAAATTTTGGAATATCAATGTGTTTTAGGTTCAATGCAACCATAGTAGCTTGAGTTACCATTCATCTTAGAAAGTGGTAGCTACTGTCTTTGGTCTCAATAGAAACTGAACTAGGATGAGACCTGTTTTAACATTCTGTCTCAGGAGTAATCTAATGAAAGATTGGTAAATTCATAGATTAAGTTTAGATGATAGTAAAACACTGTAATAAGGGTACTTGTAGACTGAAGGTTTACTTAGCACAAATGGAAAGTGAGTCTTCTAATTTGGGCACCTTCAATTTAGTACATCCCTAGAAATAAATGGACATTGTCCTCTCTTTGTGGAGGGAAACAACGACTTTCATGTGCTGCTTTTGCAGACGGCTAATTACATGAAGCAGGAGCTACCACAAACACAGAACGTTTCATTAAGAGGCCTCTGTGGGTAATTCAAGTCACAATGCTAATCAAGGGAGGATATTGTAGAAAGAGTGTGATGCTTAGGGACCATAGAATGTTCTTAGTGTTACATTTTGGCAACCTAAGACATCATAGCCTCTCTTAATGTATCACTGGCCCTAACAAAATCAAAGGGAAAAGAAACCTCTCCACCTGCCTTTTTCAAAAGCTAAAAGAGATTTAAGAATGGAAGAACCTGGGTTCAATACCCTAAGTAAATTATAGATTATAGGAATCTAGTTCTATCATTCTTAATTAATTAGGCAAAATAAAAAAGTCTTCTTTCTCAGAAAGTGGTGCTTCAACATTGCCAGTGTTGGTCAAGAAAGATGTGCTGATATCTACAGCTTCCTCAGGGATATCTACAATCAGAAAAAAAAATAAAAAGGCTTTACATGAATATTCATGTGCTGTCTGCATACATGTGTGCTGAGGGGTGGGTGTTGGAAAGATAGCCTGCACATTCATTACAAGTATGTTGGTTTTACAAATAAAATATGTGCTGCCTGCTTAGATGCTTTGGGCATCCACAGAAAATATTAAGCATACTGTTAGACAAATTGCTTTTCAGGGTCTCCATTTCTCATCTGTAAAATGAGAGGATTTAACTAAATCAAAGATGGGTAAGGCAATGTTCTCATAAAAACTGAATGATTGTGGTTAAATGACTACCATAAAAGAAAGGATGTTGAAGCTATAAACACATATGGGTTTAGTAAAAAAGTGTGTTTTGATAGATAAACAGTGTCTTTCCTTGGTCAAGTGGATAGGAGAGTGGTGATTTTTTTAAAGATTTATTTTTATTTATTTGAGAGAGAGAGAGAGAGAGAGAGAGCGCTTCCATCTGCTGGTTTATTCCCCAGATAGCAGTAAGGGCTAGAACCGGGCCAATCCAAAACCAGGAGCCAGGAGCTTCCTCTGGGTCTCCCATATAGGTGGAGGGGCTCAGGGTTTTGAGCCATCCTCCACTGACTTCCAAGGCACACTAGCAGGGAGCTGGATTGGAAGTGGAGCAGCTGGGACTCCAGCAGGTGCCCATATAAGATGCCAGCACTGCACATATCATCTTTACCCATTATGCCACAGCACTGATACCAAGAGAGCAATGATTTAAGTTGCAATTTTGCTATCCCTGGACAACATATCAAAGGATTCTTTAACATCCTGAGTCTCCAACTCTGTATTACAGTTTGTATTATGTCTTCTAAAAGAAAGTAATCAAATTTGTAAGCAGAAATATACCACTCCCTAGAGAATCTCTTAATTTATTTATGTGAAGAGATTTCAGGAAGAAAAGTGGAAAGAAGATTTATTGCATTATTTATAATAGACATATTTTTCATAGATCAACTATTTTTTTTCTTTTCAACTTTTATTTAATAAATATAAATTTCCAAAGTACAACTTTTGAATTATAGCAACTTTTCCTCCCATAACCTCCCTCCCACCCACAACCATCCTATCTCCCACTCCCTCTCCCACCCCATTCTTCATCATGATTCATTTTCAATTATCTTTATATACAGAAGATCAACTTAGTATATACTAAGTAAAGATTTCAACAGACTGCACCCACAAAGACACACAAAGTATAGAGTACTGTTTGAATAGTAGTTTTACCATTAATTCTCACAGTACAACACATTAAGGACAGAGATCCTACATGGGGAGCAGGTGCACAGTGACCTCTGTTGTTGATTTAACAATTAACACTCTTGTTTATGGCATCAGTAATCACCCGAGGCTCTTGTCATGAGCTGCCAAGGCTATGGAAGCCTTTTGAGTTCACTAACTCCGATCTTATTTAGATAAGGCCATAGTCAAAGTGGAAGTTCTCTCCTCACTTCAGAGAAAGGTACTGCCTTCTTTGATGGCCCGTTCTTTCCGCTGGGATCTCACTCACAGAGATCTTTCATTTAGGTCTTTTTTTTTTTTTGCCACAATGTCTTGGCTTTCCATGTCTGCTAAACTCTCATGGGCTTTTTAGACAGATCCGAATGCCTAAGGGCTGATTCTGAGGCCAAAGTGCTGTTTGGGGCATTTGTCATTCTATGAGTCTGCTGTGTATCCTGCTTCCCATGTTGGATCATTCTCTCCATTTTAATTCTATTATTTGCAGACACTGGTCTTATTTATGTAATCCCTTTGACACTTAATCCTATCTTTTTGTTCAATTATGAACTGAAACTGATCACTTTAACAAGTAAGATGGCATTGGTACATGCCACCTTGATGGGATTGAATTGGAATCCCCTGGTACGTTTCTAGCTCTACCAACAGGGGTAAGTCTGAGTGAGCATGTGCCGAACTGCACATCTCCTCCCTCTCTTATCCTCACTCTTATATTTAACAGGGATCACTTTTCAGTCACATTTAAACACCTAAGAATAATTGTGTGTTAATTAAAGAGTTCAACCAATGGTATTAAGTAGAACAAAAAAGTACTGGTGACACTTTGGGAGGAGCACCTGCACCTGGGAGGCCAGATAACATAACGTAGAGCTAACAGGAGACATTTGAGTTCTAGATAAGCAATGAACCTATTCCAGTAAACATGGCAAATAATTCATGAAATATATTTATACTAAAACCTGAGTTATTGCTTATCCGAAATTCAAACTTAACTGAAAATTCTGCATTTCAATTTGCCAAATCTGGCAAGCCTATTTCACTCTTTTATTAAGAGGCACATGTAAGAAATATATGCAGACACCTGAATGCATGGTCTCTTATATTAAGGATGATTAGAGTTTTTGGTCACCTTTAAGAAATCTAAGTTCTTACAACATAATGCTTTCCCATTTAGATACCATGAAAGTGTAGCCCTGACAAACATATGCCAAATCAATTAAATGATGGATACATGAGAAAATAAAACTCACTAACGAAATCAGTGCAGTATGGAAATAATATAAAACAGAGGAGAACAAGAAATAGCTATTTATCCCAAATTTGCTGCAACAGAGGAGTCAGCCTTTGTCATCTGTGTTTTGGCAGAGACTCAGCAGCAAACAGAGGGGTGGGAAAGCCTAAGAGAAGAAAAAAGAAAATGCTTTGAGTGTGCTTTGATTGGAGGTTGTTGGTATGGGGAAGGTAACTGGTAGTGGAGCAGGTTATGCATGTGGCAAAAGATGTGATTGATCCTAAACAAGCAGTGGTGACAAAAATTAGAGACTTAGCTTCATTGAGTCCTTCTAAAATAGATATACATCGTTCGAAACACCACATTATTCCCTATAACTATGCGTAATTATGGTTTACCAATTAAAAGTATATTTTAAAATAATTTTAGTTTTAAGATTTTACTTATTTATTTGAGAGGCAGAGTTATAGACAGAGAGAGGAAGAGAGAATGAAAGGTCTTCCATCTGCTGGTTCACTCCCCAAATGGCCACAACGGCCAGAGCCTAGCCCATCTGAAGCCAGGAGCTTCTTTCAGGTCTCTCGTGCGGGTGCAGGGACCCAAGCTCTTGGGCCATCTTTTACTGCTTTCCCAGGCCATAGCAGAGAACTGGATGGAAGATGAGAACCTGGAACATGAACCGGCACCTATATGGGATGCTGGTGCCGCAGGCGGAGGCTTAGTCTGCTACACCACAGAGCCAGCCCCTAAAATAATTTTTTAAAAAAGAAAAATATTAAGGAAGCCATCAGTTATTGTTGAAGCATTTGTTTGGGGCCAAATGCTGCAGGGGTGACTCTTCGGCATCTTGTGCTGTTATTAGAGATGTGCTCAGCTGCTGACGTGTCTGACTTCTGCAGGCTGCTTCCTGGGCTTCCTTTTCTGGGAAGTATGCTTCAGGTAATGGGTCAGAGCCGATTGTCATATATCATGATTCTTCGAAAAGTTCATGGAAAATGCAATTCAAAGATGTTAGTTTTGGTGACAAAAGAGTTTGACACCCATGCATTTGAGAAATCTTCAAAAATTAATAAAAATGCATAGTAATGAAAATGGTATAATAATAGTATAATAATGAAAATAATGCATGGATTTCAAAAACATTTTTAAAGCAAAATAAACTTTTTGAAAAAAGATTGATTTATTCACTTGAAAGGCAAAGTGGTAGAGAGAATAAGAAACAGTGTGAGAGAGAGATTTTTCATCTGCAATGTCAATTCTCAAATGTCCACAATAGCTGAGGCCAGGCCAGGCTGAAGCCAGTAACCAGAAATTCCATCTGGGTCTCCCACATGGGTGGAAAGGGTCCAAGCATCTGTGCCATCCCCTACCGCTTCTCCTCGTACATTAGCAGGAGGCTGGATTAGAAGCAGAACAGCTGGGGCTGGAACTAACACTCTGACATGATATGACAGCATTGCAGGTAGTGGCTTAATCTCTACACCCAATTCTACCCCCTAAATGTACTTTTTATTTCCAGTTTTTCCATAGACCTTGAAGTAAATCTGTATATTGTCACCACTGACTGTATATTCAGTGACTCAGGTATGAGACTGCACTCTCTAATCTGACAACCCCTAGCCACATGTGGCTATTTAAATTAAATAAAATTAACAGCTCAATTGTTCTGTCATATTAGCCGCATCTCAAGAATCTAGCGTCCACATGTGGCTAGTGGCTACCAAATCAGATAGTGCAGATATGGAAATTTATGACTCTCCAAAAAGCATATTAAACAGTAGACAGGATATGATAAAATGTTTTTGAAACTTTGTTCATTAGACTTCCAAACAACTCTAGGAAAATGCAAGAACCATTATCACCCCGCTGGAAAATTTCCACCTTCTTCATTTTCCCTCTGAGTCCCATTTATTCTGTTCTCCCACAAGTTTACCCTCTTCATTCTCTTTCTTAATTGCCTGGCTGTGCCTTTGTCCTGTTTTATGCTTTCCTAGTTTGCTGGGTTGATGGTCTTCTCTTCTTACAAGTAGTTTTTAATAGTTACTCCAGTGAACACTTATCAAATTATCTCATTCTCCTTTTCTAGAAATCACCTCCTCTCCTCTGTCCACAAGGTTTTCCAGAAGCTGAAATGGTCTCACAGAGGTTGCTCCAGCCCAAATCCCATGGTTTTGTTGGCCTGATATAGTTAGGAAGTCAGTTCCTTTACTAGAACTTGGGAAAGCAATTCTTTTTTTTTTTTTTATTAAACTTTTACTTAATGAATATAAATTTCCAAAGTACAGCTCATGGGTTACAATGGCTTCCCCCTCCCAAAACTTCCCTCCCACCCACAACCCTCCCCTTTCCCCCTCCCTCTCCCCTTCCAATCACATCATGATTCATTTTCAATTCTCTTTATATACAAAAGATCAGTTTAGTATATATTAGGTAACGATTTCAACAGTTTGCCCCCATATAGCAACACAAAGTGAAAAAAAAAATACTGTTGGAGTACTAGTTATAGCATTAAATAAGAGTGTACAGCACATTAAAGGCAGAGATCCTACATAATATTTTTTTTAAAAATTAATTAATTTTCTATGCCATTTCCAATTTAACACCAGGTTTTTTTTTTTTTCATTTCCAATTATCTTTATATACAGGAGATCGATTCAGTATATAATTAGTAAAGATCTCATCAGTTTGTACCCACGCAGAAACACAAAGTGTAAATATACTGTTTCAGTACTAGTTATAGCATCACTGCACATTAGACAACACATTAAGGACAGATCCCACATGGGATGTAAGTACACAGTGACTCCTGTTGCTGACTTAACAATTTGACACTCCTGTTCATGGCGTCAGTAATCTCCCTAGGCTCTAGTCATGAGTTGCCAGGGCTATGGAAGCCTTTAGGGTTCGCTGACTTTGATCTTATTCCGATAGGGTCACAGTCAAAGTGGAAGTTCTCTCCTCCCTTCAGAGAAAGGTACCTCCTTCTTTGATGGCCCCATTCTTTCCACTGGGATCTCACTAACAGAGATCTTTCATTTAGGTCTTCTTCTTTTTTTCTTTTCCATGGTATCTTGGGGGAAAGCAATTCTTTATCCTGAAAGAGCAAGACATTCGCTTCATGTAGGGTCATGGTCTGCAACCAGTAACTGTTCCTTTGACATGCGGAGGAATCGGCCACATTATATGAGAACTTACAGCTAATATGAAAGCAGTAAGAGAGTTGTACAGAGAAACAGAAATGAGAGATGGTGTGACGGCTCTACGTATTTTCCACAGTAATGCAATTTTCAGTTTGGTTGCTAAGATCTAACTGCTTCATTGCCCTCAAATTCAATGATGTATCCTTCCAATAAATTTTCTTTTTTACCCTTCCAATAAATTTTCCTTCTTACTTAGAATAGTTTGAATTGATTTTCTGTTATTTGAAAGCACGAGAGTTCTAATCAATATAAACTGCAATCAGGGGAATTTGGAAGTTCCCTATTTACACCTTTATTTCTCAAAGGATCATACACAGTCCTCAAGCCCTCTTTTACTGCTAGTTGTATAAGGAATATTATAGCTAAAGGCTAATCTTTTGAAATGAAACAAAGAAAACAGTACATAAAGTGCAAAGTGGGATATACTCATTTTTAGAATAAAGCAACCAAAGTAATAATGCTTACTTCCTATGCCCTACCAATGAAGCACGGAAAAAGGAAAGTGTAACATCTTCTTTAATATTATTTAAATCACTAAAGTTCCATAATCCTTTTTTTTAAACAGAAAAAATAATGATTACCTTTTCATTCATTTTCACCATATTAATTTAGTCAATAAATATTGATCATCTCTTTATTAATTTATTTTTATTTTACAGGCAGAGTGACAGAAAGAGATCTTCCATTCACTCCATACTAAAGCTAGGAGTGCACAACTCCATTTGGATCTCTGTTATGAGTAGCAGGGACACAATTACCTGAGCCATCACAGCATGCACATTCGCTGGACGTTGTATCAGAAGCAGAACAGGGACTCGAACTGAGGTACACCCACGTGACATGCAGGCATTTTAACTGCTGAGTCAAATGCCTACCCCAAACATTTTTTATGTACTAGGTACTCTAAAAGACACTGGAATTTCTAAATACAACTTTAAAAAGCTAAAATTCTAACTTTTGTATAATTATAAAATGAATACCTGTCAAAGACTTTACTCAATTCATTCAGTAAACTGTTGAAAGGCGATTCTTATCACTCAGCATTACTACACAGTATGGGACTCCTAGTATTGGAATTTATATGCTATAGTAATAGGGAGTGTCTCCTCCACATTCTATCATTTGCTCTCCACATGAGTTGCTTGTCTCATTTATGGTGGAGGTACCTGCTCCCTTTCAAAGATGAATGAAACTTTTCTTACCCCTCCAAGAGTCAAATGTTCATTTTTCAAAGTAGAGACACCCCCTCTGCCTCAAGAAAAAAATCTGTTTACATTATGTGTAATCATGTGAAAAATAACCTCTCTCTCTTTCTCTAGGGTGGAGAAAGAGATAGATGTTCCATCAGTCATCTAAACTCCAAGGTTAATAATTTTGGAGTTTCCCTCCTGTGGTGAAAACCCCTGTATTCAGAGGTATAACCATGTGGCGCTCATTGCATCACCTGGTATAGAGTGGGTCATAAAGAACTAGTGCTACAATAACTAGTGTTATTGCTGTGAATAACAAAGGTGTGATGCCCTATTTGGAGTCTTGTGTATCTACAGAAAAGTAGTGTCTCAGATTTTCACAGGTTTTGGCCTTACTGGAAATAATATAGTGTTAAAAACTGATTCAGGGCCGGCACCGTGGCTCAACAGGCTAATCCTCCGCCTTGTGGCGCCGGCACACCGGGTTCTAGTCCCGGTTGGGGCACCGATCTAGTCCTGGTTAGGGTGCCGGATTCTGTCCCGATTGCCCCTCTTCCAGGCCAGCTCTCTGCTGTGGCCAGGGAGTGCAGAGGAGGATGGCCCAAGTACTCGGGCCCTGCACCCGCATGGGAGACCAGGAGAAGCACCTGGCTCCTGGCTTCAGATCAGCACGATGCACCAGCCGCGGCAGCCATTGGAGGGTGAACCAACGGCAAAGGAAGACCTTTCTCTCTGTCTCTCTCACTGTCCACTCTGCCTGTCAAAAAAAATAATAATAATAATAAAATAAATTTTAAAAAAACTGATTCAGAAGACAATTTGTAGAACATTTATACACTCTCCAAATGCCTCCAACAGTTGTGGGTAGGCTAGACTGAAGCCAGGAGCCAGGAATTCAATCCTGCTCTCCTGTCAGGGACCCAGTTATTGAGCCATCAACTGCTACCTCCCAGTATGCACATTAGCACCAGGCTGGAATCAGAAGTGGAGCTGGAACACAAACTCAGGATCTCCACGATGGGATGTGAGTGCCCCAAGTGGCATCTTAACTGCTGGGCTAAACACCTTCCCCTAAAATGCCTTATTCTTATGACTACAAAACTACCCACTGAAAGGACATGACATAATTTATCTAATAATCCAGATAATTTTTATGGAAGAAAAAACTTATGAGCTTAATAACTTTAACAAAAACATATGTTCATTTCATATGTGAGATTCATTTTGCCCAGCTTATAATTACCTATCATTTTGATGGAAAGAGCACCAAATGTCTTTGATGGAACGTTGACTCCAATCTTGGCTCTGTACTTAGGACTCTGTACTTTGCTCTGAACATGAAAAACCTTGGCAAACTGCTTAAAATACAGTTGCCTGAATATTTTCAAAATATCTGCCCAATCTGTTTTGAAGGTTTGTAGTAATAATAAATGTCAGTAATTTTGAAGTTGGATCACGCACCTCTAGCAGACAGAGTCCTCAAGGCCCTAAGACCCAATTTCCTTCCCATCCTCTACCACATATATTGCTTAACCTGCAAATCTCAGCCACTTAATGTATTTTAAACTTCCATCTAAGATCTTTATTTGAAGATAGAGAAATTTTTCATATTTCAAAAAAGTCTGGAAAATTATATAAAATAATATGTCAATGCAATATATTGCTGTTAATATCTTAAACAGGAAAAAATAATCATAATGAAAAAAAGGTAGTGCATTTAGGGTGCCAGCAAAACTACAGGTGCTGCAGGGATAGAGCAAGTAGTGTAGCAAGACTGAAGTAGTTCCTTGCAGAGCCCTTCCTGCGATTCAGTCATCTTATAACACACAATCTTCTATCAGAATTCATTGGAAGAGATCTTCTAAGGAAAAAAAACTGGAGTAAGAAACTCAGTCCTGGAGTGACTAAGTCAGAACAAAAGCTTCAGGGGAGAAGGCTCCAAATGAATGACTCCACATGCATTTCATAATCAAAGTTGTAAAAGACTACATGGAATCCTTAAGTGGATATATTTTTAGGAGTCTTTATGTCTGGTGTCAGTGTTTTCAAGTATCATTTTGATCAGCTTCTTCTTGGTAAAGGTACATTTCATCATAAATAGAAGCCTAATGTCCTTGGCTTCAACATTTTGCAGAGAAGCTCTTTTAAGATTGATGCTATAATTAGTAATCCAATGGTAGTTTTTTCACTTTATGTTGCTATATGGGCAAAATGTTGAAATCTTTACCTAATATATACTAAACTGATCTTCTGTATACAAAGAGAATTGAAAATGAATCTTTACATGAATGGAAGGGGAAAGGGAGCGGGAAGGGGGAGGATTGCGGGCGGGAGGGAAGTTATGGGAGGGGGGAAGCCATTGTAACCCATGGGCTATACTTTGGAAATTTATATTCATTAAATAAAAGTTAAAAAAAAAAAGGAAAAAAAAATAAATAAATCAATCTTTTTTTTTTTTTAAAAAAAAAGGAAATAGTACCTTAGAGTTTTCATTAAATTATATTTTTAAAAATCTGTCTTTCTGATCCAACATGGGAAGTGGGATACACAGCAGACTCATAGAATGGCAGATGTCCTAAACAACACTCTGGCCTCAGAATCAGCCCTTAAAGCATTCGGATCTGGCTGAAGAGCCCATGAGAGTATTGTAGGCATGGAAAGCCAAGATACCATGGAAAAGAAAAAAAAGAAGAAGAAGACCTAAATGAAAGATCTCTGTGATAAATGACTCTGTCCTTTGTTCTAGGCCCTGTCTAGTGCACTTGGGCCTCATTCCTTTGTAATCATAACCTCTACTCTACCACCAATGGCTCTACTCCCAACCTGTGTGTACTGATGGTCCTCTTCCCCACTTAATGCTGTATAATTGTTCAAACCTGGTAAATGCCACTCTTAGGATCATTGGTTACTATCCTCACTCTGTCTTTTATGACCTTGTCTAAATATGATCAGAGTCGGGGAACTTGGAAGGCTTCCATAGCCTTGGCAACTCATGACGACAGCCTAGGATGGTTACTGGCGCCATAAACTAGAGTGTCAATTTGTTGGGTCAACAACAGGAGTCACTGTGCACTTGCTCCTCATGTGGGATCTCTGTCCTTAATGTGCTGTACATTTTGATTTAATGCTATAACTAGTACTCAAACAGTATGTTTCACTTTGTGTTTCTATGTGGGTGCAAACTGTTGAAATCTTTATACTAAATTGATCTTCTGTATATAAAGAGAATTGAAAATGAATCTTGATGCAAATGGAAGGGGAGAGGGAGCGGGAGAGGGGAGGGTTGCGGGTGGGAGGGAAGTTATGGGGGGGGGAAGCCATTGTAATCCATAAGCTGTACACTGGAAATTTATATTCATTAAATAAAAGTTAAAAAAAAAAAAAAGAAAGATCTCTGTGAGTGAGATCCCAGTGGAAAGAACGGGGCCATCAAAGAAGGAGGTACCTTTCTCTGAAGGGAGGAGAGAACTTCCACTTTGACTGTGACCCTATCGGAATAAGATCAAAGTCGGTGAACTCTAAAGGCTTCCATAGCCCTGGCAACTCATGACTAGAGCCTAGGGAGATTACTGACGCCATGAACAGGAGTGTCAAATTGTTAAGTCAGCAACAGGAGTCACTGTGTGCTTACATCCCATGTGGGATCTGTCCTTAATGTGTTGTCTAATGTGCAGTGATGCTATAACTAGTACTGAAACAGTATATTTACACTTTGTGTTTCTGCGTGGGTACAAACTGATGTGATCTTTACTAATTATATACTGAATCGATCTTCTGTATATAAAGATAATTGGAAATGAAAAAAAAAACTGGTGTTAAATTGGAAATGGCATAGAAAATTAATTAATTTTTTTAAAAAAATATTATGTAGGATCTTCGTCTTTAATGTGCTGTACACTCTTATTTAATGCTATAACTAGTACTCCAACAGTATTTTTTTTCACTTTGTGTTGCTATATGGGGGCAAACTGTTGAAATCGTTACTTAATATATACTAAACTGATCTTCTGTATCTAAAGAGAATTGAAAATGAATCATGATGTGATTGGAAGGGGAGAGGGAGCGGGAAAGGTGAGGGTTGCGGGTGGGAGGGAAGTTTTGGGAGGGGGAAGCCATTGTAACCCATAAGCTGTACTTTGGAAATTTATATTCATTAAATAAAAGTTTAATTTAAAAAAAAAAAAAAGATTGAGTTATCTTGGGGCCTGCACTGTCGGGTTGCAGGTAAATCCACCACCTGCAGTGCCAGAATCCCATATGGGTGCCAGTTCGAGTACTGGCTGCTCTACTTCTAATCCAGCTCTCTGCTATGACCTGGGAAAGCAGTAGAAGATGGCCCAAGTCTTTGAACTCCTGCATCTGAGTGGGCGACCCAGAAGAAGCTCCTAGCTGCTGGCTTTGGATCTGCGCAGTTTCGGCCATTGTGGCCATGTGGGGAGTGAACCAATGGATGGAAGATCAGTCTCTCTCTTTCTCTCTCTCTCTCTCTCTCTCTCTCTCTCTCTGCCTCTATAACTTTCAAGTAAACAAATAAATCTTTAAAAAGATTGTTATCTTTTTAAAATTTTATTTCTTATGCAAGTTTCATGTATTTCTATATACAGATTTAGAAATTTAGTGACACTTCCACCACACTATCCCTCCCACCCATGCTCCATTTTTAAGACACAATATCATTGCGTAATATGTAAGCTATAATGTCAGCCACCCACATGTGTACAGAACTATTCAAAACACTTGCAATATATTGTATTAGGTAGCCATGTAAAAAAAAGATACATAAAAAAAACCTACACTCCTCTGCTAAAAACAAGCCATTCAACAGAGAAGGATAGATCGTGCCCTCTCCTAAGTGCCCAACACTGGGTTGCACACTGAAAGCAGAGATGAGTGAGACAGAGTGAGACTTCCAAGCAGCTTTGTCCTTGGGGGAAACAAACAAGCAGAGACTAGGGAGAACTTTCTGGTAGCAAGAATATACAGATGAGAATTATTAAAATTAACATGACTAAACTCCTCCTTCAAAAGCAGGAGTCTAAACACAGAACAATAGCAGAATAAGAAACGGAAAACACTGTAGTGTTTAACTTAGTTATCTTCCAGTTCCACTGCTCCCTTTGCAGTGAAGGTAATCTTTTTCAAACCCTTAGATCAGCCGTATTTTAGACTAGCTCTAGAAAGGACTTTCACATTTTTATAGTGTTCTTTCTTCCATTGCATTTCTTATTATTAATGCTGTAAAGAAACATTATTGAAGTCTGTAATTGTTGAACTCTTTTAGGACAAAACTTGCCCATTTGCTTTCTTAACATATTTCTTAACAGCTGATAATATCTTCAAGCAATGACAGATTTCTCTTTGTTTCCAATCCTTATACCTTCATTTAATTTCTTGTTCTTATTAGAAAGACCAAGGCTTACATTTTAAAGGTAAACAACATTAAGAATATCAAACATCTTCTCTTATTCTTGAATTTAATGGAAATGCAGTCTAATATCACCATTAAATGTGACATTTGCTCTAGATTCTTGATATTAAGAAACTTCTGATGGCCAGCATTACAGTGCAGTGAGTTAAGCTGCTGCTTGTAGCACCGGCATCCCAAATGGGCACCAGTGTGAGTCCCAGCTGCTCCACTTCTGATCCAGCTCCCTGCTAATGTGCCTGGGAAAGCAGCAGAATAAGGCCTATTCTCTGGGCTCTTGCACCCACATGGTAGACCCAGAAGAAGCTCCTAGCTCTTGTCTTCAGCCTGGCCCAGCCCTGGCCATTGTGGCCATTTGGGAAGTGAGCCAGTGGATGGAAGATGACTCTCTCTCTGTGTCTCCATCTCTTTCTCTGTAGCCCTTTCAAATAAATAAAATAAATCTTTAAGAAAAAAGAAATTTCTGAGTGAAGTAAGTTCCATTCTACTATTAGTTTGTTAAAATTTTTATTGCTAGCAGATTTATCATAAGTTGATTGGAATTTGTCAGGTTTTTATTCATATAACTTTCATTAATTTCGATATAATATGGAGCACTATAGTAACAGATATTCTAAAAGTGGATGATCTATTCATTTTGTAATAGATCAACTTGGTTTTGATGATTATTTGTAATTATGCTGAGAGATTTTAATTTTGGCCCACAAAGTTATTTACTTGTCTTTTACCAGTTTCTGTAACTGGTTAAAAAAAAGTAATAAAGTGAGTCAAATTTTTTCAGCTTTGTTTGTAAATTTAGGTATATATGCTTTTTTTTTTTTTTTTTTTTTGACAGGCAGAGTGGACAGTGAGAGAAAGACAGTGAGAAAGGTCTTCCTTTGCCGTTGGTTCACCCTCCAATGGCTGCCGTGGCCGGCGCGCTGCGGCCAGCGCACCACGCTGATCCGAAGCCAGGAGCCAGGTGCTTCTCCTGGTCTCGCATGGGGTGCAGGGCCCAAGGACTTGGGCCATCCTCCACTGCACTCCCTGGCCACAGCAGAGAGCTGGCCTGGAAGAGGGGCAATCGGGACAGAATCCGGCACCCTGACCAGGACTAGAACCCAGTGTGCCGGCGCCCCTAGGCGGAGGATTAGCCTGTTGAGCCACAGCACCGGCTGGTATATATGCTTTTAAATCAACTCATTTCTTTGAAAGTCAGAATTACAGAGGGAGATGGGAGGGGAGGTTGGGATATGGATTTTCCATCTGCTGGTTCACTCTCCAAATGGCTTCAATGGCTAGGGCTGAACTAGGCTGAAGCCAGGAGTCAGGAGACTAAGCTGGGTCTCCCATGTGGGTTCAGGGGCCTAAGGACTTGGGCAATCTTCTGCTGCTTTCCCAGGCAAATTATCAGGGATCTGGATCAGAAGTGGAGCACTGGGACTCAAACTGGCACCCATAATGGGATGTCAGCTTTGCAGGCAGAACCTTCATCCCTTTCTCCACATCACTGACTCCCGTTTAGATATTCTTTTTATGAGATACGGTTTGAATGTGCTTCAAAAATTTACAAAAAATAGACTTACAAACTTTGCTGTATTTTTTAGGTGATTCAGCTGGCAGAAGAATTTTGATCAGAATTTGATTTTTCTGATTGTTCTTATTATATGCATTGTCAATCTATTCTTTTCTAGTCCATTGTGCTAGTACATCATTTTCCCTTAAACATGCATATAGCATCTAAGTTTTAGTTTTTTCCATAAAAATTTTATTTTTCTTGCTAGTCCTTGTCTTAAAGTTTTGCTTCAGATGTCTAATAGATGTTGAACTCTGACAAATAACCAGCTCATTTCTTTTCTTGCATTGGCCCAATATTTACCAGCTCATGGTCACTGCCTCTGAAGGGTGGTATAACACACTAACTCTGTCCAAGCCTATCAATGAATTTTGTATAACCCAACTGTTATGTTGTAATTTTTTCTATCCTCATTTATTTATTTTGAAAGTCAGAATTACAAAGACAGAAGGCGTGGCAGAGAGAAAGACAGATCTTCCATCTGCTGGTGTACTCCCCAGGTGGTCACAATAACCAGCACTCTGCCAGGCTAAAACCAGGAACCAGGAGATCCCACTGGGTCTCCCATGTGGGTGATAGGGAACCAAACAGATAAGACATCTTCTGCTGCTTTTCCCAGGTCACCAGCAGGGAGCTAGATCAGAAGTGAAGCAGCTAGGATACAAACCAGTGCCCATGTAGGATGTCAGCATCCCAAGTGGTGGCTTTACTAAGCACAATTCCAGGTCTTTGCTGTGAATTATAATTGTAATAAAAAAAAAACTTCTTTAGGGAATCTTTAAACTTTCAACCTCCAAAATAAGAAGTGTGGTTTCAGCACAAAGAGAAAAATTTTTCTTATTTCTTCTGTGTGTTGCATTTGCCATGGTTTATGGATTCTTATCAGGAAGGCTGAAAGGAAAGTCACACATTTTACCAAAAAATGCAGATATTGAACCAAGCTATACTTTATGTGCTTTATTTTGAATTTTATGATGAATAGAGAGGCCTTGACTAACTTTCAGCTTTCAAGAGCTTTTGTGGGGTACAAGAAGAGGATTCTTTTGTATGACATGGTTAAAAGTATTTAACCCCAAGAAATGTAATCAATGGGAAGATAGTGTAATGGTTATAACCAGGATAAGAGCAAATTACTGCACTCAAAACATTTCATTCAGGAAGCATTCACCAGAAGAAACAATGAATACTTGCCTAGATGTTGTCAGGCAAGAGGTCCTTCTTTTTCCTTCTCAGAAACAAACAAGAAAAAAAAAATTCCATCTTCTGCCTTGCACTGTATCTCAGCCAGCTTCAAAGTCCCAGGTCATTCCTACTTGCTTGTAGCCGGTCTTCTGATCTTTCCTCCTGCTTAAGCAACTGCTTCGTTCCTAACTCACCATTGTTCATCCTGGCATAGTTTATCTACTCTCGACACTTCTCAGATTCCTGATGATTTTTGCTAGAATTATTCTCCTTTCTGCCCTTCCTCAAACTGGCAAATAGTGATCATACCTTGCCATAATGACAGATTGCTTATCGTTGCCCCCTGCCCCACCTTAACTGCAAGGGATATTTCCAGAGACCTCCAATGGATTCCTGAAACCAAGGAGCATACCAAATCCTATTTATAGTATATCTTTCATATACATACCTATGGTAAAGTCAAAAACTTTCACCATTTTATGTAAAGGAATAAGTTTATGGCTTCTCTCTGGCATATCTGAATTTTCAACATCACTAGTCTTGTTCTTTGTGAACATTATTAAGTAAAATGAGTTTACTTATGCACAAGCCCTATGATAACATGTTAATCCCAAGTGGAATGGCTGCTGAATAACCAAAAAGCAGATGCCAAAATAGGACAAATGGAATAGTCATTTCCTGGGCTGGCAGGATGGAGCAAGATTCCATCACTGCCCTCAGAAGAGTACAATTTAAAACTTGAAATATTTCTGAGATTTTTCATTAATTTTTAAAACATCATTGACTACAGCTAAATGAAACCACAGAAAGCAAAATGGTAGATGATGAAAGATCTACTGCTGTATTTCTAAAGCATACTTTTACTTTTACTTCCCTCATTTTCACTTTCCATTTCTGTATTTCCTGTGTAGTCTAGAATTTCCATTGCAATAATGTCCTGACCTCATGAGATCTCCAACAATACTAGCTTTCCACTGAATTATATGCCTTTAGTGTCCTCATTTCTCTCAGTAGTTATTTGAGATTAATGTAGGACACTTTTTATATTTTATTTTTTAAGATTTATTTTTCGTTATTTGAAAGGCAGAGTGTGTGTGTGTGAGAGAGAGAGACAGAGAGAGAGAGAGAGAGAGAATATTTCCATCTGCAGGTTCACTTCCCAAATGGTCACAATGGCTAGGGCTGGGTCAGGCTGAGGCCAGGAGCCAGGAGTTCCATCCAGGTCTCAACCAGCAGCAAAGAAAAGAAGCAAGAAAGCAGCAGGGACCCAGTGATGTGGGCCATCCTCTGCTGCTTTCTCAGGCACATTAGCAGGGAGCTGGATGGGAAGGGGAGCAACCAGGACTCAGTCACCCATATTTGGCCAACTCATTATGCCACAATGCCGGCCTCAGGGCAAAAACTCTTGATTCTATTGCCCCTCTCTTTCTCCTCTTAATTCCCTTAGCAATATTCATTTTTGCTAGCACTTAAGTAACTACTTATGACGTAGAGCCTTCAAAACCTGAATCTACTTGCATGAGAATCCAATGAGAAGTCAGTCAATGACATTGGAGTAGTAGAAGTAAGTAGATATTTATTGCAAAGCACATAGCAAAAAGCAAGGCAATTATTGCTTAACTGCAGGGATCTTCGATTAAAGATAAAGGTTCTTACAGACTGAATTTGAGGTTGAGAGCTGAGTGTTCAGCTTGTGTGGAGGTTCCTGGTGGAACTTCTGTGCTCTTGGCATTCCTTTGATTGGTTAGTGATATCATGTCCTTTAGGAAATTTTGGAAATGGCAAAGTACCTTTATTCAGTGAGGTGGTACTTACTTCTTGCTTGAAGCTTGTGGTTCCTGAGGAAAAAAACCTCAAGACAAAAGCAATAATCAAGATTGGGGAGATAAATGACCTTATGAGTCATGTGATCAAGGACCCTGTGGGACCAACTCTACTACTCTCTCCAAGACAAAATTACTCAAGAGTGTTTCTGGCCTCACTGCTTCCATTTCCTCCTTTTCTTTTCTCACTCTAATAAAGCCTTTCACCTTCACTGCTTCCCTAGAGCACCTCGTAGTGTCCACAGTGACCCAAGTCTTGCTAAATCAAAGGCAAGGCCTCCCTTGTGTTCCCGTTGAAGTGCTATGCAAATCTATGCACCAATAATTTTTCTTTTGCATTTCATTTCTGTCTGTAGCAAAATGCAGTTGTGACCCAACAACAATGTTGCTAATACTCAAACATTTATAATTGAATAATAAAATAAAAATAAGGAAAATATATTTAAAATTCTTTATTAAGGATAGCAATATGTATATTGTAAAATTTCTTAATATATTGTAGCTATGGTGGAGAACATCTTCAGAAGACATATACTAAAGTACTTAAAATTGTGATAGTGACTACAAGTTGCTTTGAAGTGGTTCAGTAAAATATACTCTGTGTGTGTGCATATGCTTGTGCATGAAGACACACGAGTCAAATATGGCAAAATGTTAAAAAATCCAGACAAATGGTATATGTTTGCTCATGAAGCTATTTACTTTTCTATAATTTTCAAGTATTCCAAAGTAAAAAGTTAAGAGGATATTTGCATCACAACTAATCTGAGTTCATCCCAGAAATGAAAATACAGTTCAGCTTTTAGTGTAACTATTTATGTTTTGATAGTATAGAAAGGCTTTCCACTTTAGAAAATATAGAAATTAATGGAGAAAAGATGATTTTATCATACTCAGTAAAAATCTAATGAATTCAAAGCTATTTATGATTTTTTAAATTACTTAGGAAGTTGAGGATTTTTTCTTTGATTAAAGAAACCTGCAGCTGACATAATTCTGAGAGATGATACCCAAAATCTATAACTGCATACTTAATATAACACAAAACCAGAAAAAATGAAGGTGAAGTAAAAACTTCAGATCTGAAAGAATTTAAAGTGAACCCAAAGCAGAGAACCACAAAAAAAAAAAAAATCTTAGCTATATCTTCATTCTGAAATGTAAAGGATTAAAGGAAACAAATATAATAAATGTCAATCATTGTGAATACTGGACAGCAATTGGTAAATATATAGATATTTATAGTATTTGTTATACTGTTCTAGATTTTCAAACTGTCACAAACACACTCACACTCATACACATATGAGGGGTCTTCAAAAAAGTTCATGGAAAATGCATATTAGGAAAAATATGTGTGGATTAAAAAATTTACACCAAAATAAACAATTTTTTGAAGTATTGTCTTATATGTGTGTGTATACACATATATTTTGTATACACATAGATATTCACATATATATGAATATTCGACAAACTCATGGCTCACAGTGAAGCTAACAATGTATCTTTGTGCAAAGTTTAGGAAGTGAAATATTTTGAACTTTATTTCAAATATATGTTATACATGTCTACTATTTATCATTTATGCAAAAAGGATCTAAAATATGGTAGGGAGGTGAAAGTAATATGCAGATAACTATATTTTTAATTACAATATTAATGCCTGCGACCGGCGTTGTGGTGCAGCGGGTTAATGCCCTGGCCTGAAGCACTGGCATCCTATATGGGTGCTGGTTCGAGACCTGGATGCTTCACTTCTGATCCAGCTCTCTGCTATGGCCTGGGAAAGCAGTAGAAGATGGCCCAAGTCCTTGGGCCCTTGCCACCCGCATTGGAGACCCAGAAGAAGCTCCTGACTCCTGGCTTCAGATCAGCGTATCTCCGGCCTTTGCAGCCAATTGGGGAGTGAACCATTGGATGGAAGACCTCTCTTTCTTTCTGCCTCTCCTCTCTTTGTGTAACTTGGAATTTCAAATAAATAAATTTTAAAAAATTAATGCCTGATAAAAACAAAATTTGATGAACAAAAGAAAACTCAAAACATCATTATTGTGTTTGTTGCTTACCTTTATTGTTAGAACCATTAAGATTTATGAATTTTAGTTTTAATTTTTTTGTCCTTGGACAAATTGTAACTTGTTGATCCCATAAAATACCCAGTAAATTATGAAGGTGGAGCAATCTCGCCATTCAGAGACTGCAAGTAATATCTCACTGTGCCTTGTGTTATAGGAAGGGAACTAACATCTCTTTGCTTTCACATATGTCTCTAAGGTAAATGGAGAAGGACTATTAACAAAAGCAAGGAGCTAATATGACTGCCAGTTGGAAAAGTAGGAAGAAAAAAATGGATGGTTTGAATAGGAGCCCCAATATCATATGCAAATGATTTACAGACAGACTCAATACATTTTCTGTCCTGTGATACTTTCATTCTATGCCAGACTGTTGAAAATGTTTTAAAACTACACCTTATTGTTCTCACATCACATTCCAAATAATAGGCAACAGGAAATAAGAAGATATTATTAACCCTCAGAATAGGTACATGGATGTTGGTTTACAAAGGATTTAATTTTCACATTAACAAAAGGCTTATTATTTTTATGATAGTATAATTTTAGTGGGTATCCTTTTTGGCATAAAAATTTTAAAATTTAACTGTAGCCAGATGATTAATATATCTGCTACCTGCAGCAGGGTAGAATCCCCATTGTTTTTCCACAAGAAATCTCTGTATTGATCCTGGCAAGTCATGGCTAAGAGGATGGCATGAGAACTGAGGCCTAAAAGGCATATTGGGACCTCAGAATAATAAATGAAACTTTGCAAAGACATGAGAATTGTTGTGTGTAAGGATCATATTAGCCATAAGCATTAGATTCAAGTAGTAGTATCTGTACAATGGGCAACTGGTGTTAAGAGAAGAGTGATAACTCTTCCACCAAGTAGAATACAGGAGTTATGTAAGAGCCTATGGTTCTGCTCCTTTTTCAGAATTCAGTGATATCCATGAGACATGGTAGAAAAACATTTCTGAGTACATCTGATTGGATTAAAATTCTTGTTCTGCTATCACTAACCCCGGGAAGTCAGCAGTGCTTCTTCTCACTGATCCTGCAGTGATAAAATGGGAAGTACATTCTCTCCCTTTTTGTATGGTTATGGAGATTTGAAATACTACATATATAGTACCTACCACATAGCAGACACACGATATATGGTGGTTGTAATAACTTATGTTGTAATAACTTATGTTATTATAATCCTTACATCATACTGTATGCTATGTGTCCAAATTACTTACATTGCTACTCAGACATATAAATACATGACATATGAGTAATAACAATTAAGACAACAGCTATCAAGGATTACCCATTAGCAATGGTATTGTCTCTTAGAATACTTGAGGACAACATCGTCTTAAAAATAGGTGGCACAGAGGTCAATGTATTGGCAGTAGGACCGACTTGAGTGGGAGGTAAGTGATTCTCTCCTACATTTTAAAGTCTCAGATCCTAAGATAGATCAATGCATTTTGGCATTTGTTCATTGCAGTTGTTTAATTTGCATATTCCCTCTACCTCCTACCTGAAATTTCCAAAGTCATGATGATAGAACTGTTGATTAATCACTCAGTTTTGGAGTTAAGTAACCATTTAGAGACTCTAGAAGAACTAGATAAAGAGCTGAAGCCAAACTATCAATCTGGCAAAAAGTGTAGAAAAGGAGCATGAAAAGAACATGTATTTCTGGTCACAATGGAGAAAAAATACCAAATCGTCCCACCCTTCTAAACAGCTTCAAAACCAGATAAAATATCTGAAGTAATTCATCAAACAACAGATAAAAAGCATTTAAGACCACATTCCCCCGATAAAGGAAATCCAACACAATGAGAACTATTACTGCTCTGGATTTCTACTTGAGAGTCTTTCTGGATTAAAAGAAGCATAGAGAGAGAGAAAGCAAAGAAAACAGCAGTCTTGTTGCTTTGCAAATATTAAAAATTTTTAAAAATACAAAAAGGCTCAGTGACTTGAATACAATAATAGAGAATATGCCTTGTAAAGTACATACAGAAAAAAGACCTAAAGTAATTTTTTAAAAATAACAGCTACTGAGTGACTTTTGGGGCAAGAGCATGGTCTAATATACATACAGTTTAAGTCCCAGAGGAGTGTAATGGGTGTAAAAAAGTAGTTGCATACATTATAGGCAAACAGTTTCCTAGTGGGATAGAAACTATAAATCTGGGAGACTTCAAGATGGCTGAGTAGGGTATAGCCACACTAACTTCAGTTGTCCTGGAATATGAAAAGAACAAAGGAAGGACCAAGTTTCCAGAGGTCTGACTGATTGAAATTTTCAGCAAAGAAGTGGGGAAAAAATGAAAACTCTGGGACAGCAGAAAGAAGACAAATACACCACTGCAACCAGCCGCATGGTACAGCCTGTCACTGCTGTGGTCTGCCATCTTACAATGCTAAGGTAGGAGGAAACAGCTGCACACCCTACCATTGCAGTTTTAGCTGAGAAGAAATTCCACAGTCACCCACTGACTTTTACTTCAGCCTGGGGAGCTGACAGGGGTCTGAACAACTGCCAGGCTTGTAGCAAGAAAGCCACCTTGCTTCCTTCTCCTCCCTCATTCCTGCATGGTGCCATACCAGGCAGCAAAACCTCAGACAGGGAGCTTCTGTTCTACTCCCAGCAGCATCAGAATCAGCATCAGGAGGAGATATTATCCTTAGAGAGAAGTAAGAGGAGCCTGTCGCAACCCCTGTGCTGCTGATACTGCATGAGGGAGAACCTTGCAGAACACATTGAATTTGAGTCCAGTCTGAAGGCAAGCAAGGGTGCAGGGTGCCCACATTACCCTATGAAGGGAGAGAACATTGCCTGCCTCCCATCCTCTTCTCCTCCATCTCCAAACAAGGGCTCCTGACAACTAGTAGGGAGGAGAAGCCATCTTGATGAGGCAAGTGTAGGCTAGCAGGGCTCATGATATGCAAGTAGGGAATTTTATCTAAGGGATAAACCCAAGGTCCATACTAACTTTGAGTCTGGCCTGGAGGTTGACAGGAGGCAACCCAGCAATATCCACTAAAGAAGCAGACACTCCATTAGCCACAGAAGAATACTTCAAAGATAAAATCCATCATAGGAGAAAACCAGCAAGTTGTTCCACAAATGCCTAAAAATAAATATAGAAATATGAGAAACAAGAACAAGGAAGATAATATGACTCTACTAAAGACACAACAACACTTCAATACTAGAATGTGAAGACTAAGCAATTGGTGAATACCTGAAAAGGAATTCAGGAGAATTATCATAAGATTATTCATAAACAATGAGTAGACAAAACATGAGTTAAATCTATACATGATATGGATGAAAAATTTGTAACAAATAAAGATATAGAAATCAAGCTGAAATATTAGAAATGACACATCCTTGGAAATATTTAAGTCAGAAGAAAAAGAAAAAAAATAAGAAAACTGAAAACAATGCTTGAGATTTATGAGATATTATCAAACATCCTAACATACAGAACATAGGACTTCCTGTAGGTATAAGAAGAGAGCATGGATTAGAAGACCTATTCAGTGTAATAGCAGAAAACTTCCCCAATTTGGAAAAATATAGGGACATCCAAGTACAGGAAGCACATAGAAAGCTAATAACTGTGACCAGAAAAGATCTGCACCATGGCATATTTTAGTCAAGTTTTCTTTTTTTTTTTTCATAAAAGCTTTTTTTAACTTTTATTTAGCAAATCTAAATTTCCAAAGTACAGTTTATGGATTACAACAGCTTCCCCCCCAATAACTTACCTCCCACTTGCACCCCTCACATCTCCCACATCCTCTCCCATTCCATTCACATCAAGATTCATTTTCAATTATCTTTATATACAGAAGATCGATTCAGTATATACTAAGTAAAGATTTCATCAGTTTGCACCCACACAGAAACACAAAGTGTAAAATACTGTTTCAGTACTAGTTATAGCATTACTTCACATTGAACAACACATTAAGGACAGATCCCACATGAGACAAAAGTACACAGAAACTCCTGTTGTTGACTTAACAATTTGACACTCTTGTTTATGGCATCACTAATCTCCCTAGGCTCTAGTCATGAGTTGCCAAGGCTATGGAAGCCTTTTGAGTTCACCGACTCTGATCTTATTCAGACAGGGTCATAGTCAAAGTGGAAGTTCTCTCCTCCCTTCAGAGAAATGTACCTCCTTCTTTGATGGCCCGTTCCTTCCACTGGGATCTCACTCACAGAGATCTTTCATTTAGGTTGTTTTTTGTTTGTTTGTTTGTTGGTTGGTTGGTTGGTTGGTTTTTGCCGGAGTGTCTTGTGTGTCTTGGCTTTCCATGCCTAAAATACTCTCATGGGCTCTTCAGCCAGATCCGAATGCCTTAAGGGCTGATTCTGAGGCCAGAGTGCTATTTACGACATCTGCCATTCTATGAGTCTGCTGTGTATCCTGCTTCCCATGTTGGATCGTTATCTCCCTTTTTGGTTCTATCAGTTATTATTAGCAGACACCAGTCTTGTTTGTGTGATCCCTTTGACTCTTAGACCTATATTTATGATCAATTGTGAACTGAAATTGATCACATGGACTAGTGAAATGGCAGTGGTACATGCCACCTTCATGGGATTGTATTGGAATCTCCTGGCACATTTCTAACTTCACCATTTGGGGCAAGTCTGATTGAGCATGTCCCCAATTGTACATCTCCTCCCTTTCTTATTCCAACTCTTATATTTAACAGGGATCACTTTTCAGTTAAAATTTAAACACCTAAGAATAATTATGTGTTAATTACAGAGTTCAACCAATAGTACTAGAACAAAAAAAAAAATACTAAAAGGGATAAAGTATTACATTGTACATCAAAAGTCAGGACAAGGGCTGATCAAGTCACTGTTTCTCATAGTGTCCATTTTACTTCAACAGGTTTCCCCTTTGGTGCTCAGTTAGTTGTTGCTGATCAGGGAGAACATATGATATTTGTCCCTTTGGGACTGGCTTAACTCACTCAGCATAATGTGTTCCAGATTCCTCCATTTTGTTGCAAATTACAGGATTTCATTGTTTTTGACTGCTGTATAGTATTCTATAGAGTACATGTCCCATAATTTCTTTATCCAGTCTACTGCTGATGGGCATTTGGGTTGGGTTCACAATAGCTACAAAAACAATCAAATACCTTGGAATAAACTTAACCAAGGATGTTAAAGATCTCTACGATGAAAATTACAAAACCTTAAAGAAAGAAATAGAAGAGGATACCAAAAAATGGAAAAATCTCCCATGCTCATGGGTTAGAAGAATCAATATCATCAAAATGTCCATTCTCCCAAAAGCAATTTACAGATTCAATGCAATACCAATCAAGATACCGAAGACATTCTTCTCAGAGCTGGAAAAAATGATACTGAAATTCATATGGAGACACAGGAGATCTTGTACAGCCAAAGCAATCTTGTACAACAAAAACAAACCTGGAGGCATCACAATACAAGATTTCAGGGCATACTACAGGGCAGTTGTTATCAAAACAGCATGGTATTGGTACAGAAACAGATGGATGGACCAATGGAACAGAATAGAAACACCAGAAATCAATCCAAACATCTACAGCCAACTCATATTTGATCAAGGATCCAAAACCAATCCCTGGAGTAAGGACAGTCTATTCAATAAATGGTGCTGGGAAAATTGGATTTCCACGTGCAGAAGCATGAAACACGATCCCTACCTTTCACCTTACACAAAAATTCACTCAACATGGATTGAAGACTTAAATCTATGACCCGACACCATCAAATTATTATAGAGCATTGGAGAAACCCTGCAAGATACAGGTACTGGCAAAGACTTCTTGGAAAATACCCCAGGAACACAGGCAGTCAAAGCCAAAATTAACTATTGGGATTGCATCAAATTGAGAAGTTTCTGTACTTCAAAAGAAACAGTCAGGAAAGTGAAGAGGCAACTGACAGAATGGGAAAAAATATTTGCAAACTATGCAACAGATAAAGTGTTGATAACCAGAATCTACAAAGAAATCAAGAAACTCCACAACATCAAAACAAACAACCCACTGAAGAGATGGGCCAAGGACCTCAATAGACATCTTTCCAAAGAGGAAATCCAAATGGCCAACAGACACATGAAAAAATGTTCAAGATCACTAGCCATCAGGGAAATGCAAATCAAAACCACAATGAGGTTTTACCTCACCCCGGTTAGAATGGCTCACATTCAGAAATCTACCAACAATAGATGCTGGAGAGGATTTGGGGAAAAGGGGACACTAACCCACTGTTGGTGGGAATGCAAACTGGTTAAGCCACTATGGAAGTCAGTTTGGAGATTCCTCAAAAACCTGAATATAACCCTACCATTCAACCCAGTCATCCCACTCCTTGGAATTTACCCAAAGGAAATTAAATTGGCAAACAAAAAAGCTGTCTGCACATTAATGTTTATTGCAGCTCAATTCACAATAGCTAAGACCTGGAACCAACTCAAATGCCCACCAAATCTTCATCTTCCTGAGAAATTGCATGATGGAAAGTTTCGAGTTCTCCAAGCCAAGAGCTCTCATCCCACATGATGCAAAATTTTTCCTTAATTTGAATTATGTATTCTGTTCCACTATCCAGCATGGCTTCCTGGTCACCTTGCATCTCTCTGGGCTCAGCATCCTCTTGTTCCATAGCCGTGGCTGTCCAGTTGATCTCTGCTTTTGCTCTCTCACACAAACCCCTCAGGTTCATCTTGCCAAAGATTTTCAGTGTCACACTCCAGGCCTGCTCTCCTGGATAATATCTGTTCATGAGGTTAGCCAGATCCTCACGCTTGGCCTTCTTCACTGCCGTCCAGGGTATCAGGCAGGGCCCAGGTTCCATGGTCTCCTTTAGAATAACTTGAATTTATTGAATTCCTCTTTGTTCAGCTCCTCCAAATACAACAGCAGCCCAAAATCAGAAAAGTAGGAAGATGAAGAAGCTGCCATCTTGTCTATGGATTAATATTCAGGCTCCAGTGGAGAGAAGTAATCAAAATAAGGTGGAATGAATAGGACCTACGGAAAACTTGGGTTTCGGTGGGCGTCGGTGACGAAGGTGAAATCCCAGCGCTCAAAAACGGGAAGGGAAGGAAGCTTCAACAGGCACTTGCTGCTTCTGGCTCCTGGCTCTTGATCAGTGCAGTTCTGGCCACTGTGGCAAACTGGGGAGTGAACCAGAGAATGGAAGACCTCTCTCTCTCTCTCTCTCTCTCTCTCTCTCTCTGCCTCTCCTTCTCTTTCTGTGTAACTCTTTCAAATAAATAAGTAAATCTTTAAAAAAAAAAAAAAGAAGAAGAAGAATTAGTGAGGTCAAAGACAAGCTATAGAAAAGTATAGTTTCAGAAGAAAAACATGATCAAGAGTAATGAAAAAAATTAAAAATAATTTTGTGGCAGCAGATAAGGAGAAAATATACAGTTAGGGGGATTCAAGGAGGACTTAAAATGCTAAAGGAATAAAAAGCATATTTTAAAAAATAAGAGAAAAATCCCCAAACATACAGAAATTTACAACTATCAAGGTACAGGAATGACAAAAATCACCAGTGAGATTAAACCCAATTAAGTTTACCCCAAAACACTTTGTAATCAAGTTGTTCTCCAAGGTTATATGTAGAGCATTCTCGAAGATGTAGGAAAGAAGTGACATCAGATAAAAGGGTCCCAATATGCCTGATTGCTTTACAGACCATGATGGAATGGATGAGAATTTCAAAGTACTGAAGGAAACTTATGCCTACATAATACTACATAATACTGTAGTGAGCAAAACTCTGTTTCAGATATGAGAGATATACAGACATTCTCATAAAAACAAAAAATGAGAGAATTTATCAACACTAGATATGTCTTAAAGAAATGCTAAAAAGAGGTTCTCAAACTAAAAGACAAAGATATTATGAAAAGAACCAAATATCAGAAGGTTGAAACTCACTGAGAAAATTAACTATCCAGACACATTCAGAATGTTCTAATATTGTAAAATGTTGCATAGACCATTTATATCTTTAGGATGAACCCTAAAATAAAATTTTAAAATTATAGCTATACCAAAATATTTAGAGAAAAGCAATATAGAGATAAATGGCACATACAAAATTCAAAACATAGGGAGAATAAGAGTGCAAGAGTAGTGTTTATTAGTATTTATTCTTTTTCTTTTTTTACTGTTTCCATGTATTTATAATCAATGTGAAGTTTCTGTCATTCCAAAATAGCTTGTTTAACCCTAGAAAGTTTTTAATAAGCCTCAAGGTAGCCACAAAGCAAAAATCTATAATGGGCTAACCAAATAATAAGGAATCAAAGCACATTACCAGAGATAACCATTTGACCACAAATGAATATTATAAGAGATAGAAAAAAGGGAATCACAATAGAATTAGAAAAACACCCAAAAATGGTAACACTAAGACTTTAATGATCACTATTATCTTAAATGTGAATGGACTAAATTTTCCAATTAAAAGGCATGGGCTAGGCCTGCGCCATGGCTCACTAGGCTAATCCTCCGCCTGTGGCGCTGGCACCCCTGGTTCTAGTCCCAGTCGGGACGCCGGATTCTGTCCCGGTTGCTGTTCTTCCAGTCCAACTCTCTGCTGTGGTCTGGGAATGCAGTGGAGGATGGCCCAAGTGCTTGAGCCCTGCACCCGCATGGGAGACCAGGAGGAAGCACCTGGCTCCTAGCTTCAGATCAGCATATCTCTGGCCGTAGCGGCCATTTGGGAGGTGAACCAACAGAAGGAAGACCTTTCTCTCTGTCTCTCTCTCTCACTGTCTAACTCTGCCTGTCAAAAAAAAAAAAAGGCATGGGATGACCAAGTGAATTTTAAAAATAAAAACCATTTGCAGCTTACAAGACATTCAGTTCACATTCAGTCTATGTGTAGACTGAAAGTTAATGGATGAAATAATATATTTCATGCAAATGAAACCCCAAAGAAAGCAGAAGTAACCATATTTCTATCAGAACAATAGATTTTAAGGCAAAAATAATATAAAAAGATACAAAGTAATTATATAATAATAAAGCATTCAGGGGTCCCACAATGGCTATATAGCAACAGGATAATCCGAGTTATGCAAGGCAAAATAGATAGTCAAAAAGGAGAGAAGATACACGCCAGATATAGAGCCATGGAAAAGACATGACAGGAAGTCTAGGACACCAACAGAGACTGGGCAGGCCCATGCTGAAAGAGCAAATATGAAAGGGAAGAGGCAGAGGTGTGGTGGAGGCACAGGCAGAGGAAGCTGGCACCAGCCTCCAGCAAACCAGGTTGGATAAGAAATCATGGGTCCACAGAGCTGCAAAGAACCACAGGAGGGGAGCTTTTGGTGAACTGCTTTTGAAGTTTCATGCAGGAAAAAAGTGAAGGTATGAAAGAGGAAACAAAGATGTTGAAATCCCTGCTGCCCATCTCCATACCGCCCCCCAACCAGAACCTGCAACCTACCGAGAGAGCCATATTGTTTGTTTACATTTTTTAACTTAAGCAGGGGACTGCTGCCTTTGACTCCTGTGCACATGCCCATCAATTTCAGGGGCCAGCTTACCACACGTCCCACCCAGGAATCAGGACCACAACATTTCAAAAAGAATTTCTTCCTCACTATGCAAGCTGTACAACAAGGAAAAGTCTTGAATATTGAAAATTCAAGCTCATTCTATCCACCATTGAAAAGTGAGCCGAGCCCTAGGAAGAGGGACTCCAGGCTTTGGAGCTCGTACCCACCTCCACCATGATTGAGAAGTGAGCTGGGCTCCAGTAGAAGGGGCTCTGTGCTTCCACTTGCAATGCACAGACACATAGCAACCCATAACATAGGGAAATCTCACCACAAGATAATCTCCACAGACAAAAAAAAATACACAAATGCTGAAAAACAAAGGAAAACCTCTAAATAAGAATAAGTAAGACACTATCAGCCACCCAAAGAAACACTATAACTCTTCAATAATAGAAGGTGAAGATGAAGAGATCATGGATATGCCAGAAACAGAATTTATAAAATTAATCATCAGAATACATAGAAGCAATCAGAAGCCAATTCATGATCTAAATGAAAAATTCACCCAAATAATTGAGACATTAAAGAGAAGTCAGAATAAAATATTAAAAATGAAGAATTCAATAGATCAAATGAAATAAGCAGTGGAAAGCCTTAACAACAGAATAGGTGAGACAGAAGAAAGGATATAAAAACTAGAAGACAAATTTTTGGAAATATAACAGACCAAAAAGAAAAGAAGAAATTAGAAAACTAAAAAACTCAGTAGTAGATCTGCAAGATACTAACAATCGATCCAACATATGGATCCTAGGAGTTCCTGAAACAGTGGAAAGGGAGAAAGGATTAGAAGACCTTCTTAATGAAATAAAAACAGAAAATGTCCCCAGTCTGGAGAAAGAGACATCCAAGTACAGGATGTACGCATTGTAGTAAAACTTCACATTAAAACATAAAGAATAGATCTTAAAATGTGCACAACAGAAATGCCAAATCAGATTCAAAAGAAACCCAATAAGACTCATGAAAATTTCAAATCTGAAACCCTACAGGCAAGGAGAGAATGGCGAGATATACTGCAAGACTTAAGAGAAAAAAAAAAAAAAAAAACTCAACCCAGAACACTGTACCCTGCAAAGTTCTCATTTATGAATGAAGGAGAAATAAAGATCTTATACAACAAATGGAAGTAGAGAGAATATGTAACAAGTCGCCTAGCCCTACAAAAAATGTTCAAGGACACAGAAATACAGAAAGAGGAACATCAGTACGAAAGATGAACACAGAAAATCACCCAATAAACGTATAAGGAAACACAAAATACAAAAATTAGGACTATCTACAGAAAAATGGCAGCAAAAAGTTGGTACTTAACAATAATCACCCTGAATTTAAATGCTCTCAACTCCCCAGTTATAATGTACAGACTGGTTAAATGGATTAAAACACAAAACCCATTTATTTTCTGCCTATAAGAAACACATCTTACCAACAAAGGTACACACAGACTGAAAATGAAAGGAAGGAAAGACAATCCATGCTAACAGAAGCCAAAAAAGAGCTGGTGTAGCCATCCTAATATCAGACAAAATAGACTTTAACACAAAAACCTTTAAAAAAGACATAGAAGGACACTATAATATGATTAAAGATCAAATCAACAGGAAGATGTTACTATTATAAATGTATATGCATCTAATTACACAGCACCTGGCTTATTAAGGGACTTAAAGGGAGAGATAGTCTCAAATACAATAGTCATGGAGGACTTCAATACAACACCTTCAGCAATGGACAGATTGACCAGACAGAAAATCAGCAAGGAAAGAATAGAGTTAATCAACACTACAGAATAAGTAGGCCTAACAGATATCTACAGAGCCTTCCACCCTATAACCAAAGAATACAAATTTTTCACACTAGTGCATGTAACTTTCTTTAAGATAGATGCCATGCTAGGCCATAAAACAACTCTCAGCAAATTAAAAAAAAAAAAGTCGAAATCATACCATGCAACTTTTCAGACTACATTGCAATGAAACTGGAAATCAGCAACTCAGGAATCTTAAAAACATATGGAAAAACATGGAGACTGAAAAACATGCTCCTGAATGAACAGTGAGTCATAGAAGAAATCAAAAGAGAAACTACAAACTTTCTGGAAATTAAGGAAGACAACAGTACAACATATCAAAAATTATGGGATACAGCAAAAGCAGTGTTAAGAGGAAAGTTCATAGCAATTGCTGCCTACATCAAGAAATTGGAATTGCACCAAATAAATGAGCCATCAATTCATCTCAAGGATCTAGAGAAACAACAGCAAACCAAACCCAAAACTAGGAGGAAAAAAGAAATAATTCAATTTAGAGAACAAATCAACAAAATTGAAACCTAAAAAACAATACAAAAGATCAGTGAAATAAAGAGCTGGTTTTCTTTAAAAAAAATTGACACACCATTGCCCAACTAACCAAAAAAAAGAAAAAAAAAGAGAGAGAGAGAGAGAGAAGTCTCAAATCAACTAGAAATGATAAAAGAAATGTAACAACAGACACAACAGAAATAAAAAGATCATTAGAAATTATTATGAAGAGCTGTTGCCAACAAACTGGGGAACCTAGAAGAAATGGATAAATTCTTAGACACATACAATCTACCTAAATTGTGTCATGAAGACACAAACAGACCCATTATCAAGAAGGAAATTGAATCAGTAATAAAAATCCTCCCAACAGACACAAACCCAAGACCAGATGGCTTCACCACTAAATTATACCAGATGTCTAAAAAGTAACTTACTCCACTTCTTCTCAAGTTATCCAAAACAATTGAAAGGGAGGGAATCCTCCCAAATTATTTCTATGAAACCAGCATCACCTTAATTCCTAAACCTGAAAAAGATGCAACAGAGAAAGAAAACTGCAGACCAATTTCCCTGATGAACATAGAAGCAAAAATCCTAAAAAAAATTCTGGCTAATCGAATCCAACAACATATCAGAAAGACCATTCACCCAGACCAAGTAGGATTTACCCTTGATATGCAGGGATGGCTCAACATTTGTAAATCAATCAATGTGAATCATCACATTAATAAATTGAAAAACAAAATCCATATGATTCTCTCAATAGATACAGAGGAAACATTTAATAAAATACAACACACTTTCATGATGAAAACTCAGCAAATTGGGAATAGAAGGAACATTCCCCAACACAATCAAGGGAATATATGACAAACCCATGGCCAGACCTCCTATTGAATGGGAAAAAGTTGGAAGCATTTCCATTGAGATCCAGAATCAGCCAAGGTTGCCCATTCTTGCCTTTGCCATTAAATATAGTCCTGGAAGTTTTAGCCAGAACCATTAATAAAGAAAAATAAATCAAAGGGATTCAAACTGGGAAAGAGAAAGTCGAACTATTTCTGTTTGCAGATGATAATGGTTCTATATAAAGGGGATCCAAAATGCTTCACTAAGAAACTATTGGAATTCACAGAAGAGTTTGGTAAAGTAGCAGTATATAAAATCAGTACTCAAAAATCAACAGCCTTTGTATAAACAGAGAATGCCGTGGCTGAGAAAGAACTTCTAAGATCAATCACATTCACAATAGCTAAAAAAAAAAAAAAAAAAAAAAAAAATCAAATACCTTGGAATAAATTTAACCAAGTATGTCAAAGATCTCAATAAGAATTACAAAACATTAAAGAAAGAAATAGAAGAGGATACCAAAAAATGGAAAAATCTTCCATGTTCATGGATTGGAAGGATCAATATCATCGAAATGTCTATTCTTCCAAAAGCAAATTACAGATTCAATTCGATACCAATCAAAATACCAAGGATATTTTTCTACCAAAAAAAATTATGCTAAAATTCATTTGGAAACACAGGAGACCTGAAATAGCTAAAGCAATCTTTACAACATAAACAAAGCCAGAGACATCACAGTACCAGATTTCAAGACATACTACAAGGCAGTTATAATCAAAACAGCCTAGTACTGGTACAAAAACAGATGGATAGACCAATGAAACAGGATAGAGATGCCATAAATAAGTCCAAACATATACAACCAACTTATATTTGACCAAGTTGCTAAAACCAATCCCTGGAGCAAGGATAGTCTCTTCAACAAATGGTTCCAGGAAAACTGGATTTCCACATGTAGAAATATGAAGCAGGACCCCTACCTTATACCTTCCACAAAAATCTACTCAGAATGGATTAGAGACCTAAATATATGACTTGATACCATCAAATTATTAGAGAGCATTGGAGAAACCCTACAAGAAATTGGCACAGGCAAAGAATTGCTGGAAAAGACTCCAGAGGCAAAGGCAATCAAGCATAATTAATGAATGGGCTTACATCAAACTGAGCAGCTTCTGTACTGAAAAAGAAACAGTCAGGGAAATGAAGAGGCAACAGACAGAATGGGAGAAATTATTTACAAACTATGCAACTGATAAAAGATTAATAACCAGAATATATAAAGAGATCAAAAAACTCAATAACAACAACAACCCAGTGAAGAAATGGGCAAAGGACTTAGATATTTTTCAAAAGAGGAAATCAAAATGGCCAACAGACACATGAAAAAAATGCTCAGGATCACTAGCTGTCAGGGAAATGCAAATCAAAACCACAATGATATTTCACCTCACTCCAGTTACAATGACTTTCATAGAGAAATCAACAAACAACAAATGTTGGCGAGAATGTGGGAGAAAAGATACCCTAATCCACTGTCGGTGGAACTGTAAACTGGTAAAACCACTATGCAAGACAGTTTGGAGATGTGAATGTACAACCAAGTCATCCTATTCCTGGGAATTTACACAAAGGAAATGAAATCAGTAAATAAAATAGTTATCCACACCCCCATGTTTATTGCAGTTCAATTCACAATAGCTAAGACAGAATCAACCTAAATCCCCATCAACTATAGACTGGAAAAAGAAATTATGGGATATGTACTCTATGGAGTACTACTCAATGGTTAAAAAAAAAAAAAGACTTTCTCTCTGTCTCTCTCTCACTGTTCACTCTGCCTGTCAAAAAAAAAAATCCAATCATTTGCAACAAAATGGATGAATCTTAGGAATAAATTTAACCAAAAATGTGAAGGATCTGTACAAAGAAAGCTATAAGTTGTTGATAAAAGAAATTGAAGAGAATACAAAGAAATGGAAAACATCATGTGTTCGAAGACTCAAAGAATGTTCACAGACTCAAAGAATCAATATGGGTTGTCCTACTCAAAGTCTTTTACAGATTCAATGAAAGCCTTTCAAAATACTAATCACATTTTTCACAGAACTAGAATTCAATACCACTAAATTTTGTGTGGAATCATGACAAGTATTGAATATCCAAAGCAATCTTGAACAAAAGAATAAACAGGAAACATTACATTCCCTGACTTTAAAATATATTACATGAGGGTTGGTGCTGTGGCGTTATAGGTTGAGCCTCCAAGCATTCCATGTGGGCGCTGCTTCATGTCCTAGATGCACCTCTTCTGCTCCAGCTCTCTGCTGGTAGCCTGGGAAGGCAGTGCAAGAAAGTCCAAGTATTTGGGCTCCTGAACCCATGTGGGAGGCCTGCAGGAAGCTCCAGGTTCCTGGCTTAGGATCAGCCCAGCTCGGGCCATTATGGCCAATTGGAGAGTGAATAAGGAGATGGAAGAGCTCTCTCTGTCTTTACCTCTTTCTGTCTGTGAATCTGGCTCTCAAACAAATAAATCTTAAAAAAAATATGTTACATGAGATGAGCTTTTGGTAGAGTAGTTAAGGCAACAATTGGGATGGTTGGAACCCATATAAGAGTGATTAGTTTGAAGCTCCGCTACTTCCAAATCAGCTTCCTGCTAATATGCACCTTGGAAGGCAGCAAGTAATGGCTCAGGTTCTTAGGTCTCTGCTACCCATGTGGCAAGGCCTAAATTGAGTTCTTGGATCATAGCTTTGGCTTAGCTCAGCCCTCGCTCTTGAGGACATTTGGAAAATAAAGCAACAGATAACAGCTCTCTCCTCTTTTGTCCTTCTCCTCCTCCTCTTCTTCCTTCTTCCTCTGCCTTTCAAATAAAGTGAAAATATATAAATAAAAAGTTGAGATAATATATATTACAGGGCAATAGTAACTAAAACAGTATGGTATTGGCATAAAATAAGATCCAGACATAAATAGAACAGAAAAGAGAATTTAGAAGTAAATTCACACATCTATAGCCAACTGATCTCTGATAAAAGTACTAAGAACATGATTAGAAAAATACAATATATTCAAGAAATAGTGCTAGAAAAATTGGATATTCACATGCAAAGGATTGAAATTAGACCATTATCTCTCATCATGTACAAAAATCAATTGAAAATGGATTAAAGCCTAAATGTAAGACATGAAATTACAAGAAGGAATACGTAAAACTACTAGGAAAATGCTTCAGGACATTGGAGTGTGGAGGGATAGTTTGATCTTGATTTCATCAAGCTAAAAAACTTCTTCATAACAAAGGAAACAATCAACAAAGTGAAGAGGCAACCTATGGAATGTAAGCTATGACTAGATTTACTTCGCCATCGGCGAAGTAAACAGTAAGTAGAAAAAACCTCCCTTTCAGACCAAAGGGAAAGAAAGTTTTAAAGTGAGAATATAATTTTCCTCATGGGCATTGTCTACCTTAGAATAACTACTACAGAACATGCCTGTGACTATAGATTTGTAGTTCAGGCCAATAAAAGATTAGAGATGGGACTTGGGCACTCCCTTGACTTGCATCCTCTGGTCTGCTTTAACACAAACCAGGAGGAAAAGAAAGCTAGGCATCAGAAGCAATGGGTGGCAGGCCTATTAATGGCTGATCTATACAGTGATCTGCCCTCAAGGAGACCCAACAGGCCAGTCTACTGCAGTGGCTTTCAATGTGGTAAGCCTGGGCTTCAGCAGAAGTCAACTTGTGAAGAGTCCTGGCAGCTCTGCCAAGAGTTGGATCACTGGATTTGGACCTGCCCTGGAGTCGAAGGATGCCCAGGTCAGAGCCACAGATCTTATTGGCTCCAAGCTGAAAAGCCCTTCACTCAGCCCAACTTCCAAAGTGACCACTGCAGTTGAGGGGACAGCCAAGTAGGGTCAGCAACATTGCAGGCAGAACTGTAAACTTCTTGTTAGAGATGCCACCTGCCTTTACCTGGCCAGCTCTCCTCCTAGGCCAGCCAAGTAATGAAAGTCAACAGAGTGCCTTCTCCTAGGAGGTTCACACCTCGCTTAGGATGTACCCCATGTGAAGAGATAGATAGGTCTGGGCCTCTTAACTTACAAGGCCTAAAGCCCACCAGATTATTATCAAACCCCTTCTATCAGGTTCTATTTGCCTCTCAATCAGAAAACTTAATTGTAGTTTAGACAGCACCTTTCTTAGCTCCTCTAATAATGACTCTGTCCGTTGTTCTAGACCCTGTCTAGCGCACTTGGGCCTCATTCCTTTGTAATCATAACCTCTACTCTACCTCCAATGGCTCTACTCCCAACCTGTGTGTACTGATGGTCCTATTCCCCACTGAATGCTGTATAATTGTTCAAACCTGGTAAACGCCACTCTTAGGATCATTGGTTACTATCCTCACTCTGTCTTTTATGACCTTGTCTAAATAGGATCAGAGTTGGCGAACTTGGAAGGCTTCCATAGCCTTGGCAACTCATGACGAGAGCCTAGGGTGGTTACTGGTGCCATAAACTAGAGTGTCAATTTGTTGGGTCAACAACAGGAGCCTCTGTGCACTTGCTCCTCATGTGGGATCTCTGTCCTTAATGTGCTTACATTGTGATTTAATGCTATAACTAGTACTCAAACAGTATGTTTCACTTTGTGTTTCTATGTAGGTGCAAACTGTTGAAATCTTTACTTAATATATACTAAATTGATCTTCTGTATATAAAGAGAATTGAAAATGAATCTTGATGCAAATGGAAGGGGAGAGGGAGCGGGAGAGGGGAGGGTTGCGGGTGGGAGGGAAGTTATGGGCGGGGGAAGCCATTGAGCCATTGTAATCCATAAGCTGTACATTGGAAATTTATATTCATTAAATAAAAGTTAAAAAAAAGAATGTAAGCTATGCATCTGATAAGGAGTTAAAAAACAGAAACTCAAATAACTCAATAGCAAAAACATAAATAACTTAATAGCAAAAATTAACCCAATTAAAAAGAGCATTAGGTTTAAATAGACATTTCTCAAAGTCATACAAATGGCAAACAAATTCATGAAAATATGCTCAGCACCACTATTCATGAGGGAATTACAGATCAAAGCCACACTGAGAGAGCACCTCACTCCAGTTAGATTTGCCATTATCAAAAGACAACAAGTGCTAGGGAAGATGTGGAAAAACGGAAACCCCTGCATACTGGTGGTGAGAAAGTAAATTAGGGCAACCACTGTAAATAATAGTGTGGAACTAACTCAAAAAAATAAAAACAGAACTACCATATAATCCAGCAATCTTACTACTGAGTATATATTTAATTACTCTTTTGAGGGCACATCTGTACTCCAGTGTTTATTGCAACACTCTTCATCAGAGCGAAGAAATGGAAGCAACCTAAGTGTTCATCTACTTATTAAGGGATAAAGAGAATGTGGTAAATATGCTCAATGGAATACTACTCAGCCATCAAAAATGATGAAATCTTGTTATTCACATTCACATGGATTGAACCAGAGGTCATTGTGTTAATTGAAATAAGCCAAGCACAAAAAGGAAAACATCATGTGATCTCACTCACATATGGATTCTAAGTAGGAGGTAATCTCATAGAAATTAAAAGTGAAGAGAGTAGGATAGGGAAAGTTTGATTAACAAAAATTATATTACAACTCAAGGGGAGTAAGAAATTCTGGGGTTCCATTGGTCAGTAGGGTGGCTATAATGTTAATGTAATATTTATTTCTATATTTTCAAAACGAGAATATAGGCTTTTGAGTTTTTTTATCATAAGGAAATAATAAGTGTTTAGTATGATAGATATATTCACTCTGAATGAACATTGCACAATGAACACATAATTGAAATATAACATGGCACCCCAAAAATATGTACAATTTTAATGTTTCTGTTAAGATACTTTTTAAATAGAAAAACTTACAGCAAGCAAAAAAAAAGTTTCCAAAATTTAGTAACCCTGTTTTTTTTATAAACATGTTAGTAGAGAGACAAACAGTGTTATATCCATAAACGTAACATTGTTCAGGGATATCATGGAATAAAATTATATCATTCACATCAGACACAAAATTTAGAATGCTAAGTGAAAAATCCAGACAACAAAATGAATACTCTTTTATTCCATTTATATGAAATTCTAAACAGACAAAACTACAATTATAGAACACAGATTCATTCTTTCCTACGACTGATGTTCAGTGTGGGCATTAATTGTAGGGAACAAGAAGAGATTGAGGGGATCATGGTAAGGCTTTCTATCTAGAATGCTGTGATGGCTACAAAGGTGTACACCCTTGTCAAAATGTATTAAACTTTTTCCTTAAAAATTTTGCATTTTATCTTATGTAAAGTATGACTCCTTAAAACTGCTTTCAAAAAATAAAAGCAGGTGGACATACATATTTAATGCTATTTATATGTTCCATTTTCAAGAATATGTGAGTATTTAACAAATATGTAGGAGGAACTTTTGTTTCCATGCTGAACCTGCCATTTCATGGAACCAGAGGCACATTTCTTCCTGGCAGACAAACAAGAGCAGAAGGGAAGGGAGGGTTTTCTTGTCATAAAAGCTTAAATCACCTGATTGCCCATTAACTCATCAATTAGAAGGAATCTCAAGAAATCCCCAAGAGCTTCGAACAATGTCAGGTCCAAGAGCAACTCAGAAAGAAGAAAGAAAACCGCACAAAATTCATTGTTGGCTGAGACAAGAAGTCATACACAGGTGCCTGAAATGTGGTTTTAAAACTCAGAGACTGTAGGAGTATCTTTTTTGAAGATCACAAATCAAAGACAAGGCTATGACAAGTCAAGCAGAAAAATCTCTGACTCACCTGTGAAAATAAGAGATACTGACCACAAAAGACTTACACCTCACCGAACCTCAGAAACTTCAATGTCTGATCCTCAGGAGCTTAAAATCCACCCTTTATCCACTGGAATCATCACTAGATAACATTGAAAATATAAAAGAAGCCCTTCTCTAGAGTTTTTTCTAAAGGAAGTAAGGAAATTTTTTTCTCCAAAGAAGCAACTATTCTATCTCCAGTTGAGAAGTGAGTTGACTTAATCGATTTAAGACTGATGAGATTACTTCTTTCAAATGTTTTGGAAATGTGTGATGTGAGCCTTGAGGATTCGAAGCAGAGATGCTATCCAGATGATTCCAGTCATTGACTGAGGACTACATGGGATAAAGAAAGGAGGACATGGATCTGTGACCAAGGTCAGGATTATTGCATCCTCACTCACTGGAGTGTGACCTTGGGAAAGTTATTTGACATCTTTGGTTTCATATTTCTCATCTGCATAGCAACTACTACTAGATGGGGCTCTGGAAAAAGAGCTGGATCCCTGAGGTACAGCAGGTAATAGGGTGGATTTTGGGTCATGTGTGGAAGACCAGGTTGCAGTATTAGCAGGGAGAAGTAAGAGTTTCAGTTTATAAATGAGGCCCCCTGCCAGGAAATGTCCTTAGACAAACCCTTGAATGCTCTATGATTGAGTTGGGGTGTCCTAAACTGTTGTATCAAGTAAGAGGTCAATACTACAACTCATGATCATGATGAGGATTAAGTAAGAGTGAAAATAACTGTTGCAGTGTCTTGGACAAAAGGATATTCAAGGGAGAAAAAGCTTATGTGGTTTTTCTGGGATGCATTGTGTCTCCTCAAACTTCATTTGTTGAAGCACTTACCCCAGTACCCAGGAAATTAAATCAACATTAAGCCACTAGGGTGACTCCAGATCCAATCTGAGCAGTGTCTTCTAAGAAGCAGAAATCTGGACAAGGACACCAGGGATCCATACTCACAGAGTAAAAGACCAGTGAGGACCAATGGGAAGGCAGCCATCTGCAGGCCAAGGAGTCTTCAGAAGAAACTGACCTGGATCTCAGACTTCCAACTTTTAGAAATATGAGTAGTAAATTTCTGTCATTTCAGACACCTGTAGTTAGTTTATTGTGACAACCCTAGGAAAACTAACACCCTATCCAGTCTCAATAGAGTGTGCAATTGACAAACTCAAACTGAGCCATATATTCAAAATATGGATATCTGTTAGAAATGTGAAGCAACAGAAAAGAAACTTAATTGATGGCATTGTGGATTCTGTAACAGCAAACAACAGAAAATAAAAGGAACATTTGCTGATGTTCCTATCAATAACACACTAAAAATGTATCAAATACCATATTCCTTAGAGTGTCTGAAAGAATTTGGAATTTGCACTTGGGGAATAGTCTAAAGCACAACAGAAAAGCAGAGAATAAATTTCAGATACTTTTTCCTGGTATGGTCACAATCTCCTAGAACTATCTGGGAGGGCTCAGGGGGCTCCTGAGTACCCCCAGCTCCCAGAGCTGTGACCAACTTTGCTGTGACCCAGAGACAGATGCAGTTGGATGGCTTTAAGCAGTTACACAGCAGCAGGGAGCTTAAGTGTTCTTTCCATCCTAATCAAGGAACAGTGAACACAGTTCTGCTTGAGGAGTCAGGAAAAAAACAGGGAGCTATCAGAAGAACGGAAACCAACAAATGCCCTGCTTTTATTTAGAAAAGAAATAAAGCGTATTGTGGAACTCAAAAGCAGGTGGATTTCATGTTGTTCCCTGGCAACATCCTAAAACAGCTTGAATGCCAAGCTTAAAAAAAAGGGGGAAATGGGACAATTAGGCACAGAAAGACCCCACTGAGAAAAGAGGATAAAAGGCTGGCAGCCTGGATGCACCAAGGTTGCAGCTCTGTCAGGCTTCTCTCGAGGGAGAGTGGGGAGTGGAAATGGCCCAAGGTGATGGCTGTCCTGGGCTGCTTGAGACTGCTCCCTTGGGGGAGACATGTCTGCTTCATGTGTTCCCGCCCAGAGTGTGCCCCTGGCTCTCTAATCATGCACACCAGCACACTGGAGGAATAATGAAAGCATCTGGTATTTCTGAAACTGAGTTGGGCCAGTGAAAGAGCCACCTATCCATCATCTGTCCAGCCTGAGGGATAACTAATTTCTGGGAACCTTAGGGATGTTCCTTCAGAGTATTGCAGGTGACAGAAGAATACAAATGACCTGCTTACAGATGTCAGTACTTGAGCAAGCCAGCCGGCTAGGTGGGCAGCATGAAAGTGTTGACAGCTTTTAGTAACTTGTTGTCCAGGCATGGGAATGTGGACACAGGCTCACAGTCATCCATGACCTTGCAGAGGTGTCTCCTTTGCTCCTCAATCTTCAAGCAAAATAAACTTTAGCTATGTAGAACAGTATTTATCTGTCATTGTTTTTTCCATTCTTCCCATCAACTGATATTTGTAGAGAGCCAACTGTGTGCCAAGCCTTGAGCCAGGTGCAAAGGACTCAAGCAGGAAAGATTTCAGCTACCACCTGTGCTCTTCCTTTGTTCTTTCTGCAGTATGCCCATCTTCATATTCAAACTCATTGTTACATGTACCTTATAACAGATGTCCTATTGCCACGATCAGCAAGCCAGCTCATCTCTGTGTTTATGGGGATATGTCATTAAGAAAGAGAGAACCCTGCAAAATGGTATAGATAAGAAACAAGCAGAGTAGAAGGGTAGAAGTACAGCAATGGAATGAATTCAGTGTTGCTACTCCAGGTGTGGGCATAAAAATAGAAGGTGGTACAGACAGCTTGAGAAGAAGGATAAAAGCAATGGACTTGAGAATCAGAAAAAGATCATCATGAAATTGCCCTCACTTCTATGGCAGGAGCAAAAGTTGTTTTTGTCCTTAAGTGTTCTGGGAAAACAGCTCCAGTAGGCATCAATGGGTCTATATTGGTAGGGGAAAGGGAGAAAACCAAAGAATGTGCCAGAGACTGGAAAGAATCTATAGTTTTATCAGGCACTGAGGGGAGATGGATTAAACAAAGGGTTTCTGGCCAAGACAAGGAAGGTAGAATGATAAATTCTATGAGTCCTCAACTTGAGTTATGAGTCCAGCAGAAATGAGGATTAAGGAGGGCTATGGGGTATAGAGGAACCATATCTCCAGTCTCTGCACTCTCCTGCCAGCCTCTTCATATATTCACATAGCATCACTGTGATGTCAGGTTGGGAGAACCTGAGAAAGACCAAACATTTAACTAGGACTGCTCAAATTATTCAATCAGTGAAAGAATGATCAGCAGCAAGTTCATTGTGGTAACCTAAGACTGGCAAAAGCTTAAATGAGTATTATTTTCTTATTTAGTTTTATATATCATTTGAATTTTATACTATGAGCCTGAATTATTTATATAGGATGGAAAATATGTTTATCCCACTAAGAATACTAGATTGAATTAAATCAATTTCAATCAATTCTCCCCTGTTCACACACCCTTTCCCTCTTGCTGTACTGTGGGTGAGAGGCTCTAAAAATGATGAGGAACACAGTGACAATAAATGTTAGGTTTTCTCTGAAGTCTTATCTTGGGGTGAAAAATTTGAACCCCCTTCTACATTCCAACACCACATTCAGCCACACCTGGAATTCTAGATGTTTCTTCACTGACTCACAGTATATTCTTTCTCAGAGACAAACTGTCCTATATGTCCTAATTTCTTGTCAGTCTGGCATGCTCTTAACCTGTTCTCCTTATTTATTTTTCCCACCATTTACTGGTTCTTCTTATTGAGACAAGGATTCATAATGTCTACAGACAGTGGGAGAGAGGAAGATTTAACAACTGCGCCCTTTGTTTCTTTTGTAACCATTGTGTATATTCAGTCAGACAGATTTCTACTCAACATCCCTAGTAACTTTTAACTAAATTGCCCATGGCACTCCACAACCAAGGCAGAACTCCAAACAAAGAGTCTGAGCAAATTAAACAAAAAGATTGAATTTAACGGCCACTGTATAGACTTAACAGGAATTAAGTCAGCCCCTCAAGGTGAGCCAAATGATCAGAAGAAAGGAAAAAATTCAAAATAGGCCAATGTGAATGCTCAAAGTACAAATAACAGCAACAATAGTAAGTGGAAGAAAAAGAAGAATTTTGGACGCTGGCATTTGGCCTTGGAATTGAGATACCAGTTAAGACACCCACATCTCATATTGCCATTCTTGGCATCAAGTCTCTGGTCTAGCTCCCAGTTCCAGCTCCCCCCTAATGTGCATCCCTGGACATAAGGCAGTAATGGCTCAAATGATTGGGTCTCACTCACCCACATAGGGAGAACTGGATTGAGTTCTTAGCTCCAGATTCAGCCTGACCCAGCCCCAGATTTTGTGGGCATTTGGAAAAAAGACTAGCAGATTGAGAGCTTTCTCTCTATGTGTCTGTCTGCTTGTCTCTCCCTCTCCCTCCCTTCATCTCTCACTATCTCTTTGCTTCCCAAGTAATGAAAAGAAAGAGAGTTTCCTCCTGCAAAGAAAGGGTGGGAGTAGGAGATATCAGAAATCCTGGTAACAGATGGTCTTTATCTTCTCTGGGCTGATTTCAGTCCTCAAGCAATGGCCGGCAGTCCCAGCTGTTTCTTCTATAGACTGAGAATCCCTGCCACCCTCCTCCCTGACCATCCTTCCATCACTTTTCCCACCTTCTAGGGCTAGGGTGGCAGAAGCCCGTTAAGCACAAGCTCATGAACCTGGTGCAGAAAGTTGAGACCCAAGAACAATGCTGGCCTTCCAGATTTTCATCAAAAATTACTTCTTCTACTCCCCAAATCCCTACTTTCACCTCTGCCACTGTTTTTTGCTGGGTATGTTCTCCCCTAACATCCAAATGATCTTGGCCTGTCTCTCATACTCAGATAATGTTTTCCCCACTCTAAGATAATACACTTGGGTTTTCCTAGTTGCACTGTCCTCTCCTGGACCTTATTGAATACAAGACTGTTTACTTCTGACCACTCCACCTATTCCCAGGAAATCCTCTGTGATCCAAAGATGCCAGTACTACCTGACTCCTTACTTCCCTGAAAGTCTTCCCAAGGTGAGCAGTCCACTTCATCACAGAGTGTCTGGGAGTTCCTAACTAGGGGTGATTTTGCCCTCTCCCTTCAAAAGCATATTTGGCTTTGTTTGGAGATATTTTATTTGTTAGAATGGGAGAGGTGTTAGTTTCAAGTAGGTAGAGAGCATTGATGTTACCAAATAGCTACAAAGCCTATGCAGCCCCCACAACAAAGAACAATCCAACCCAATGAGTCATTGTGATAAGCAAGAGGGACCCTGCTCTGGAAGAAGATTCAGCCTTTAGGGGCCCTGGTAGGTCTCTCTGAGAAGTGACGTTATAAGTCCATCCTTCCATCTCACCAGCCAGACATCCACCTACCCCAGTTAACAACACAAAGTCATGAAACTGCAGGTCACAGTGTTGAAATGGCCTCATTTCAAAGCTGAGGACCCAAGGGAAGGTGCAACTTCACCAAGTGCAGAGGCTGGGCTGTCTGGAACTTAATGTTCTATTATAGTAAAAACTATAATAATCATTCATCTATCTGGCAAGCATTAGATCCAAGACCAGAAGTTAGGTCAGCCTGACAAGACCCACTCTTGACAATTCTACCTCATGTTCTTCTGTCATTTCCAAAGGACAATACAATGTCAATCCTCAGGCAAATATCCGAATCTTTTTTAAATTGTGTTCTACTGTGTAATACAAAATACTGGTGTCATTCCCTGTGCATCCTCAATGTACTCAGTTTAATGACTGTGCATTACCTTCCAAGGCCACATTTTCTCTGGGACATATTATTGCATGATAAGATATTCAGTAAGACAATATAATGCACTTAAGTTCAGAAATGACCACAGATTTGGATTCAACATTTTATAAGTCTTCTTTGCAACTATGGTTATAGAAACTCAGCTGAGGCTCTCTTAAGCCTAAAAAGGAAATTTGGGTGCTCTTTTGTTTATGAAGTCCAAGGTTATAGACTTCAGGAACGGCTGAATCTTGGGATTCAAACAATACCCTTAGATCTGTTCTCATTTTCCACGGTATTTTGAACTTACAGCCTCCAGAACTGTGACAGAATCCATTTCCATTGTTGCAAGCTCATAACTTTGTGTTCCCTGCTGCAGAAGTCATACAAGTCTAATACAGAAGATTTTTTTAAAGATTTATTTCTTTATTTGAAAGACAGACTTACAGAGAGGCAGAGACAGAGAGAAACAGAGAGAGGTCTTCCATCTACTGGTTCACTCCCCAGATTGCTGCAATGGCCAGAGCTATGCTGATCTGAAGCCAGGACCCAGGAGCTTCCTCCAACTTTCCCATGTGGGTTCAGAGGCCCAAGGATTTGGGCCATATTTTACTGCTTTCTCAGACCATAGCAGAGAACTGGAATGGAAGTTGAGCAGCCAGGTCTTGAATAAGCACCCATATGGGATGCCAGCTCTGCAGGTCAGAACTTTAACCCATTGTGCCACAGGGCCGGCCCCAACCTTTCTTTCTTTTTTTTGTTCCTTTATTTTTTTCAATATCATACTTTCAATGTACTTTATAATCATCACTAACTATAATGTTAACAAGTAAAATGTAGAAAGACCACTGTTCCAAAGGAATATAGACAAGGGCTATAAACAATGATCAAATCATAAATTTTTTTTTCAAAAGAAACATTTTATTTAAGGAATACACACTTCATGCATTTCATAAGTACAACTTTAGAAATATAGTGGTTCTCAATGAAATGAAGAACTCAATAGATCAAATGGCAAACACATTAGAGAGCCTTAAAAACAGAATGGGTGAAGCAGAAGAGAGAATATCGGAATTAGAAGACAGAGAACAGGAAAGGAAACAGTCAAATCAAAGAAAAGAAGAAGAAATCAGAAATCTAAAAAATACTGTCAGGAATCTACAGGATACTATTAAAAAACCCAACATTCAGGTTCTAGGAGTTCCTGAAGGCATGGAAAGGGAGAAAGGATTAGAAGGCCTTTTTAGTGAGATACTAGCAGAAAATTTCCCAGGTTTGGAGAAGGACAGCGACATCCTAGTACAGGAAGCTCATAGAACCCCTAATAAACATGATCAAAAGAGATCCTCACCACGACATGTTGTAATCAAACTCACCACAGTGAAACATAAAGAAAAGATTCTAAAAGGTGCAAGAGAGAAACGCCAGATTACTCTCAGAGGATCTCCAATTAGACTCACAGCAGACTTCTCATCAGAAACCCTACAAGCCAGGAGAGAATGGCGAGATATAGCCCAGGTACTAAGAGAGAAAAATTGCCAGCCCAGAATATTATATCCTGCAAACCTCTCATTTGTGAATGAAGGCGAAATAAAGACCTTTCACAGCAAACAGAAATTCAAAGAATTTGTCGCCACTCGTCCAGCCCTGCAAAAGATGCTTAAAGATGTATTACATACAGAAACACAGAAACATGGTCACCAATATGAAAGAAGGTAAAGGAAGGAAACCTCAGAGCAAAAGATCACAGGAATCTCAAACCAGATATTAGAAAATATCTTTGGCAAATGGCAGGGCAAAGTTACTCCTTCTCAATAGTCACATTGAATGTTAATGGCTTGAACTGTCCAGTTAAAAGACACCGATGGCTGATTGGGTTAAGGAACAAAACCCATCTTTTTGCTGCTTACAAGAAACTCATCTTTCCAACAATGATCCATACAGACTGAAAGTGAAAGGCTGGAAAAAGATATACCATGCCAACAGAAATGAAAAAAGAGCGGGCATAGCCATCTTAATATCGGACAACATAAACTTTACCACAAAAACTGTCAGGAGAGACAAAGAGGGGCACTATTTAATGATTAAGGGATCCATTCAACAGGAAGATATAACGATTATCAATGTATATGCACCTAATCACAGGGCACCAGCTTATTTAAAAGACTTGTTAAGGGACTTAAAGGGAGACTTAGACCCCAATACAATAGTACTGGGGGAACCTCAATACTCCACTCTCAGAGATAGACAGATCAACAGGACAGAAGATCAACAAGGAGACAGCAGATTTAAATGACACTATAGCCCAAATGGATCTAACAGATATCTACAGAACATTTCATCCTACATCTAAGGACTTTACATTCTTCTCAGCAGTACATGGAACCTTCTCTAGGATTGACCACATACTAGGACATAAAGCAAGTCTCAGCAAATTCAAGAGAATTAGAATCATACCATGCAACTTCTCAGACCACAAAGGAATGAAATTGGAAATTAGCAACTCGGGAATCCCCAGAGCACGTGCAAACACATGGAGATTGAACAACATGCTCCTGAATGAACAATGGGTCATAGAAGAAATTAAAAGAGAAATCAAAAATTTTCTGGAAGTAAATGAGGATAACAGCACAACATACCAAAACCTATGGGATACAGCAAAAGCAGTGTTAAGAGGAAAGTTTATATCAATAGGTGCCTACATCAAGAAATTGGAGAGGCACCAAATAGATGAGCTTTCAAGTCATCTCAAGGATCTAGAAAATCTGCAGCAAACCAAACCCAAACCCAGCAGAAGAAGGGAAATAATTAAAATCAAAGAAGAAATCAACAGGATTGGATCCAAAAAAACATTACAAAAAATCAGCCAAACGAGGAGCTGGTTTTTTGAAAAAATAAACAAAACTGACACCCCATTGGCGCAACTAACTAAAAAAAGAAGAGAAAAGACCCAAATCAATAGGATCAGAGATGAAAAAGGAAACATAACAACAGACACCACAGAAATAAAAAGAATCATCAGAAATTACTACAAGGACTTGTATGCCAGCAAACAGGGAAATCTATCAGAAATGGACAGATTCTTGGACACATACAACCTCCCTAAATTGAGCCAGGAAGACATAGAAAACCTAAACAGACCAATAACTGACACAGAAATTGAAACAGTAATAAAGGCCCTCCCAACAAAGAAAAGCCCAGGACCAGATGGATTCACTGCTGAGTTCTACCAGACATTTAGAGAAGAACTAACTCCAATTCTTCTCAAACTATTCAGAACAATCGAAAAAGAGGGAATCCTCCCAAATTCTTTCTATGAAGCCAGCATCACCTTAATTCCTAAGCCGGAAAAAGATGCAGCATTGAAAGAGAATTACAGACCAATATCCCTGATGAACATAGACGCAAAAATCCTCAATAAAATTCTGGCCAATAGATTGCAACAACACATCAGAAAGATCATCCACCCAGACCAAGTGGGATTTATCCCTGGTATGCAAGGATGGTTCAACGTCCGCAAAACAATCAACGTAATACACTACATTAACAGACTGCAGAAGAAAAACCATATGATTCTCTCAATGGACGCAGAGAAAGCATTTGATAAAATACAACACCCTTTCATGATGAAAACTCTAAGCAAACTGGGTATGGAAGGAACATTCCTCAATACAATCAAAGCAATATATGAAAAACCCACGGCCAACATCCTATTGAAGGGGAAAAGTTGGAAGCATTTCTGCTGAGATCTGGTACCAGACAGGGATGCCCACTCTCACCACTGCTATTCAATATAGTCCTGGAAGTTTTAGCCAGAGCTATTAGGCAAGAAAAAGAAATTAAAGGGATACAAATTGGGAAGGAAGAACTCAAACTATCCCTCTTTGCAGATGATATGATTCTTTATTTAGGGGACCCAAAGAACTCTACTAAGAGACTACTGGAACTCATCGAAGAGTTTGGCAAAGTAGCAGGATATAAAATCAATGCACAAAAATCAACAGCCTTTGTATACACAGGCAATGCTTCGGCTGAGGAAGAACTTCTAAAATCAATCCCATTCACAATAGCTACAAAAACAATCAAATACCTTGCAATAAACTTAACCAAGGACGTTAAAGATCTCTACGATGAAAACTACAAAACCTTAAAGAAAGAAATAGAAGAGGATACAAAAAAATGGAGAAATCTTCCATGCTCATGGATTGGAAGAATCAATATCATCAAAATGTCTATTCTTCCAAAAGCAATTTATACATTCAATGCAATACCAATCAAGATACCGAAGACCTTCTTCTCAGATCTGGAAAAAATGATGCTGAAATTCATATGGAGACACAGAAGACCTCGAATAGCCAAAGCAATCTTGTACAACAAAAACAAAGCCGGAGGCATCACAATCCCAGATTTCAGGGCATACTACAGGGCAGTTGTTATCAAAACAGCATGGTACTGGTACAGAAACAGATGGATAGACCAATGGAACAGAATAGAAACACGAGAAATCAATCCAAACATCTACAGTCAACTTATATTTGATCAAAGATCCAAAACTAATCCTGGAATAAGGACAGTCTATTCAATAAATGGTGCTGAAAAACTGGATTTCCACGTGCAGAATCATGAAGCAAGACCCATACCTTTCACCTTACACAAAAATTCAATCAACGTGGATTAAAGACTTAAATCTACGACCCGAAACCATCAAATTATTAGAGAGCATTGGAGAAATTCTGCAAGATATAGGTATAGGCAAAGACTTCTTGGAAAAGACCCCAGGAGCACAGGCAGTCAAAACCAAAATTAACATTTGGGATTGCATCAAATTGAGAAGTTTCTGTACTTCAAAAGAAACAGTCAGGAAAGTGAAGAGGCAACCGACAGAATGGGAAAAAATATTTGCAAACTATACTACAGATAAAGGGTTGATAACCAGAATCTACAAAGAAATCAAGAAAATCCACAACAACAGAACAAACAACCCACTGAAGAGATGGGCCAAGGACCTCAATAGACATTTTTCAAAAGAGGAAATCCAAATGGCCAACAGACACATGAAAAAATGTTCAAGATCACTAGCAATCAGAGAAATGCAAATCAAAACCACAATGAGGTTTCACCTCACCCCGGTGAGAATGGCTCACATCCAGAAATCTACCAACAATAGATGCTGGAGAGGATGTGGGGAAAAAGGGACACTAACTCACTGTTGGTGGGAATGCAAACTGGTTAGGCCACTATGGAAGTCAGTCTGGAGATTCCTCAGAAACCTGAACATAACCCTACCATACAACCCAGCCATCCCATTCCTTGGAATTTACCCAAAGGAAATTAATTTGGCTAATAAAAAAGCCATCTGCACATTAATGTTTATTGCAGCTCAATTCACAATAGCTAAGACCTGGAACCAACCCAAATGCCCATCAACAGTAGACTGGATAAAGAAATTATGGGACATGTACTCCATAGAATACTATACAGCAGTAAGGAACAATGAAACCCAGTCATTTGCAACAAGATGGAGGGATCTGGAAAGCATCATGCTAAGTGAATTAAGCCAATCCCAAAGAGACAAATATCATTTGTTTTCCCTGATCGGCGACAACTGAGCACCAAAGGGGAAACCTGTTGAAGTGAAATGGACACTATAAGAAACAATGACCTGATCAGCTTTTGTCCTGACTCTAGATGTACGATGTAATACTTTATCCTTTTTAGTATTTGTTGTTGTTGTTGTTGTTCTAGTACTAGCAGTTGAACTCTGTAATTAACACACAATCATTCTTAGGTGTTTAAATTTTAACTGAAAAGTGATCCCTGTTAAATTTCAGAGTGGAAAAAGAGAGGGAGGAGATGCACAGTTTGGGACATGCACAATCAGTCTTGCCCCAAATGATGGAGTTAGAAATGTGCCAGGGGATTCCAATACAATCCCATCAAGGTGGCATGTACCAATGCCATCGCACTAGTCCAAGTGATCAATTTCAGTTCACATTAGATGGCTTGGATAGGTCTAAGAAACAAAGGGATCACACAAACAAGACAAGTATCTGCTAATACTAACTGATAGAATCAAAAAGGGAGAGAAAGATCCAGCATGGGAAGTGGGATACACAGCAGACTCATAGAATGGCAGATGTCCTAAACAACACTCTGGCCTCAGAATCAGCCCTTAAGGCATTCGGATCTGGCTGAAGAGCCCATGAGAGTATTGTAGGCATGGAAAGCCAAGATACCATGGAAAAGAAGAAAAGAAGAAGACCTAAATGAAAGATCTCTGTTAGTGAGATCCCAGTGGAAAGAACGGGGCCATCAAAGAAGGAGGTACCCTTCTCTGAAGGGAGGAGAGAACTTCCACTTTGACTGTAACCCTATCGGAATAAGATCAAAGTCAGCGAACCCTAAAGGCTTCCATAGCCCTGGCAACTCATGACTAGAGCCTAGGGAGATTACTGACGCCATGAACAGGAGTGTCAAATTGTTAAGTCAGCAACAGGAGTCACTGTGTACTTACATCCCATGTGGGATCTGTCCTTAATGTGTTGTCTAATGTGCAGTGATGCTATAACTAGTACTGAAACAGTATTTTTACACTTTGTGTTTCTGCGTGGGTACAAACTGATGAGATCTTTACTAATTATATACTGAATCGATCTTCTGCATATAAAGATAATTGGAAATGAAAAAAAAAAAAAACCTGGTGTTAAATTGGAAATGGCATAGAAAATTAATTAATTTTTTTAAAAAAAATTATGTAGGATCTCTGTCTTTAATGTGCTGTACACTCTTATTTAATGCTATAACTAGTACTCCAACAGTATTTTTTTTTTCATTTTATGTTGCTATATGGGGGCAAACTGTTGAAATCGTTACCTAATTTATACTAAACTGATCTTTTGTATATAAAGAGAATTGAAAATGAATCATGATGTGATTGGAAGGGGAGAGGGAGCGGGAAAGGGGAGGGTTGTGGGTGGGAGGGAAGTTTTGGGAGGGGGAAGCCATTGTAACCCATAAGCTATACTTTGGAAATTTATATTCATTAAATAAAAGTTTAATTAAAAAAAAAGAAATATAGTGGTTCTTTCTACCATACCCACCCTCCCACCCTTGCTCCCATCACTCCTCCTCTTCCCTCTCCCATTCCCAGTCCCATTCTGCACTAAGATCCATTTTTTATTAACTTTATACACAGAAGACCAACTCTATACTAAGAAAAGAGTTTAAAAATTTGCACTGAAAGGAAAAAAAAAAAAAGCTGTCGCTCAACAGTCGAGACAAGGGCTGTTCGAAGTCACTGCATCTTGAAGTTAATTTCACTTTTTTTTGTTTTAGAAACTTAATTAACTTCAAAGAATTACCCAAGAATGACATATTCTTTGGAAGCACTTAGACATAATTATAATACAACTCTTTGAGGACAGGTCTTGCATGGGAAGTTAATTATGGTGAAACCTATTGTTCATTTAACAATTAACATACTTATGTATGACATCAGGGATCACCTGAGGCTCTTGTCATAAGCTGCCTAGGCTATGGAAGCCTTTTGAATTCAAAAACTCCATCAGTATTTAGACAAGGCCATAAGCAAAGTGAAAGTTCTCTCCTCCCTTCAGAGAAAATACCTCTTTGTTGACCACTTCTTTCCACTAGGGTCTCACTCACAGAGATCCTTCATAGAGAACATTTTTTGCCACAGTGTATTGTCTTTCTATGTCTTAAATGCTCTCGTGGGATTTTCAGCCAGACCAGAATGCCTTAAGGGCTGATTCTGAGGTCAGAATGCTACTTAAAGTGATTGTGATTCTTCAAGTCTGCTCTGTAGACTGCTTCCCATGTTGGAGCATTTACTCTTTTAATTCTATTATTATTACCAGACCCTTAATCCTGCCAATATAATCATTTTAGCACTTAAGATGGTATTCTTACCATGCAGTTTAAGGGGATTTGGGGTCCCATGGCAAGTTTTTAAACTCTACTCTTAGAAGTAAGTCCAGTGCTCAGCCCTCTGTCTCTCTGCTGAGCCGCCCGCCTGGCCTGGTCAGGTGTAATCTCTCCACTCAACATGTAACCTCGCTCCTTCCCCCCCCACCCCCAGTCTCTCAGGCTCTATCTGGAGAGGTGCCCATCTGTCCTCATGAATGTCCCTTCCCTAACAAACCTTGCTATTTTACCTCCCACTACTCTCTGTCTCACGCCTGAATTCTTTCTTGCTAGAAGACAAGAACCCTGCAATTTCTCCGGTAACAATTTTGGCAACCACTAAGGGATTTTGAGAAGACATCGGAGGTCAGTATTCCTTCCCTCAAGTGGGACTGGATCTGTGGAAGTGACCATTGAGTGTCCGGCACCTCACAGCTCTCCGAGAACGTCGCGTACTCCTCGGCCACGGCTTAGCTACAGCCAAAACTCCAGAGGGATTGTAAGGAACGGGAGGGCGATTAGGAAGGGCAGTTGGCTGAGAGCCTGGAGACCCCCTGAGCTCGCTTTGGCTTCCCGGCGGCCAGACTGTGACCCGAGGACCAAGTCTCTCTCTTGGAGGGATGCCTGGTCACGCTGCCTACTGCTATGCGAGCAGGGCTTAGCTTCGGTTGAGGCTAATATTGGCCCTCCAGGTAAACTCGGACAACTAGGTAGTGGGCAATCTTGAGCAATAGGAGATTTCGAACCCCACTCAGCCTGCAGACATCAGGGCCTTTCCCTATGCTCTCCTCCAGCTGAGATTCATAGGGGAAGGTGAGGGCAGCTGCTCACATCTTGTCCTCTGTTGCTTTCTGCCTTCCTCCTCCTCCCGGGGATCCCTCCCCCACTTTTTGCTCTCTTCACCTCCATTCCTATACCGATGGCCAGGAGAAAGGGAGAGGGAATTCCACAGGTTTCTCCATCTAGGGAAAAGCTGTTACCAGTTAACCCTTTCCAACCTGGTAGAAGGTTTTCCGTCTTTGCAGCTTATGGTAGCTTTGATGCGTCTTGAAGTTTTTGTGAGCTGTTACTGTTGCTAAGCTTGATTGTCTGAGGACTGAATCTGGAAAGGAGCTGAAGTTAACTATCTGTTTTAATTGACTGAGTGTTTGCAGTAGTCCTGATTGATCTGGCTTTGGTTGAATTATAGGAGGTTCCCAGCACTCTTTGTGAAATGTTGCACATACCCAACCCCACAGCCAGCCCTGCCAGGCCCCGGTGTGCGCAGTCTTCCCTGTAAATGGGGGACCACAGCCTTTCTCTGCACTCTATTCCAGTCCATGTGGCCTGCTGCACCCAGGCAGGCATAGCCAGATATCTCTAGGGAGAGCGCCCCCCCCCCCCCCCGGGCTGCTTTTTTTTCCTGCCCTGGAGGAATTTCCAATTCAATACTTACTACTGCTGGCCTTACCTAAGGGAGCAAGAACCTTAATCCATTAACCCTTTCCAACCTGATGGGTTTTTCTCTTTGCAGTTAATGAAAACCTAAGCAATGGGCTCATATGCTGATGACTAGTTCTTTTCTGTGCTGCTGTCCCAGACTTATCTGAGAGCGTTCACCTGTCTTGAAGGTTTCACGTTTTTTCTATTGCCATTAGAGTCTTGATTGGAAAAACTGCAATGCGAAGTTGTTTACATTGTTTATCTGTTTTTAATGTTTGGGTGATTACCCAACTGATCAGAAATGTACTAATTGTTGGCTAAACTGACTCTGACAGCTTAATTTCTAAACTGAGTCTTCCAACTTTGGGCTTCCAGTCGGATCCCTGGAACTCTCAAAGGATGAGACTCTAAAATTTGTTAAAGTAACAGCTGCTTGAGTCAATTCAGATTATGTAAAATGTATTAAAATGTTGTAAATGGTGTCAGACCTATGCTGTATTCATGTTTTTGCTTTCCAGCTAGAATGGTCTTATGAAAATGAGAGTAAATTCTGTGTATACAAGCCTTTATGTTGTTAACTAAAGTAAGCCAATACAGATTGGTTCAGAGAATTGAGTTAATGCAAACGCCCTTTGCTTTGCTTGGTTCACTTGCTCAGTTTTACATGTCTTTGATATGCTTTAAACTTGTTTCTCTTAATGATGAAGATCTTTTCAAAGTTGTAAACATGTACTAGTGTCCATGTTTGCTGTCCAGGAGGAGTTATCCTTATGTTACTTAAAAGCATGAAAATGTAATTTTGACTTTTAATTCAGATAATGCTGTGGTATTCATTAATAACTCAGTGTCTTAAGTCATCTAGGCATCAGTGCTAAGTAAAACTTGGGAAAATGTATTATGATTTTAAAATATTGTTTACAGAGTTTTCTTTAAGTTGAGTGCTAACCTAAAGTTGAAGTCTAATCTTCTGTTACAACAATGGGGTTTTTAAAAAATGTGCACTAATGTTAGTAAATATCTGGAAATGGTCTAAATCATAAATCTTGGAATCTGTTTTTGCAAAAACTGTAATGTCTATTTTAACAGTGTCTGCTTAATCGGTTGCTCTGCCATTTCTAGAGTTAGGTCCTGTGAGCTCTTTTTGACTCTGTTAAATAGTTCTAAATTATGTGAACTCTTATGTGCAAGATTTTTTTATTTCTGGTTTACCACAAAGTATGCAAGCAGGTCACCACAGTTGATTTTAACCTAAAAGGTCATAGTTCTCCTCATGGGCACGGTCTTAACTTGCAGGAAAATACTAAGTGTCAGAATTTGCCCATGACCATAGTTTTTTTAGCTCACCCTGATATTAAAGAAATCTTCAAAAATCAGGGTTGGGTTGAGCACCCCCTTGACTGACATCATAGATGCTGCCTCCTTGGTCTACTTTATTAGAGACCAGGAGAATGAGGAGCAAGCTAGCAGCAGGAGCGATATAAGGATAGGCAACAGGCCAATCAATGGCTGTTCTGCATGGTGATCCACCATCAAGGAGACCCAGCAAGGCCAGTGCACCCCAAACAGCACCTGTTTCCAATATGAGGAGCCAGGGCATTGGGCAAGCAGCTGTCATGACAGCAACTGCCTTCTGTCAGCTCTGCCAAGAGCACGGCCTCTGGACACGGAACTGTCCTGGGTGTCAAAGGACTCCTGGTTCAGAACCACAGACCTTGTGGCCCCGAGCTCAAAAGCCTTTGGCTCTGCCCAGCCTCTGCCCAGCTTCTAGCTCTAGCCACTGCTGTTGAGGGGATGGCCTAGGGTCAGTAAAACTCAAGTTGCCTATTTCTATCAGCCTCCTATTAAAGCTCTCCTCCTAGTCCAGCCAAGTAATGCAAGTCAACAGGGTGCCTCCCTGAAAGGAAATTTGCATCTCTTACAATTCTCTTCCAGCACTCCATGGATAGGTCTGGGCCTCACACACCCAGCCAGGCCTTAAAAGTCTATACAATAGTATTAAGCTTAGAAAGCCCTCCCTGCCAGTTACTAAAAACAGGGCTTTCAGTAACAGCTAACTCAAATAGTCCTGCACCTATTTGGACAGGTCCTCACTGAGGACTTAAAGGGACTATCTCTTGAGGGGGGTACACAATAATCCATAATGTAGATAATTAAATGTAAATGATTTGTTAGTCTGTCTCCTTTCCCAGCCTGAGACTCTAGTCTTGTACATTGGCTTAACTTCCTAGCAAAATTAGCTATTAGGTATCTGGAGGAAAGCAAAGCATAGCTAGTCCATTTAGAGTGTTAATTATTTAACCCTTATCCTCACCCCTGGGGACAGAAAACCAGCCCCAGAGAGGATATGGGCCATGCAGCAAATTCCTACTTCTGCAAACTTCAGGCAGTCCCAGTTTTTCTCTATCAGGTTACAGGTTCCTAGATACAGGGAAATAGCACAGTTCCTAAACCAGGCTCTTGACAGGCAGCCAAAGCAGAGCCCCCTCCTTTGGGGGAAAGAGCAAACCACAGCCTTTGCTTAGCTAAAGGATGCTATGACTGCCAAACCCAGAGAGACCCTCCCAGCTGTACTTCACTGGGAGGCAGGGCATCACCTTAGGAGTGTCAACTCAGGATCTGGGACCTGTTAAGCAACCTATGGGCTACTTTTCTAAAACCTTAGACATGGCTGCACAAGGATGGCCTCACTGCCTAAGGATGATAGCAGCAGCTGCCTTGCTGACAGAGGAGGTATCTGAAATTACATTGGGGCAAGATATTGCCCTTTATACCCCACATCAAATAAATTCTCTATTAGAGCAAAAGGGCTCTCACTGGCTCACAGATAGTAGGATACTAATGTATCAGGTCCTCCTTCTAGAAAACCCTCAGGTAAAAATAAGGCATTGTTCTACTCTAACCCAGCTACTTTAATGCCAGTCCTAGGGGAAAGTGGTCCCCTCCACTCCTGTGCTGAGACTAGAGACTTAATCTATGCCAGCAGAAGGGACCTAAAAGACAGCCCCCCCCAACTAATGCAGATGAAGCAGCTTTGTCAGACGGGACCTGCTTCTCAGGGTACGCAACAGTTATGGCATGGCACATTATTGAAGCGTGCTCTGCCCCCAGGAACTTTTGTTCATTTAGCAAAACTGATTGCCTTAACCAGAGCTCTAGATCACACTAGGGATTTATAAGGCACCTTCACTCTGCATGGAGACCTCCACTTTCCAGTAAGGTAGAAAAAGCCAACCAGGCTCTACGGAAAACATCACAAGTATAAAGATGTGTGCTTGGTAAGGAAGGTTAAGAAGGAAAGAGTATTCTTGGTAATAAAGGTTAAAAGGAAAGAGTTTTTTTAAGGAAAGGACATGGTTTGTAAGTGACTTTATCCTGATGGCTAGTGTAGACTGGATTGGAAATAAAGGAAAGTTTCAAGTAAGTTAAAGAAGGTGTGCGGAAGTCACAAAAGGTTATAAGAAAAAGAAGTGTTAAACATGCTAACTGCTGCTCCAGGAGGTATCTGTGCCATGTTCCAGGAAAAATGTTGTCCCTGGGTCAATCAGACTAGACAGGTACAAATCCAAATTCGTACTTTTCCTGGACAAAGCCAAACAGCTCCAGGATCAGGCCAAGCAGGGCTGGAATTTCTGGCCTGACATCTGGTCATGGAAATCCTGACTATTTCCTCTCCTTGGCCCAATAACTTCTGTAATCTTGCTGCTTCTCTTTGGACCCTGTGTTTTTAATACCCTTGTTCGTTTTGTCTCTAACAGACTAAAAGCTGTCAAACTCCAAATGGTCACCAGACAAGGCTTCCAGCTCATTCCACTGGATGACCTGAGCAGCCCTCCGGACCGAGCAGGACAGTCTTTCCAAGGCCACTGTTGCAACCATAAGACAGATAGCAAGAGAAAATACCCAAATCCCCCTCAGCGCCCACATGTCAGCTTTGAAGAAGTTACAAAAAATGAAACTCCATCCGTAATCTCAAAGAATTTTGGGTATTACCTCTTGAGGGGGGAATGTTAGGTAGGAAGTCAGTTATGAGCTTATGTGTGTGTAACAGGCCTAAAGAGAAGACATCTATGTCCAGTGTATGCTGCATCTCAAGGTCATCCCAATGGTGTTTCAGGGGCAGCCCAGAGTTCGCATCCTGCCCTGCCCCCTTCTACCTGATAACCTGCCAGGTGGAGGTTCCCACCCCTTCTGCCTGACAATCTTCCACAATCTCCCAGGTGCAGCCCAGTATCTGCATCTCAAACACCCTGATCCCTTCCTCCTGTCTGAAAACATTTGCAACCATAAAGTCCTTTGTGTCAGACCTTCAAGAGAGAAGTTTTTCTATTTACATCCAAAAAGCCCTTTGTTCCAAGAGGAGCAGAGGTGGGGAAGCAAGACCCATCTCCTTAAAAACCCCCAGCCTCAACTGGACTGTGCGCTCAGCCCTCTGTCTCTCTGCTGAGCCACCCGCCTGGTCTGGTCAGGTGTAATCTCTCCACTCAACATGTAACCTCGCTCCTTTCCCCCACCCAGTCTCTCAGGCTCTGTCTGGAGAGGTGCCCATCTGTCCTTATGAATGTCCCTTCCCTAATAAACCTTGCTATTTTCCCTCCCACTAAAAAAAAAGAAAGAAGTAAGTCCATAGAAATGTATGCAGACATATACAGCTTTACAGTTAAAACTTCATATACTTCATAATTAAATGTTAGGAACATGGTGATTCTTCCCACCATGCCCACCCTCCCACCCATACTTCCACCCCTCTCCTCCTCCTCCTCCCTCTATTATTCCCACTTTTATTTTTTACTGAGATCTATTTTCAATTGACTTTATTTGTATATGTTTAACTCTATGTTAAGAGTTCAAAAATAGTATGGGGAAAAAACTGTCCTCAACAGTCAAGACAAGAGCTTTTCAAGTCATTGCTTCTCAAAGTGTCAATTTCACTACAGATTGCCTAATTTTAGGTGCTCTATTAGTTATCACAGGCCAGGGAGAACGTACGTTATTTGTCCCTTTGGGACTGGCTTATTTCACTAAGTATGATGTTTTCCAGATTCATTCATTTTGTTGCAAATGACTGGATTTCAACATTGTGTAATATTCCATGGTGTGCATATTCCATAATTTCTTTATCCATTCTTCAGTTGATGGGCATTTGGGTTGATTCCATGTCTTAGCTATTGTGAATTGAGCTGCAATAAACAAAGGGATACAGATAACTCTCTCATATGCTGAATTAATTTCCCTTGGGTAAATTCCCAGGAATGGGATGGCTAGATCATATCGTAGGTCTATATTCAGATTTCTGAGGTATATTCCTACTGTCTTCCATAGTGGCTTTACCAGTTTATATTCCCACCAACAGGGGATTAGGATATGTTTTTTTTTTTTCCCACATCCTCACAAGCATTTGTTGTTTGTTGATTTCTGTATGAAAGCCATTCTAACTGGAGTGAGGTAAAACTTCATTGCAGTTTTGATATTCATTTCCCTGACAACTAGTGATTCTGAACATTTTTTCATGTGTCTATTGGCCATTTGGATTTCCTCTTTTCATAAATGTCTGTATCAGTCCTTTGCCTATTTCTTAACTGGGCTGCTTGTTTTGTTGTTGTTGAGATTTTTTTTATCTCTTTATATATTCTGGTTATTAATTTTTTATCAGTTGCACAGTTTGCAAATAATTTCTCTCACTCTGTTGGTTGCCTCTTCACTTTTCTGGGTGCTTCTTTGCAGTACTGAAACTTCTCAATTTGATGTAATCCCATTTTTTAAAGATTTATTTTATTTTATTTTTTAAATACAGAGTTACAGAGAGAGAGGTAGAGACAGAGAGAGGGGTCTTCCATCTACTGGTTCACTCCCCAGATGGCTGCAATGGCCAGAGCTGCGCTGCTCTGAAGTCAAGAGCCAGGAGCCCCCTCGGGGTCTCCCATGTGGATGCAGGGGCCCAAGGATCTGGGTCATCCTCCACTGCCCTCCCAGGCCACAGCAGAGAGCTGGATCAGAAGAGGAGCAGCCGGGACCAGAACCAGTGCCCATATTGGATGCCAGCACTTCATGCTAGGGCTTTAACCTGCTGCGCCACAGCGCCGGCCCCAGTGTAATCCCACTTGTTAATTTTGACTTTGATTGCTTGCACCTCTGGTGTCTTTTCCAAGAACTCTGCCTATACCAATGTCTTGTAGGGTTCCCTCAGTATTCTCTAGTAATTTGATGGTATAAGATTGTAGGTTTAGATCTTTAAACCATTTTGAGTGGATTTTTGTGTAAGGTGTAAGATAAGGGTCCTGATTCATACTTCTGCATGTGGAAATCCAGTTTTCCCAGCACCATTTGTTGAAAAGACTGTCCTTGCTTCAGAGATTGGTTTTAGATCATTGAACAAACAGAAGTTAGTTATAGATTCTTGGATTGATTTCTGGCATTTCTGTCCTATTCTACTGGTCTCTCCATTTGTTTTTGTACCAGTACCAGGATGTTTTAATTATAACTGCCCTGAAGTATGTCTTGAAATCTGGTATTTTGAAGCCTCCAGCATTGTTTTTGTTGTATAATATTGCTTTAGCTATTAGGAGTCTCCTGAGTTTCCAAATTTCAGCATCATTTTTTTCTAGATCTCAGAAGAATGTCCTTGATACTTTGATTGGTATCACATTGAATTTGTAAATTACTTTCAGTAGTATGGACATTATGATGATATTGATTCTTCCAATCCATGAACATGGAAGATTTTTCCATTTATTGTATCTTCTTTTATTTCTTTTCTAATTTTTTTTTTAATTCTCATCATAGAGATCTTTGACACCTTTGGTTACAGTTATTCCAAGGTATTTGATTTTTTTGTAGCTATTGTTAATGGGATTGATCTTAGTTCTTTATTAGCCATGGCATTGTTTGTGTATACAAAGGCTGTTGATTTTTGTGTATTGATTTTATAGCCTGATACTTTACATGAGAGGAAGGTTTGTTCTGCAGCTATGTGATGGAAAGTTCTGTAGATATCTGTTACGGTCATTTAGTCTATAGTGTCAATTAATTCTGCTGTTTCCTTGCTGATTTTCTGTCAGTTGATCTGTCCATTGCTGAAAGTGGGGTATTGAAGTCTCCCAATACTATTGTATTTGAATCTATGTCTTCCTTTAGCTCTCTAAACATTTTCATTAACAGCAAGGTGCCCTGAAATTAGATATGTATACCTTTATAATAGTTACATCTTCCTGTTGAATTGATCCCTTTATCACTACAGAGTGCCCTTCTTTGTCTCTTTTAACAGTTTTTGAGTTAAAGTCTATTTTCTGAATGGGGCCATCAAAGAAGGAGGTACCTTTCTCTGAAGGGAGGAGAGAACTTCCACTTTGACTATGACCCTGTATGAATAAGATCGAAGTCCGTGAACTCAAAAGGCTTCCATAGCCTTGGCAACTCATAACTAGAGCCTAGGGAGATCACCGACGCCATAAACAAGAGTGTCAAATTGTTAAGTCAACAACAGGAGTCACTGTGTACTTACTTCTCATGTGGGATCTGTCCTTAATGTGTTGCCTGATGTGAAGTAATGCTATAATTAGTACTGAAACAGTATTTTACACTTTGTGTTTCTGTGTGGGTGCAAACTGATGAAATCTTTACTTAATATATACTAAATCAATCTTCTGTTTATAAAGGTAATTGAAAATGAATCTTGATGTGAATGGAATGGGAAAGGGAGCGGGAGATGGGAGGGGTGCGAGAGGGAGGGAAATTATGGGGGGGGGGGCATTGTAATCCATAAACTGTACTTTGGAAATTTATGTTTACTAAATAAAAAAAATGAAAAAAAGTCTATTTTCTCTGATATAGGATGGCTACAACAGCTTTTTTGGGTTTCTACTAGCATGGAATATCCTTTTTCGTCCTTTCACTTTCAGTCTGTGGGCATCTTTGTTGGTGCAATGTGTTTCTTGTAGGCAGTAAATAGATGGGTTTTGTTTTTTAATCCATTCAGCCAATCTGTGTCTTTTAATTGGAAAGTTGAGGCCTTTTACATTCAAGGTGACTACTGATAAATAATGACTTTTGTTCTGACATTTTTCCATAATTATTTCTACATTTTACTTTGGCTTTCCTTTGTACTTTTACTAGGAGATTTTCTGCCTTTACTTTAGTGATGAGCATGTTTCTGCATTTCCGTGTATAACACATCCTTAAGCATCTTTTGTAAGACTTGATGGGTGGTGACAAGTTCTTTCAATTTCTGTTTGCTATGGAAGTTCTTTACTTCACCTTCATTCATAAATAGGATTTTTGCAGGATACAGAAATCTGGGTTGACACTTTTTTTTCTCTTAAAACTTGGTCTATAACTCGCTATTCTCTCCTAGGCTGTAGAGTTTCTAATGAGAAGTCCACTGGAGATCCCCTGAAAGTAATCTGGTGTTTCTCTCATGCACATTTTAGAATCTTTTCTTTATGTTTTACTATGGAAAGTTTGATTACAATGAGTCATGGTGAAGATCTTTTCTGGTCATTTCTATTAAAAGTTCTATGTGCTTCCTGTACTTGTTTATCCCTTTTTTTCTCCAAATTAGAGAAGTTTTCTCTAATTATTTCATTAAAAAGGCCTTCTAATTCTTTCTCTTTCTGTACCTTCAGTAAGTCCTAGAACCCATATGTTGGGTCATTTGATAGTATCCTATGGATTCCCAACAGTGTTTTTTAGTTTTCTAACTTCTTGTTTTTGGTCTGACTGCCTAATTTGTCTTCTGAGTTGGATATTCTTTCTTTGCTTCACTGATTCTGTTGTTAAGGCTCTCCACTGCATTTTTTATTTGTTCTATTAAATTCTTCATTTCCAAGATTTCATTTTGATTTCTCTTTAAGATCTCAGTTTTGTGGGAGGGATTTTGTTTCATGTCATGTACAGATTTAATTAGTTCATGCATTTGCTTCTGATCACTTTTAAGTAATCCTACAATCAATTTTTTGAATTCCACTTCTGGCACTTTCAATCTCATCATCTTCACAATCTAGTATTGTAGTGTTGTATTCTTTTGAGGGCATCACATTGTCTTCCTTATTCTTTTTTTTTTTTTTCTTGAATCGGTGGTTCATTTATTATTTGGCATTTGTGGTGATACTCATTGGTTTCTTTGTTTTTTCGTTGCGGCAGTTTTTATCTTTGGATTATGCCTATGGATTAGTGGAATCTCTATTCTTTCAGTGAATACCTAGAGGCATGTATTGGGTGTGGCCAGGGAGTTCTGTTCAGTGCTCCAGGCTGAAAGCCGTGTCTAAGATGACATCTTGTTCCAACATGGTAAATCTCTTTTTTTTTATCAGAGGGGAAATTTGTTCTGCTCTGTTGGCATAGACTCAGCTCACCTCCTCTCCTCAAGAGACCAGTACCTGGGCACTAACACCAGTGGGTATAGTATTCATCTGCACTGCCACAAGGACAACACAAAGTATCTGGGCAGTCCTCAGTGTAAGCTCAGATTCCCCAGCAATGTCCCTCACCAGGGAACCAGTGAACCCTGAGTGTGTGGAGTGTCCTACAGTGACTGCCCAAAGTCCCAGCCATACCCTGAGCCCTTTCACACAGCCTCAGTATTTCCAAAGTCCCAGCACACTAGCTTCCCACAGTCACAAGCACCCAGCTCCCTGTCAAACTCAAGTGTCTCCCCACCAAACTCAAGTGTCTCCACTTGGCTGGTTGCCGGTTGTGGACATGAGCTGGTGCAGCTGTTACATATGTCTAAAATGGCACCCACTGTCTATTGGCTTGTTACAGGATGCAGTTGTAGGGTGATCAGGGAGGGAGAAACATGCCCCACTTTTTTTTTTCTCCTGAGTTTGGCATGTACACTATTCACCAAAGGGCTCCAAGCCTATTCCATCCAAGCTCTTCCTGCAGCTCTATTGACAGTGGCTTGGGCTACTGCAGATTGGTCTCACCTCACCCTCCTAAACTGGTGTAGAGGCTCTTTGCTGCTGGGATCCTGAGTTGTGTGCATCACACCCTCCATGTTGGTCCACAGTATCACTCTGATTTGCATGGAGTTTCCTCTGCCATATTCTCCTTAACTCTTCCCTGAGATTATACTATCTTTGTTTTTTTTTAAACTCTTAAACTAGAGCAGTAATCTCTCTCCCTACTCCACCATCTTAATGCCTTGATGTTTCATTCTTATAAATTTGTTTCTTTTTGTATTCTATATAACTACCACTTATCAGAGAAAACATCATATTTGTGTTTTGTGGACTGGCTTGTTTCCCTAAGCCACTAAGCATAATGGTCTCTGTCACTCTATTGGAAAACTTGGATTGACTTCCAGCTTCCAGCATCTGTCTGTAACAGTCCCAGCAATTGTGGGCATTTGAGGGAGTGAACATGCAGATAGGATCGTGTTCTCTTTCTAACAGATAAATAAGTAAAAATTAAAAACCATGATGGATGTTTAACTTAAGATGCTGCTTGAAATACCTGCATCACATGTCAGAGTGCCTGGGTATGAGTCCTGACTCCAGTCTTGGATTCCAGTTACCTACTAATATGTACCCTGGAAGCAAGTGTTGGCTCAACTACTTGATTTCCTGTCACTCACATGGGAGGCAGTGTTTGCATTCTCAGATCTTTGCTTTGTCTGGGCCAAGCCCCATCTTGTGCAAGCACTTGGAGAGTCCGCATATCTCTCTGCCTTTCAAATAAATAGGGTTAAAATAAATAAATGAATGAAATAATTATATTATTTTGTACTACCCTAGCGCAAAAGTAGTGTGAGAGTCTCAGTTGCTCCATATCCCAGTAACATCTTGTATACTTACTCATTCTTTTTAATTTTAGCCATATGTATAGATTTGCTTTCATTGCTATGTCATTGTAATCTCATTTGTATTGCTAACTTACCAATGTTATTGAGCATCTTCCCGTAGCTTTATTTTAAGCCATTATTTATTTGGTAATGTACTCTTTCAAATCTTTTGCCCATTTTTATTTGGATTTCTTTTAAAGATTTTATTTGTTTACTTGAAAGTCAGAGTTACATGGAGGCAGAGAGAGAGAGAATCAATCTTCCATCTGCTGGTTCACTCCCTAGACGGCCACAATGGCCGGAGCTACACTGATCAGAAGCCAAGAGCCAGGAGATTCTTCTCCCGTATGGGTGCAGGGCCCTAAGGATTTGGGCTATCTTCAACTGCTTTCCCAGGTGATAGCAGAGAGCTGAATTGGAAGTGGAGCAGCTGGGACTCAAATGAGCGCCCATATGGGATGCCAGCACTGCAGGTGGCCGCTTTACCTGCTATGCCACAGCACCAGCCCCTGGGATTTTTTTATTATTGTAGCCTTAGTTTTTTTTTTTTTTTTATATTCCAGATTGTTATTCATCAACTATGTGATTTATAAATATTTCGTTACATTTAGTCAATTGTATTCCTTTTAATAATGTGTCTATAAGAGTAGAGGTCTTAATTTTGATAAAGATTGAATTATCAACATTTTCCTTTATGGATTTTGTTATTGATGTCATATTGAAAAATATAATTACCCAGGGCCAGTACTGTGGTTTAGAAGATTAAGCCTCTGCCTGGCATCACATATGGGTGCCAGTTCAAGTCCTGGCTGCTCCACTTCTGATCAAGATCCCTGATAATGTACCTGGAAAAGCAGCAGAAGATGGCTCAAGTGCTTGGGCCCCTGCACCCATGTGGAAGACCTAGAAGCTCCTGGCTCCTGCCTCCAGGCTTCAGCCTGACCCAGCCCTGCCTGTTGTGGTCATTTGGGGAGTGAACCAGCGGGTATAATCATGGAATCTCTTCTCATTCTCTCTCTCTCTCTCTCTCTCTCTCTCTCTCTCTCTCTCTCTCTCTCTCCCCTTCTCTCTCTCTGTCAAATAAATAAATATTTGTCTATCTATCTATCTATGTATCTATATGTAAATCACCCAAAACAAGGTTGTAAATATTTATTTTATGACTTTTATTGGTTTTCTAGAGCTATGACTTCACATTCAGAACTGTTAGCATTAATTTTTGATCAAGTATGGAATTCAAATTTGACATGCTTAAATCTAATTTATCCAGCATCACTTGTAGAAAATCCTACCCCTTCTCCATTGAATTGTCTTTACAACTTTGTTATGATCACATGCACATGCTTGAGTCAATTTCATTGGTTATAAATTGCATTATAACCACAAGAGTCACATCCTGTAATCTTTGCCACAGTTAAGTAGTTAGAAACAAGTCACAGGTCCTGAAACCTTCCAAGGCAGGGGATTATACATGGGTATGTAAAGTGATCACTGGAATCTTACTGTCTAGCTACCACGTGTTGTTGCATAAGGTAATAGTATCCAGGCTTCCAAGTATACTGTGCTTAGAATAATTGCAGGTGTGAGTATGTGTACATGCACATGTGTGTGTGTTGTTTATTTCTTAAGGGGAGAATGACCAGTCTTTTCTGGGCTGTAATCACTTCCATTTACCATTTTCAGCTTCCTGCTTCATTAGTCACACTATCTATGAAGATTAGTTTTAGGTGTCAACTTGGCTAGACTAGTGCCCAATTATTTAATCAAATATGACTCTAGGTGTTGCTGTGAGGGTATTTAATAGATGTGGTTGACATCTAAAATCAGTTAGTTCTAAATAGAGGAAATCACTCTTGATAATGTGGGTCAACTTCATTCAATCAATTGAAGGTCTTAAGAGCAAAACCTAAGCTTCCCCAAAGAAAAAGAAATATTATGCCAAGGGTGCAACATCAGCTACTGTCTGAGTTTCCAGTTTGCTGGGCTGCCCAGAGGATTTCAGACTTGTCATCCTCCACAACTGCATGAGCCAATTCCTTAAAATGAATTTCATAATATATACATGTATATCACATTTGCTGTGTTTCCCTGGAGAACATTAAAATACTAGACACTTTGTAAAGTAATTCATCTACACTACAATCCTATCCAATTTTTCTTACTTTTAAGGTTTTATAATTCCATAAGAAAATTGAAAGTATGTCATTATAAAAATTGAAAAACAAAAGACGAGGAGGGATGATAAGAGTGAGGGAAGGAGGGAAGTATCAATATGCTCTTAAAACTCTATATGTTAAGTACCAAAAAATATGTTATTGCAAAAAATTAAAGGAAAAAAAGAAACAAGGAGGAGGATTTGAGGGAGAGAGGAAGGGAAGCAAGTATGGTTATCTTCTGAGAATTGTGTCTATGAAATACAAGACATCTGTTATCTTTATAGAAATAAAATTTTAAAAAGAAAAATAATACATAGATATTATAATATAATATAATAATACATAGATATTATAATATAATTATAATTATTATAATATAATATAATAACACATTGATATATTTGGTAAATATATAAAAAAAAACTCCTTTACTATTTCAATGAGACTTTCAAAGGAAAATATACAGCTCTGAGTTCCATTTAAAGTAGATGTCAAGACATAGATGATGGCTAATAAGATTCTTTAAGATTTATTTATTATTTATTAGAGTTAGAGAGAGAGAGAGAAACCTTCATCTGTTTGTTTGCTTCCCAAATGGCAGCAATAGCCCAGGCTGAGCCAGACTGAAGTCAGGAGCCTTTAGCTCCATTTCAGTCTCCCACATGGGTGGCAGGAATCAGAGTACCTGGGCCATCTTCTGTTGCTTTCCCACTTCTCTTCTTTCCCACCTCATTAACAGGGAGACAGATCAAAAGATGAACAGCATGCAGATGTGGGAGGCCAGCATTGGAGACAGCAGCTTAATTGACCATGCCACAATGCCAGCCCCCAAGATTTGCACCTCCAGCTGCAAATGTGTTAACTCTCATGCATTTAAAAATATTTTATGAGACTCTAAAACAGTATTATTTATAAGGGAAATGTTCAAGAGAAAAATTCATGACATCATCCAATTTTCAAATAAACTTTTTAATATATACTTTGGAAAAAATGAAGAGGGACAGGTGGTTTGCAGGTATCACGATTCATTCAGTGTGGCCACTGAATTAGGGAGAAGCAGATGGCAGCTTTAATTGGCTAGAAAATAGTGGCCTAGGGAAATGACTTTTTGGTGATTCTCTATACAGAAACCCAAGAATTGTTCACCAGTCTTTGTGTATATGTGAGAATGAAAGTGCTAAAAAGAAAGGCATTAGCTAATCTTGGTAATTACCTTAGTGACTGCTGCTAGTGCACATGCAGGATCAGGAAAGCATTTGATGGTCAAAATAGCAAAGCAGCCATTGCTGGATCAGGTCAACAAGACATTACTATCTCTGTCAGATGCGGTTTTTATCCATTTACTGAAAAAAAAGGAAATTAATACTTAATCCTTTTAACAACATTATCCCAAAGAAAAGAATTTTTTTCATTAATCAAGACTACGTTGGGCATCCACAACAATTTTGAGAAGGATGTTTGTAGCCTGAAAGAAAGTCAAATACAAGCCTATTCCAATATGGCATAGATCTGTGCAGTAATTAATAGGAAAAGAATAAATACATGTGTATGTCTCTAAAATTACAGGTCTGAAAGCTAGCAATTACTGAGATACTGACAGTTTTGTGCAATGCTGATAATAACGTTATTAGGTTCTTGGTCTACACAAACTGCAGTTCCAAGTGATTTTCATGTTACTGTCTCCTTATCTCTAATCTCATTTCTTGCTTCAGAATTTTCCTAGCACAAAAGTTTTCAATAGAGTATGCTTATCAACCATTCCAGATCTCACATTATTGATCTTGTTTTATTTGTGTTGCACCTACAAGAAACATGATACTGTGACCCTCATTGGTCCATTGTGCTTTCCTTCATGGTAAACTTCCATTAGCTTTGTCCACTGTGCTCACACACACAGGCACCTTTGACTCTCTTCCACCCATTCAGCTTCAATCTCTCCCAACCTTCATTAAAATCCCTTTTTGACTGATCCCTTAACATCAAATTAAGCCTTAGCTTAATGCTACAACAATCACTCTTAATGATTTTTATTAATCTTATAATTACAGCAGTCATCCCTGTAACTTGGTTCATTGTGGTTCACACCCACTCCTTTGTCGGCTAACTTGACAAGGATGGATTCCTTGATTTTTTTATTATGTGTTCAAAAAATATTATTCATTGTAGTGAAGAAATACATATAAAACCTGCTTTACTTAGAATGCAGGCAGGGAAGGAGAGATATGAAACAATCCTGGAAAGATAAAACAATAAAATGTACAGAGTTTCATAGAATTTTTCTCTTTGAAAATCTCCCACTGCTACCTCCACTCACACCTGCTCTGAATTGCTACAGATGATTTTTCTCCATCTATTCCATCCTCATATATGCAGATTTCTCTGCTAGCACTTTCCTCATCATTTATTTAATCCGCCCATTTAGGAAACACATAAAATCTTGTCAAGGTGGATACTCAGCACAGTCACAAACTCTCGGTAAATGTCTCGGGAACAACTAGTTGTATAAATAATGACAGAGCTATAGCTTTAGTTTTCATTCCTCTTGGGATTTCACAAAAAAGTAGGTAGAGAGAGAGAGAGAGAGGAAAAATCCACAATCTGGGCACAGTGTGGATGCATCTGAGTATTTCTGCAGGTACAGTGTATAGATTTGGGTTTTTAACATCCCTGTATCATTGTTTCCTTCTGTATTTTAGGATGACATTTAAAAGAACAGCATTTAAATACAAAGAGCTTAGGGATATAAATATTCCAATGCTGTTCAGCTTTGCAGTATCTGAAAGTTTAATGAAAGTCTAATAAGTAAAATATAAACATAAATAATTATAATCCTTGCTCTCTCATGTTCTCCCTTCTTGGTCTCTCATGTTATCCCTTCTTACATGCTGAAAGGAACATGCTGCATTACTTAAGATAATAAAATTAAAGAAATAATAATGACATCAAGACCAAAAGATATTTTTCTATATTAGCATTACCACTTTTAAGAGAGTTTCCATACAGAATTGCTCTTGGTACAAGAGAGAAAGATAATAATCACACTGAATATGCCAATATTCTTGCACTGTCCCCTGGTCCTTACTGAAGAGGAAAGGCAAACTCTGATAGGGCTGGAGGTAGACCCCTGAACTAAGGGTAACCCACCTTGCCAGATCACTACAATATGAAGAGAAAAAAATGTTGCCCATGCAGGTCATGCAGATTGGCTCTGCATGGATCTAGCACAGGGATGTAAGAGAGAATTAGATGCCGGGTGGGTAATAAGAGGAATAAAAATAAAACACACAAAGATAGGCAGACATTAAAGAGTAGCACCGTCACTGAGCTGGAATAGGTTGGATTCACTGAATCAGGAATCTGCCTTGGGTCTTCAAGTCCAGTTTCTTCTCATTCCACCACACCTCTGATGGTCCAATTTCTTCTCATGTCACTGGTCTTTCTGTAACCCATTGTTGGAGATAGGTATAGGCTCCTGATCACTCATGGCTCTGACCTAATATTCTATCGCCCATTCTCATTCATTATTGTGCTTGATTTTCAACTATGGAAATTACTCATAAATAGATGCAGTAGATATCATTAGTTACTCTCTGATATCCATTCCCACCTGCACCCTTCTTTATTTATAGAAACTCAAGATGCAGGCAGAAATTCTCCAGGAAATTTGTCAGTTTCTAAGAAAAACTATAGGAAGACACACCCCTTCCTTTCCAACAGCTAACATGTCAGAATTCAACTGACACCGAGAAGGCAAACAAAATAGAGAACAGCCTGAAGTCTCAAATCTTATCTCAATTCTTATCCTGGATTTTAAGTCTTTTATGTTGAAAACTGTTTGACTTGGAGAAGCTGTTACCTTATAGATTCCTTGTGTAGATTCCTTGTAATGAAGATGACGGGAAAAGTTTAGGTCACTGGAGTCTTCCAATAGAAGAGATTCCAAATGGGTGTCCTTTTATTCCTAGTCTAGCCTTGGTACTTCATCCCAGCACATTGGGAAACAAGCATCAATTTCCCAGTGCAAACTTTGATATTAGACCCAGGCTCCAATGCAAACCAGAGGTTGAGAACTGGTATTCACGAACACTAAACTCGGAAGGCCAACTGAACACCTACATCTCTGCTGGTGCCCTGCCATCCACTTAAATCTTTGCTCCTGGGACCCATGGCAGGGATCATGTTGAATTCAAGTGGGAGAATAGCCCAGGAAATGAGATGGTTTCCAGGTGTCTTTATCATCATATCTATAAATTTGATGTGTTTTCTTTAAACTGAGTCTTCATATGAAAATGAACAAATGGGGGAGAATGAGCAGGCCTTAAAAGGAGAAAGATGAGCCGGCGCCGTGGCTCACTAGACTAATCCTCTGCCTGTGGCGCTGGCACCCCGGGTTCTAGTCCAGGTTGGGGTGCCGGTTCTGTCCCGGTTGCTCCTCTTCTAGTCCAGCTCTCTGCTGTGGCCCGGGAGGGCAGCAGAGGATGGCCCAGGTCTTGGGCCCTGCACCCCATGGGAGACCAGGAAGAAGCACCTGGCTCCTGGCTTCCAATCAGCACAGCGCAGGCGCTGGCTGTAGTGGCCATTTGGGGGGTGAACCAATGGAAGGAAGACCTCTCTCTCTCTTTCTCTCACTGTCTGACTGCCTGTCAAAAAAAAAAAAAAAGGAGAAATATGTTAGTGTATTGTAGCCTCCATAACCGAGTACCACAGACTGACAACTTCAACAAGAAGTATTTGTTTTCTCACAGTTCAGGAGGCTGGAAGTCCAAGGTCAAAGTGCCAAAAGGGTTGGCGTCCTCAAGGGCACTTGTCCTACAGAAGACAGGAGTCTCTTCACATGGCCTTTCCTCTGCACAAACACACCTAGTTTCTCTCCAGGTACACAACTCCCTCTGTTACAGACACCAGTCAGAATGGATGGGTCCCCTAGTAGCAGCCTTACTATAGCATAATCATCTCTTTAAAGGCTCATGTTCCAAATGAAGTCATATTCCAGGCCAGTGGGAGTTAGGACAACAGTTTGGCTTTGGGAAGTGATCACAATTCAATCCCTCAACAAGAAAGAGGAATTTTTTGGTACCAGTGGGGGGGAAAAACCCCTCCCTGGGCACACATTGACAGCTGGGTCCCCTGCAGCACTTGGGAAATCTAGGCATGCTTAGCAGCTGAGAAACCCGCTGGGCATTCCTGAGCCCTTCCCAGTCTTCCTAAAAATCACCCTGTGGCCTTCCCAGGGCACTCCCCAGCCCATGCGATCACACCCACTGCACAAGTCCTCGAACAGATGTCTTTGGCATATGCCCCTGAGTGCTGCAGCCAGCTCCCAGTGGAGGCTGGGGGACAGCCCCCTTTTTACTGCTCAGCCCTTCTTGGTAGCCGAGCCAGCCCATTTGCTCCAGAACCACTTGGGTTATTTTAAACTCCTACTTTTTTTTAAAATAGCCAGCAGCAGACTTGCTACATTTCCACACATGTTTGAAAGCCGAGAATTTTTTCTCTGATTCAGACCAGACTGCTGAAATGTCAGACTCTGAGGACTCCCACCGTCCAAGTCATGCAAGCTTGGGTCCCACACAGTGGGCAATGCCGATTCCCTGAGCATCTATCAAAGCTGCTGTGCAGTGCCCAACTGTGTGTCTCCTTCTCATTTGAAAGATTCTGTCATTTGTGTCAGTTAACAAGCAGGGGTTTCTAACAAGGATTCTTCTAAGCACAGCAGGCTGACCTTGAACTCCATGAGTTTTAGGTAATCAGTAGGGTGTTTCTTGTTGGCAAACTACAGTAAACATTTCCAGAAACTGTCACCATCTATCACACCAGGGCTCCTGGTGCTGTCTTATACCATCTGCACCTGGGAAAGCTTAGGATGACTGCTCATGGATGAAGCCAGTGAGGGAGGAGACCCGTGTCTGTGGATAATCCTCCTACTTCCAAACCCCCCGTAATTTCCTCCATAGCACGGGTGCTGTGTTGTGTTTTTCTCTTGTATTTCGATAAAATGCTCACTTAACAGCATGACTGGGGCCTCAGAGACCGGGAAATCCCAGGTCCTTTCAGTCTCAGGCAGAGAGAGATCTCCACAGAACCTCAGGGGTCAATGGCAGGCAGGTTGTTCGTCGACTGCCTCCAGTCCCTCTCTTCTCCAGACTCTGCCCCACCAAGCTGGTGCATTAGTGCCTCTGAATGTGTGCCTCTGAACCACGTTTGGCTCCAACTCCATTCTCCCTCTCATCTTTGCCTTCGTGAGATGTGTGAGAGCCTGGTGACAAATTTGACCATGAAACTAGACTTTGGAAATTGTCTCTCAACTTCAATCCAAAGGTGTTCGTTTCCAGAACACATCTTTACGGCTGGTTCCACACTAATATCTTCAGGGGCTTCCGCAGATGTTGCCAGTGCGTGTGCTTGCAGGAGAGATAAAGCCTGAACTTATTCAGTCGTCCCCTGTATAGCAATGCTTCCTATCCCTTCCATCTTTCTGTGAGCGGACAACATGACGAGAATGTATCAAGTGATGGCCCTGCAGGGGAGAATACACATCTTTATTCCCATAATGGAAATTCCAATGTCCATTTAAGTAAATTTAGTGAAAGGTGGAGATGAGACGGTAATAAAATAAGAAGACTCCCTGGGCATGTCTTGTTGACAGACACAGAATCATGACATTTCTGCAGCAATGAACCTGAATTGCTTGATATCCATTTCTGTCACAACTAGCCTTGGGTTTCTGCCTCCACGGGGATGTGCTCATTATAGCTCAGAGCAGTGTGGATGGGGGGAAGTAAGGGGATGACATTCTTATTCAACCCCAGACCTGGCTCCATCAAGTTTTCATGTTTTTTCACATCTATCCTTTTTCTTGGAAAATTGATAAGGGATATAATTACTGTTGGAAAAAATAGGTCAGAACAACTTTTCTGCTACAGGGACTAGAGGCAAAGTGGAGGTGTCAGAACAGAGACCCTGCTTACCTTTCTGTTCTCCTGTTATGGATTAAAAGCTGTTCAGCATCAAACACAAGGGACCCAACTACATGAGCCATCACCACTGTCTTCCAGGATCTACATTAACAGAAGACTGGAGTAAGGAACTGGAGCTGAGTGTAGAACCCAGGCACTCCTATGTGGGACTAGGTGTCTCTTAACTAGGCTAACCGCCCACCCCTCTCCTAATTCTTTATTGTTAGCTTGCCCAGGGTGACTTCTATCCCATGTCTGTGTCAGGTGAGCTGCCTAACCCTACCAAGACACAAGCTTCACCTTTCTCCTGAGTCCAGAAGACATGCACTCCCACTATATCTAGACACTGGTGATAGGAGGCATCTCAAGGACACTGTCATCTCTCTTAGACTCCAGTGACTTTCTGCTTCTGTCTCCTTCCTATCCACTTGCTTTACAGAACACTGGCCTTATTTTACTCTATGTCACCTATAAGACAGCTGTACTCCCCTTCCAGCAACCCATGTCACTGGTTGTCCCTAAGCCTTGTTAGGGTATTCTTCCAAACACAAAATAATTCTTTTTTCAGGAGAATTCTAGCATCTGATATTTAATAAGATTGCTTCCATTTTATCAATTACCTTTGTAACCCCAGAAATAATGTTTTTGTCACTAATGTTAAAAGAAGTATAAAAATGATGTGTCAAAGTGAAGGTTGGGAGTAGGGAGGAAGTAGTTAACTTACTACCTGCTGCCCAGCCAGACCTTTCTTAACTTTTCCTATTCTGAGTGTTAGGGGGAGCAACAGGTTGATGATGGTATTACTGTTTTGGGGTATATCTTAGCAGGAATAACTGTTGAGTCACTGGTCTTATGAGAAAGCCTCCCTCCTGGATTCATTGTCACTCTGCTATCACATGGAGCAGAACTGGCCACCTTGATTTGTGACTCCCTTCCAAAAGTGTCATGTAGCACACATTAAGTTAAATAAAATGCAAATTCGTATCATATTAAGAATATCTTATCATTCCCAGGTGCCAGGAACATCCCATGGTTGTGAATTATACCTTTAAGTGTGCTCTTTGGAGGCACAAATCATGCACTGCTGAAGATTACCTGTACTGCGGTCAGCTCAGGCTGCCATCACAAAATGCCAGGGTCTGGGTACCTTCAGTTATTTTCTCACAGTGATGGAGACGAGATGTTAAAGGCCAGTGTGCTGTCAGTGTTGGTTTCTGGTGAGACTTCTCTTCCTGGCCAGTGGACAGCCACCACAATGCTTTCAACACCCACTCCGAAGATCACATCACAGAGCAGGTAGCGCTGACCTTATTTAGAGAGGAAGGAACACAGTGGCAGACAGTTGCTTTCTTCGGAAGTATCTTTGCCTCTTGAGGATCATGGATAGGACTGGAGATCACATTCCTGCCTCACTGTGAGACCTCAACATCTTCACACTTGCACGGCGGGAGAAGGGCAGTAGACAATGGCAATAAAATGGAAAAAATCACACAGATAAAAATGGTCTGCTATCGAGCTGGGCAACAGCATGGCATAAACCAGGCTCTGATTAATTTAACCTTCCACATCTGTAAAATAGAAAGAACTGGCTCAATTCCAGAATGTCTCTGACACAAGAGTTGGGATTAGTGCTAGAAACACCCAACCTAGCTTATCTAAGCCATTATCTGATAACTATAAGCAAGAAGGAAAGTCTGGAGCTCTGTTAAAATTACTACATTCCCAGACCTTTTTTTACCTCATAATGTGCTTACCTCACTGGAGTTTTAACTTGATTGATATTTGTTAAATTATTTATATCTGTCTTGATCTTCTGAGAGGCTGTCTTTTAAGCTAAGGACACAGCATGGTACTGAGGCATGCCTGAGATCAAAGGCCTGCTGCGGAAGTAGCTCTGCCGGACAGAGTCTCTCCTCTGTAAAATGGGACCGTTACCCAGACCTTGTGGGATTCTGTGAGGATTAGAGCAGCACATGTAATGGGTCTAGCGCAAGTGTCTGACAGCATGGAGAGTGTTTAGTAAAGGCATTTTAACTTTTAGGGAAGAACTAATTGAGGGACCTAGATGTGACTGAATGTATATGCCAATATTTTGAGAGCCAGGAGCAAAACACCAAGTTTCCAGATTTCGGGACAGATTTTACCTAGAGTAAGTCATATTTAAATGTATAAAGGCATGACTTTCTGGGGTTACTAAAAATCAATCATAAGTTTGTAAGAGAGAATTCAATAGTAATAGCATTTCTTCAATTTTTCAGAATTATGATTCTGATGAAGATGTCTAATTCTGGTCAATCACAGATAAAACGGTGACCTTAGATCAAAGGATGGCACAATAGCGTAGTCCTGCAGTGTTTAGTGGTGTTTTACTAGCAATACCTAAGCGAGATCTGTGGAAAAGTTTTCTTAAAGGATCGGATAATGTTCCTTGTTGGAAGCAGAAAAATTCCTTCCTATATTTAAAACAGAATTACTTTCTCAGCATTAAAATCATCATCTATTTCTCCTGGCTTAGTGGTAAATGGAGGCCAAGTTGGCATGACAGCAGGATTTTAAGCATTATAACTTTTATATAAGTTTTTTGTGTCTGTGTGAGTTAGGGAAGTAGATCCAACTCTTCTTTGCATTTGAGCGTGTATGGGGAGAGAATGGCAGGGAAACAAAGACAGGGACAGAGTGAAGGGACACAGAAAGGCGATTATTAGAATGATAGATATGGGTCAACCATTACAGAGAAGAGTTTTGAGTCCTCAAAGTGAAGTTTCAGTGATACTTCCCCTTGCAAAGCAAGCAAATATTGAATGCTATGGTATGGACATGAAATGTTTTCCAAAAGCCCATGTGTTAAAGATTTGAACCCCAAGGTGGTGCTATTGGAAAATGGGTGGAAGCTTTAGGAGGTGGAGCCTAGTGAAATATTCTTAAGTCTTTGAAGGTACACTCTTGGAAGGCAGTTCTTTTTCTTTCTGCTGCTTTTTTCTTTTTTTTTCCCCTGGTACTTCGGCCAAAGCTGCTTTCTCAGGCACAGTAGGAGGGAGGTGAATCGGAAATGGAGCAACTGGGACTTGAACTAGCATCCATATGGGATGCCAGCATGACAGGCAGCAGCGTTATCTGCTACATCACAGTGTCAGCCCCAACAAATAGATCTAATTCCTTGTTATAAACATAGGCAAGGAACATATAGCTAAAAGACCAAAGTTAACACATTAAATTTAGGTAACCAGGCAAATTTCTTTCTTTATATGTTAATGTAAGTTCATCATCAACAAGTTTTTCAAATGTGTTGAGGTGGGAGTTTAACCTAACAGTTAAGATTCCAGTTAAGAGGTAGGTATCTCACATTAGAGTACTTGGGTTCAGTTCCTGGCTCTGGTTCATGATTCCAGCTTCCTTCTAATGCAAACCCTGAGAGGATTATGGTTTAAATATTTGGGTCCCTGCCACCAATATGGGAAAATCCAGATAGAGTTCTGGGCTCCTGGTATTTGGGGAATGAACCAGAAGATGGAGGATCTTTTTCAGTCTCTTTATTTTTCTGCCTTTCAAATAAAGTAAAAATGAAGTTTTGATTTTTTAAAAGGAAAGAATAACAAGAGGTGCATACTTGGCTTAGAAGTAAAAGCACAAGTTAAAATTCTTGTGTCCCACATTAGAGTGGGAAGGTAGTTCTTGAGAGCAAGTTGTTATAACAGGCTGAGTTTGGCCCAACCATCTGTCTCAGCGCTTCCTGTGGTCTTTCTTCCTCACACACACTCCACCACTTACCATGGGACCCTTGACGCATGTCCATCTGTCTCTCCTTACAAAGTCACCATTATTGCATTATGAAGGCTCCACTCTAACAACCTGCTCCAATCTAGTTATTTCCCAAATGCCTTACATCTAAAACCCCATAATTGAATTAAGTTTCTGTCCTCATAGAATCAGGACTTGAGGACCAAGCCTTTGACACACGGTCCTAATCTAAGCTAAAGTCCAAACCATCATATTAATTCTACGATTAATTTAAGGAGTTAAGTAAAAAAAAAAAAAATAAGTTTATTTGACAGATAGACAGTGAGAGAGAGACAGAAAGAAAGGTCTTCCTTCCATTGCTTCACTCTCCAAATGACCGCCACAGCCGGCACTGTGCCAATCCAAAGCCAGGAGCCAGGTATTCTTCCTGGTCTCCCATGTGGGTGCAGGGGCCCAAGCACTCGGGCCATACTCCACTGCCCTCCCGGGCCACAGCAGAGAACTGGACTGGAAGAGGAGCAACTGGGACTAGAACCCGGCACCCATATGGGATGCCAGCACCACAGGCAGAGGATTAGCCAAGTAAGCCATGTTGTTGGCCCCAAGTAAAAAAATTTAAAATATATTCATTTTATATTTGTATATAGTGATGATTTTACCTTTTTAAAAATACTGCAATAGGTTGGGCATCTGACCTACCAAGTAAGACTCTGGTTAAGATGCCTACACACCATATTGTGGTGCCTGGGTTGAGTGGCAACTCTACTCCCACTCCAGTTTCCTGATATTGCACACCTTGAGAGTTAGCAGGTGATAGCGCAAATGGTTGACTCCCTGCCACTCATGTTGATGACTTGGATTGAGTTCCCAGCTTTGAGCTCTTTCTGCCTCTCAAATAAATAAATATGTAAAGTAAATCAGAGAATAAGTAATAAATAAAATACTATCTTTTAGCAGTAGTTTTCTGATTCTATGGGCCCTCAAAGATCTCTAAGAACACCTACTACAACAACTTGCTAAAATAACAGAAATGTTCCCAGTGTCATTTGGTTTTCTAATCAGTTTCCTTAATCCCTGTAATCTCTGGGGGCCCAAAATATTTAAAAGCAGCTTGGTGATCTGTGTTCCACTGTAATTCAATGTAATTCAATTTTTCCCTAAAAGTAGCTTTTTAACCTTAAGCCTATCTCTGACTCATCCATAGATCTTATTAAAGCAAGATTGTAAGGCCTAATCTGAGTTTTTGAGTTAGTAGATCTGATTTGGGGCCAAAAACTTTATAATTCTAATAAGTTCTCAGATGATATTGATGCTGATGGTCAAGAATACCACTTTGAGAACCAATATCTGAAACTGAGCCTAAATTTATTGGCCAAAGCACTGACAAGGAGCATCAGATCTTGTTCTTATTCCAGTTTATTGATCATAGCTCTTTTGTCTCACTGTATTAATGTGATTAATTGAACCAAGACCTTTCTAAAATATATTAGACAACTGTCCCAACCAATTCACCAAAATTCTTTATGGCCAAAAGAAAATCAAATTTGTGCATTATATTTTCAGTTTAAATTTCTAAAATAGCAACACCACTCACCCATGAAAAATAAAACTGTGATTTTTTTCCTTAACCTATGACAGGAGGCTTCCTTAGATTCAAAATATAAAACTCCCAGTATAATTTTCAATAAATGTTTTTGGGATGTGTGAGATGAATTGTAGTGAAGATCAGCATTAGTTAAACCATACATGTTCACTGGTGATTTTTATTATTAACATCTCTAAGTTAATAGTTAATTTTGTCAATGGTGTGACAATTGCATATGCAGTTAACTGAAGCAATTATATTTTCTATGTAGGCAATGCTCCAACTGAGATAAAGTATATAAATATATATTGAAAATCTATGTGTACACAGCTTACAGTGTGTGTTAACATGATTGCACTAATACTACTTTAGCATTCAACTGTCTTTCTCAACATGATTTGATTATCCAGAAATCTCTTGGCAAGAAGATAAACATTGCAAATAACTTCATTGCTTATTCTAGGAACTTCCAAAAGCTGCATTTAAATGAATATCAGACTGCTTAACACTTTAGTCAATAGCATCACACATCTGTTCACTCTTCACAGTCTTGAGACTTTGTCTCAAAAATCCTTGTCTTTCTATGTCCACAAATCCTAAACTACTATATCATGATCTTTATCCAATCCTAATAAAGCCTCTGTATTAAAAGGCTCACTTTAAACCAGACTCCAGACTTTCATATATATTCTCTCTCTGCCCTCCTGATTAGACTCACAAGTAGTATGCTTTCTTAGCAGCTCTGTCTTATCAATAGGCTTTTTGGTGTTTTTCTTTTTTTTTTTTTAAGATTTTGTTTTGAAAGTCAGAGTTACAGAGATAAAAGAAGAGAGAGAGAGGGAGAGAATGAGAGAGAGAGAGAAAGGGAGAGAGAGGGAAATATCTTCTATCCTCTGGTTCACTCCCCTCTGAAATCCACAGTATGGCCAGGTCTGTGCCAGGCTAAGACCAAGGTCTACATCTGGGTCTCCCAACATGAGTGCAAGGGCCCAAGCACTTGGGCCATCTTCCACTGCTTTCCCAGGTGCATTCACAGGAAGCTGTATTGGAAGTGTAGCAGTTGGGACACGAACCACATGATCCGGTACCCATATAGGATTTAGCACAGGGGCTGCAGCTCAACCCACTAAGTCGCAGCACTAGCCCCAACTTGCCAGAAATTACAAGAACTTTCCTCCACCTTGATGGGTTTCTTCTCCAGAAGTATATTCTCTCCAAGCTATTTCATCTCCCATAATTAGTCAAGTTTGCAGCCAGAGGTGGTCTGGCTTTTAGGGTGAGGTTGAACCATGAAGTACACAAAACACACTTCTAAGCAACTGTTCCCAGATTCCCATTGGCTTGTCTCAGTCACACAGGATCTGTTGACACTGCCTCTGTGATAGATATCTGCTTCTCACATTTTTTCCTCTATGACTTCAAATAATCAGGTTAGCTTTCTAAATGGCAAAATTCACCAAGGATAATTTGGAATCACAGTGATCATGTTGCAAAAAAAAATTGACAGGATCATAATTGTTCATTTGAGAGACACTTTAGAACCAAAAGAGAACAAAATTTAAAACATTGTGTTATCTGTAGCTTGAATGGAATGGGGAAGTATCTAAATAAAATTCAAGAGGAGAAGCAGGATGATGGCTAAGATGCTCAAAGGACTCCCTGTACACAGGGACACCAATCTGAACAGCTTTTCATTCACAAGTCACCCTCACAAGAGCTACAGAAACCAAAAGAGAGATCACAATGCCTGGTTCTAATATAATTTTATAAAGTCAAATTAAGGAAAGAAGAAACAAAAGAGTTGCCAGTGTTACCCCTCCCCCTGCATGTAGAAGAGGGAACTGAATCTCAATGCTGGCCTACCCCAACAAGACAGAATTAGAGAGAGCCCCACAGCCATTGACCCCAGGTCTGTACCTGCAGACTGTGTACTTGGACTTTCCAATCCTCCTCTTCCAACTGTTGGTAGAAGTCAGCCCTCTTGTTGCCCTGAGACCCAGTACCTTTGCCCCTCAAGTCATTCTGGTAGACTGATCTGCTATACTTGTCCTGGCATAAGGCAGAGAGACTTGTACTCCGGTGGGACACACTCATTTCAGCTTATATTGCCACTGGCCTCAGGTTATACTAATGTGTACTCCCAAGACATTGTCAGGTCTGGTGACTGGCAGACCCAGGTGTAACCTAGTCTGGTGTCAGTCTGAGCAAGAATCTGTCTTTATCAAACCCTTCAGACAACAAGGAGATATGGTGTCTTGGTATTCAGGGACAGGTTAGTGAAGCCCACCAGTGGGAAGATTCTGACAGTTTCAGTCCCTTAGCAAATGCTTGTGGACATAGTTTCCAGACCCGAGTTGGTTTAAGGTGGAGATCTTGCTCTAACATGATGGATTTATTTTTTGGTGTGTATCATCACCAATCTCATGTGGGCCTGGTGTATGCCAACAAAGATCACACAGGGTCTGTTGACTTTGAGACCTATGTGTGACCAATCTAGTGCTTGAATTGGAAATGTAGGGAATTTACTCCTCTTACAATCTTGAGCATACAGCAAGAAATCACAGGACTGTTTTTAGAGCCAATATCAGGCTGTTAGAACCCAACAATGGACAAATTCTAATGGTCTCTGTCTCTAGGACAGTGATAAGAGATGGGCCCTCTGGACTTATTTCAGTCGAAGTAGAGTTCTGTGGTTCCTATTGATTAATCCTGTATCCCAGGCAACATCATGTGTGGCTGGTAGAAGAAGCATTTGGCAGTGAATTCACTTCAGCAGCAGACAAATCGTAGATGGGTGGGCTTTGATCCTACATCCAAGTTGTGCTATTGGTGAATTATGTGCTCTGGGTATGATCTAGCATCATAGCAATACTGGCCACAGGACTAGGAGTCTGAGCCTACTCCAGCCCTAGGAAGAGGCTTATAGGGAAAGGCTATCACTGTTTAAGCATCCCACAATTAATCCTGAACAATACACCAATTGCAAATTTGGGACAAATCTGAGCTTGAATAATATTGTGCAACTGAAATAGCAAAAAAATATCAACAGCACACTGAGGGCAAATCTCAACATAGAGTACTATCTAGCACTGAAATAACAGAAGTGCCTGCCCAGAAGCTCAGAGAAAACAAACTCCTTAAAATTTCTGAAAGAATAGTCATGAATAAGCCAGATTATTTAACTAATCCTTTGATATACACATGACATTATAAACCAAAAAACATAAGAAACTTTCAGGGAACCATGAAGAGTAAAATAAGGAGCTAGAATCAAATCAATGCTCAGATGAAGATTCTCAAAAAGCCATTTTATGGAAATGCAACAATCTCCAAAAGAAAACAGAGAAATGACTTACTCTTCTAACCGAGAGAATCAAGATAGAAGTAATTAAATAAGATCAAACAGGAATCCCTCAAATGAAAAGTATACCCAGTATAGTTAAAACTGTTGGAAAGTATTAAAAGCAGATCAGATAAAACAGAAGAATCAGTGAGATCAAAGACAGGCTATTCAAAAATACACATGTGGGGTAGAAAAAAGAAAAACAAATCAAGAGGAAGAAAGAAAATTTTCAGAATTTGGGGGACAGCATGAAATGAGCAAATATCCTACTTGCTGGGATAAAAAAAGACATTGAGAATGCCAAAGAATATACAAAGAGATAACAACAAAAGTCATTCCAAACCTAAAGAAAGACACAACTATCCAGGTACAAGAAGGTGAAAAGTCAGCAGTTAGGTTCAACCCAATGTAGTATACTGCAAGACATAGTATAATAAAGCTCTCCAAGGTTAAAGATAAAAGGATACTTCAAAGATGCAATAAAAAGCAGCAAATAACAAATAAAGAAGTCTCAACTTGATTGCAAACTTCTCAGCAGAAACCTTATAGGCAAGGAGGGGGTGGGATGATATTTTCACAGAATGAAAGAGGAAAACCTGTCAGCCAAGAATACTGTGCCAACAAAGCTATATTTCATTTATGAAGGAGATATGACAACATTCCTATACAAACAAAAGCTGAGACTTATCTTACAAGAAATGCTAAAGAGATTTCTTCTAACCTAAAGAAGCCAATACTAAGAAGAAATTTTCAAAGGTAGAGAAATCACTGGTAACGGTGACTATACAAATACACAATGCTCTAATATTGTGCACATGTTGCATAAACCATTAGTATCTTCATTGTGGAGGCTAAAAATAACAACTACATTAAAATGTAATGACATAGGCACAATACCAAGATGTAAAAGAAAAAAATCAAAAATTCAAATAAGGAGAAATGGAATACAAGAATAGAGTCCTTTATTAGTATTTATCTCTTTGTGATTTTGTTTGTTTCCCTATCTTTATAATCAACATTAAGTTGCTATTATTTCCAGAAGCTTATTATAACCAAAAGAAGTAATTTTGTAAGCCTTAAGGTAATCACAAAGCAGAAAGCTATTATAGACTTAGCAAAAATAATAAGCAAGGAATCAAAGAATGCTGCTGGAGAAAATCACTTAACAACAAAGGAAGAGGGCAAGAGCGGGAGAAGGCTGGGGCTGGTGTTGTGGTGCAGTGGATTAAGCTGCTGCCTGCTTCACTGGCATCCCATATGGGTACTGGTTGGAGTTCTGGCTGCTCCACATCTGATCCAGCTCACTAGTAGTCCAACTGGGAAAAGCAGCAGAACATGGCCCAAGTAGTTGGGCCTCGGCACCCACATGTAAATGTGGGTGAAGCTCCAGGTTCCTGGCTTTAGTTGCCCATAACTAGCCATTGTGACCATTTGAGGAGTGAACCAACAGATGGAAGATCTCTCTCTCACCCCCTCTCTTTTTTTTGCTCTCTCTCTCTCTCTCTGTCTTTCCTTCTCTGTAAGTCTACCTTTCAAATAAAAATAAATAAATTTTTAAAAGGAGAAAGAAAATACCTACAATAAAGCTAGAAAACAAGCATCTAAATGGCAGTACTATCACCTTAGCTATCAATAATTATCATAAATCCTTTATCACTCAAATACAATAAATATTTTTTAAAATATAGAAATCATCTTGAGGTTAAACTCTCCAATTAACCCAGAGTGGGGCCAGCACTGTGGCATAGTAGGTTAAGTTGCTGCTTGCCGTGCTGGCATCCCCTGTGAGTGCCAGTTCCAAACCTGGCTGCTTCATTTCCAATCCAGCTCCCTGCTAGTGCACCCAGGAAAGCGGTGGAGGATGGCCCAAGCACTTTGGCCCCTGAACCCATGTAGGAGACCCAGGAGAAGCTCTTGGCTCCTTCCTGGCTTCGGATCAGCCCAGCTCTGCCCGTTACAGCCATTTGGAGAGTGAATCAATGGGTGGAAGTTCTCTCTCTCCCTCCCTCCCTCCCTCTCTCTCTCTTTCTAACTCTTTCAAATAAACAAATCTTTAAAAAATAAAAACCTAGGGTAACCAAATTGATTTTTAAAAAAGACTGAAGTATATGCTACTTACAAGAAACTCATTTCATTTCTAAGGGCACAAATAGACTGAAAGTGAAAGGGTAAAATAAGACATTCATGTAAATGGAACTGAAAATAAAGAAGGAATAGTCATAGTTCTATCAGATAAAATAGATTTTAAATACATAGCAGTAAAAACAGACAAGGAAAGTCATTGCATAATGATAAACAAGAGAAAGTAGCAATTATGTTATATTGCCTGGCCCAGTCCAGCCATTGTGGCCATGTGGGGAGTGAACCAGCAGATGGAAGAGTTCTCTCTAACTCTCCTTCTCTTTCTCTGTCATTCTTCCTTTAAATAAATAAATCAATAAATCTTTTTCTAAAAAATGAGGAATATATCTCAATAGACACTTCTCAAAAGAGGACAGAAGGCCAATAGGCACATGAAAAAACAATGTTCAACCTCATTAATCATCGTGGAAAAGAAAATCAAAACTACAAAGTGATTATCACCTCACTCCGGTTTGATTGGCTGTTATCCAAAAGACAAAATGTAACAAGCACTGGCAATAATGTGGAGAAAAGGGAACTCTTTATTTATGGAAATGTAAAGTAGTACAGCCACTGTGAAAACAGTATGGAAGTCCCACAAAGGTTTATAGTTTTTTTTTAAAGAGAGCAAGTAAAAGAGAGAGGGGGAGATTCTGTCCTGGTTGCTCCTCTTCCAGTTCGGCTCTCTGCTGTGGCCCGGGAGTGCAGTGGAAGATGGCCCAAGTGCTTGGGCCCTGCATGCACCCCATGGGAGACCAGGAGAAGCACCTGGCTCCTGCCTTCGGATCAGCACGGTGCGCCGGCCGCAGCGGCCATTGTGGGGTGAACCAACGGAAAAGGAAGACCTTTCTCTCTTCTCTCTCTCACTGTCCACTCTGCCTGTCAAAAAAAAAAAAAAAAAAAAAGGGGGGAGGGGGGAGAGAGCTATTCCATCTGCTGGCTCACTCCCTAGTTGGTTACAACAGCCAGGCTGAAGCCAGGAGCCAGGAGTTTCATTCCCTGTCTCCACAAGTTGCAGGTGCTCAAACATGTGGGACATCGTCCACTGTTTTTCCCAGGCCATTAGCAGGGAGACAGATCAGAAGTGGAGCACCAGGGACAGAAAACAGTGTTCATATGGAATACAGATGTCTGAAGCATTGGCTTTAACTGCTTTGCTACAACTTTGGCCCCTAGAATTTTAAAAATAGAATATGGCCAGTGTTCTGGCTAAGTGAGTAAAACCATCACCTGCTGAATCTCATATGGGAGTCAATTCTAGTCCCAGCTGCTCCACTTCCCATCAAGCTCCCTGCTAATATGCCTGGAAAAAACAGCAGGATGACCCAAGTACTTGGGTCCCTACATCCATGTGAGAGACCCAGAAGAAGCTCCTGGCTCCTGACTTGGGACTTGCCTAGCTGGAGCTGTTGCAGCCATATGGGGATGGAAAAGTTTCTCTCTCTCTCTCTCTCTCTCTCTCTCTCTGCCTTTCAAATAAATAAATAAATCTTTAAAAAAAAATAGAATATGTCCAGAAATTCCACTGCTGGCTATACATCAAGAAAAATTGAATCAGTCTAGAAGGCTTCTATAATTTCACATTTATTACATCCTTTTCTAAAGACCCATGGACAAGAAATAGAATCAACCTAAGTGTACATCCACTAATGAATAAAGAAAACATTTTCTATATAGACAATGGAAAATTACACAGCCATCAGAAAGCATGAAATCTTGTCATTTGTAGCACTGTAGATGGAATTGGAGGTCATCATGTTAAGTGAGATAAGCTAAGCAAAGAAAGGCAAATATCACATGATCTCACTCAATTTTAGGGTCTTTAGATAAGGCTGTTTCATAGAAGTTAAAAATGTAATGATGACTATCAGAGGTTGGGGAGGACAGGGAAATGGCGGGGTTAAGAAGAGGCTAGCTAATGGATAAGAAGTTATAAGTATTTAGGAAGAAGTTCTGGGGTTTTGTTGCATAGTAGGATAAATAATGTTAATGAGTTGTATATTTCTCTATAAAAAACTAGAAGATAGAATTTTAATATTTCCAACATAAAGAAATGTTAAATGGTTGGAGAGATAGATAGGTTTATCCTAATTAAACATTACAAAATGTATACATATACCAAAAAAATCACATGGTATCCTATGAATATGTATAATTTTTATATGACTGTAAAACATTTTTAAATAAAAATAAATTTGGAGCACAAAGTTGTTTCCTTAAGAAGATTCTTGGCCAACACAAAAGAAAATGTGAAAAGTGGAAAACTTCCTCTCCTTCTGATAACTTCTGAATCACAAGAGGTATCCAGTAGCCTTTATGTTACTGCTCCTTTTCCACCATATTCCATCAGAATATGCTACCAAAATATGCCTTTTGGCATAAAAGTCCATTTAAGTTGAGAAATAACAGACACAGGAAAAGCTCTGAACACAGAGAATCAGTTACACTTTTGTAAGGGAAATTTCCATTTTATAAATGAAATCTCCATTTGAAAGGAAGACCTGTCCGGGCCGGAAATGGAAGGATGAAACTAAATCACAAGAGCCTCTCACCAGTGGAAAAGGCATGAACTGAAAACTGCATGATAAATCTTAATCTTGTTAGTCATACTGTCATTACTCACCTTCTCAAAATTCACCTCCCTCACACCCTTCCTCTTTGTTTTACTTGAAGATATTTAAATCCAAGTCCTTGCCACCTTTAAAGTTATCCTTCCCTGAGTTTCTCTCATGTTCATAGGTGTTGATAAATCTCACTTTATTTTCCTCTTGTTAACCTGCTTTCTCTCAGGCCTCATCTGAGAACTTGGGAGTGTATAAGGGGAGATTTTTCCTCCCCTATGCTCCATACCTTTTGTCAAAAATGTTAAGTTAGAAATATAGGGGTTAAGATTAAAGGAAAATGTTACAAAGTGTTCATTGACACAGGCACTGCAATATCAACCTGAACCCTGCTTCAATTATACAAATTCAGGTCTGGAGTGAACACACTACGCAGATCGTGGGTGTCTCTAAAATTTATCTTCAGACATTCTTCATGTTTCAGTCCATAACCATCATCCTTGGATCTTTATCCAAGACACATATTTCATCCTTAATGAATAATCACATACCAGCTAACCATGGGAAGTGTCTAAGGGTGCAAACTAATTGTCAGATTAAATATCCTAATAGTTCCTTCCTTAAAATCCCTAAGGGCATCCTCTATTTATAATAATGGTATAGCTAATCTGCATATTGACACACCAACGTCTTTAAATCATTCAAATTTACACTGCTGACCTCATCAAGGTACTGAACCTCAGAGAACATTTTCTCCTGATGTAGGTAGACTCATTGTGATGTGGGAAAACTCAAGGTAGATAGCCAGCTCATGCGCCGGAGGCCACATCTCCTCTTCCTGTGTGTAATCCCACTTGTATCAACCCGCCTGTCAATCTTACTATGCAACCACTCCCCTTTTGGAAGTGGATAAGAAGCCTGGTGAAGATGAGTACTGGCATGCCCTCTCCCCTCATGGACCCAGGGAAAGACTGGTATGGAGCTCCATCTTTCCCCTTCTTGTTCTACTCTCCCTTAATAAAGTCCTCATATTCCTGTGCATTCTCACTTTCTACATAATCCTTATTATGCTGCACATGTATTTGTGACTGTACTAAGAATTCTTCTATAACTAAAAGGCAAGAACCTGAAATAGGAGTTTGAGCCTAACCTAGCCCAAAACAATTGGGACTGAATTTACCAAGGTAAAAATCGCTCTACCTAAATGCCTATTCAAATTTACACAGTATCTTCTTAACTAAAGTTTAAAAAAGGGACAAAACCAGTTGTCATAAGCATAACAAACCTGAAGTTCTGGCTCTGTCAGTGGTGGTGCTATATTCCTGGGACAGTGACTGTAGGTCTGAGTCTGTGACTATTGGTACTAGTGCATGGAGGGTCATCCATATGTACTCCATGGGACCTGGGGAAGACCCTTTGTGCATCCTACTGTTCTAGGTCCGTGATTGCCCACATACAATCTTCAGCATTACCAGCACTCTCCTGTGGAATATGGCTGTTTCCCCTCCACACCCCTCATTGTTGGAACTGTGACTATTGGTGCTACAAGACACAGTATCACTTATACTCACACAGAAGGGCTAAGGGATCCCATTTTCATCCCACAATCCCAAGTATAGTCATAACTATACATGCCTGGCAGTAACCAGGGATGGTCCCTTCTGTGTCCCTCAGGAACATGGCTATTGCCATTACAAACACCAGTGTGATCACCACTCAGCTCTGTGAAGCCTGAGGACATACATCTTTGGGAGCCATGTTCACCATATAGCCACACAACTACCTCCACAAACTGTTGCATTGTAGACAATTGTGACAATCATAGACACGATTAACATTTATAAAAGCTGAAAAAATCATGCAGAGACTATATGTCTGGAATCACATAGAACCAAAGACAAAGCTGCTCTCCAATTCACACTCCATATCCTATCTAGATAAAAACGACTCTATCAGATGGAAGATCTCTCTTTTTCTCTGTCTCCCCCTTGCAGATGAAAGATCTATCTGTCTGTATGTCTCTGTAATTCTGCCTTTCAAATAAATAAATAATAGAAAATGTTTTTTCCAATGAAAGATACTCTATCAAGGTAATAGTTGCCTCAGATGTACAGGTGGCAATGTGGGGCTACAAGAAGAAGTAGGAGAGCAGAATGTCTCCAAAAGAACAAAATAGTTTCCATAATAGATCCTGATTTGAAGGAAGTTTATGAAATACCTGGAAAGTAATTCAAAATAACAACCCCAAAGACATTTAACAAGATAATAAATTATATTACCTACCCAGGTAGGTAATTTGAATAAGTAAGAAAATAATGTTTGATATGAATGAGAAATTCCACAAAGAGAAAATTATAAAAGGAATCAATCCAGAGTCTTAGAGGTAAAGTTTCAATCAATGAAATTTTTAAAAATGTAATTGAGAACTCCAATAAAATAATAAACTAAGAAACGGAAGAATTTTTGACATTAGGCAAAATAAGGAAAAACTTTTATAAGTAATGATAAAAGCCTATAAAACATATGGGATACCATTAAGTGAACAAATTTTCACCTGATGATGATGATAACTAACAGAGAAGAAAGAAAAAGGTATTGAAAATCTATTTAATAAAATAGTAACTGAAAAGTCCCCATGCCTTGAAAGAGATATGGAACTCTGGCTCCTGGAAATACAAAAGGTCCTGGCCAGACTGAAGAAACAAAGACCTTCTCTAAGGCATATTGTAGTCAAACTATCAGACTCAAGACAAATTATGAGGTCGGTGCTGTGGCATAGCAGGTAAAGCTGGTACCTGTGGTGCCAGCATCCCATATAAGAACCAGTTCAAGTCCCAGCTGCTCTACTTTCCATCCGGCTCCCTGCTAGTGTGTCTGGGAAAGCAGCGGAAGGTGGCCTAAGCACTTGGATCCCTGAACCCATATAGGAGACCCAGAAGAAACTCCTGGCTCCTGGCTTCAGCTTGACCCAGCATTGGCCAGTTTGGCCATTTGGAAGTGAACCAGCATATGAAGACCTCTCTCTCTCTCTAACTCTGCCTTACAAATAAATAAATAAATAAATAAATAAATAAATAAATCTTAAAAAAGGAAAACAAAAGAATTCTAAAGATAGTGAGAGAAAAGCATTGTTACATCATAAGGATTAAAACCCATTAGACTAACAGACCAGAAGAAAATGGGATGGTGTATTTAAGGACTTCACAGCAAAAAAAACTGCCAAAAAATAACATTATATACCCTAAAACTATCTTCAGCAGTGAAGGATAAATAAAATATTTCCCAGACAAGAAAATAAAAGGGAAATTATCACCACCAGAGCTGCCCACCAAGAAATGCTTAAGGACCTCCAAGGTTAGAACTAAAGAATGATAGCAACTTTCATGAAAACAGACGAATGTACAAAAATCACTAACAAAGCACATACATAAAGAAAAGGATTATCAAACCTTACTACAACAGAAAAATACCAAAACACAAAGATAATTAATAAGAGGCAGAGAGAAGCAAAGAATATATAATACTCAGTAAAAATTAACAAAATGGTAGGAGTAAGTTTTGACCTATCAATAATAACCTTGGGTGCGGGTGCTTGGTACAGTAGTTAAGATTCTGCTTAGATTGCCATATCACATATCAGAGTGACTGAGTGGAGTCCGGGATCAACTTCCTGCTCATGTGCACCTGAGAAGCAGCAGGTGATATCTCAAGTACTTTTGTCCCTGCCATCCATGTGAGAGACCTATAGTGATTTCTGAGCTCCTGGATCTGGTCTGGCCCAGCCACAGCTATTATGGACATTTGAGGGGTGACTAGTAGAAGAAAGATCTCTTCCCGTCAATCTGCCTTTCAAATACAAACAAAATAAGTAATTTAAAAAATAATTACCTTGGAAGTGAATGGATATAGATTATCTGGATGTATAAATAAAAACATGATCAGTATGGATATATTCCATAATCATTGACACATGTATCATACATCAACAGTGCCTGGGTTACCAGCTATGGCATCTAATTCCAGTTTTCTACTAATGTAGACCCTAGTGAGGTTTTTGTTTTGTTTCGTTTTGTTTTTTTGTTTTGTTTTGTTTTTGACAGGTAGAGATATAGATAGCGAGAGAGAGATACAGAGAGAAAGGTCTTCCTTCTGTTGGTTCACTCCCCAAATGGCCGCCACAACCTGTGCTGCGCCGATCTGAAGCCAGGAGCCAGGTGATTCCTCCTGGTCTCCCACGCGGGTGCAGGAGCCCTAGCACTTGGGCCATCCTACACTGCCCTCCCGGGCCACAGCAGAGAGCTGGGCTGGAAGATGAGCAACCAGGACTAGAACCCAGTGCCCATATGGGATGCCAACACCGCAGGTGGAGGATTAACCAAGTGAGCTATGCCATCGGCCCCCAGGGAATGTTGATTGTTCCAGTAATCGGATTTCATATGCCCACAATGGAGACCTGGACTGAGTTTCTGGCTCCCAGCTTCAGCCCCAGCCCAGCCTGACTTTTATAGGCACTAGGGGCATGAATCAGTGGATGGGAGCATTCTCTCTCCCTCTCTCTCTCTCTCTCTCTCTCTCTCTCTCTCTTTCTCTCTCTCTCTGTGTTTTTTTTTTTTTGTTGTTGTTGTTGTTTTGTTTTGTTTTGACAGGCAGAGTAGATAGTGAAAGAGAGAGACAGAGAGAAAGAAAGGTCTTCCTTTTTGCCGTTGGTTCACCCTCCAATGGCCGCTGCGGCCAGTGCATCTTGCTGATCCGAAGCCAGGAGCCAGGTGCTTCTCCTGGTCTCCCATGGGGTGCAGGGCCCAAGGACTTGGGCCATCCTGCACTGCACTCCCGGGCCACAGCAGAGAGCTGGCCTGGAAGAGGGGCAACCAGGATAGAATCCGGTGCCCCAACTGGGACTAGAACCCGGTGTGCCGGCACCGCAAGGCAGAGGATTAGCCTGTTAAGCCACGGCACCGGCCTATCACTCTCTCTCTTTCTCTCTCTCCTTTTACTCTGCCAAAATTTTTAACAAGAGACCTAAATATATGCTGCCTAGAAGAAATTCACTTCACAGGTATAAGTACACATAGACTGAATGACCAGTAGATCACTGAAGACATTTAAAAGAAAATAAAATTTTTTTAAAGGGAAAATAAAATACAAATAAAATGAATAAAATAGCACATGATATTAAAATACAGCACATCAAAATATATGGGATAGGGGGAAAGTATCACTAAGAGGAATATTGATACTAATAAGGGCCCAAATAAAAAAAATAGAATTAATAAAAGAATCCAATGATGCATTTCAAGGACTTAGGAAACCAGAAACAAATCAATCCTCAAATTAGCAGAAGGCAACTAATAAACATCACAGCAGAAATAAATGAAATTAAAACTAAAAATAATGCAAAAGGTCAATGAAACAAAAGCAAGTATTTCAAAAGATAAACTAAAGAAACAAGTTTGCTATATTTGAGTGAAATGGTCATTTTTCCATTCAAATATTTTTTATAGCCACTGCCTATAATCCCACTAAACTGGCTCTTTCTGCTTCTCACTTCTCCGGTTTGGTGAAGCATTAAGCCTTTTTACTGTAAGGAGAATTTAAAATATGTTATCTCAAAAATTAAAAAAAGAAAGGAGAGGGAGGGAGAGAGAGAAGGAGGAAGGGGATATCTTCATATTCTTAGAACTGTGTCTAAAAAACATTGAATTTGTCAAAAAACTAATGAAAAATAAAAAGATACATTAATTGAAAAAAATTTTTTCTGCAAAAAAAAGGATATCAGAGATTAAAAAGGAGACATTACAACAGATACCACAGAATTACAAGGGATCAAAAGTAACTATTATGTATGGCTATGTGTTAACAAATTGGAAAACCTTGAAGAAATGCGTAAATTCCTGGACACGTATGACTTATGATGAAATCAAGAAGATACCGAAAATTGAAACACACCAGTAATAAGTAATGAGATTGAAGTAGTAAATAAAGGTATCCTCTTAAAGGTCAGGACATGATGTCTTTACAGCTGCAAACTACAAACCTTAAAGAAAAACTAATTCTAATAGTACTCAAATTATACCCCCAAACTGAAAAAATAGAACTCTTCCACACTCTTTTTATGATGCTGTCATTATTCTGCTACCAGAAGGTTAAAAAAAAAAAACTGTAGACCAATATCCTTGATGAACATAGATGTAAAAATACTCAATGAAATTTTAGCAAACCAAATACCAAAAAAATATCACAAAGATTATAGACCACGATCAAGTGAGGTTTATTCCACAGATGGAAGGATGGTTCAACACTCACAAATCAACAAATATAAATCACATCATCAGAAAAAAGAACAAAAACTGCATGATCATTTCAATAGATGTAGAAAAAGAGTTTGATAAGATTCCGCATCACAGGTACTGGAGTTGTGGTGCAGTGGGTTAAGCTGCTGCTTACAATACTAGCATCTCATACAGAGTGCTGCTTTGAGTTCCAGCCACTCTGCTCCCAATCCAGCATTTCTGCTAATGCATCCTGGGAGACAGTAGATAATGGCTCAGTGCTTGGGCTTCCACACCTATGCAGAGACTTGGGTAGGGCTCTTAGCTTCTGGCTTCAGCTTTACCCAGCCCTGACTGATACACCCATTTGGGGAGTGAATCAGCAGATTAAAAGTTTCTCTCTCTCTCTCTCTCTCTCTCTCTCTCTCTCTCTTTCTCTCTCCTCCTCTTCCTCCTCCTCCTCCTCCTCACCCTCTCCCCCACCCCCACCCCACGCCACCCCCACAACCCCACCCCCACACCCCCACACCCACTCTGCCCCACCTTTCCCTATCCTTTTCTTCCTCCCTCCCTCCCTATCTCTGGTGCTCTTTCAAATGAACTAACAAATAAACCTTCTCAAAAAAAAAAAAATCTGCATCATTTTAAGATAAAATTTCTCAGCAAATTAAGTATAGAAAGAACATACTTCAACATAATAAAGACTATATATGACAAATCCACCATCAATATCATACTGAATAGGGAAAAGCATTTCCCCTAATATCAGTATCAAGACAAGGAAGTCTGTTTTTATCACCCTTATTCTATACATCAGTGGAAGTCTTAGCAAGAAAAATTAGGAAAGAGAAAGAAATAAAAGACATCCAATGTGACAGGAGGAAGTAAAAGTATTCATGTTTGCAGATGATATGATTTTACATATCAAAAAGTTGTTATACATGAGAAGGGAATCTTTTAAAGTTGCAGGGTACAAAACCAGCATATGAAATACAGCATTTTTAAAAAATTTATTTGACAGGTAGAGTTATAGACAATGAGAGAGAGAGAGAGAAAGAAAGGTCTTCCTTCTGTTGGTTCACCCCCAAGTGGCCACCACGACCTGCACTGCGCCGATCCAAAGCCAGGAGCCAGGTGCTTCTTCCTGGTCTCCCTTGTGGGTACAGGGGCCCAAGCACTTGGGCCATCCTCCACTGCCCTCTCAGGCCACAGCAGAGAGCTGGACTGGAAGAGGAGCAGCTGGGACTAGAACCTGGCACCCATATGGGATGCTGGCACTGCAAGGCAGAAGATTAACCAAGTGAGCCACGGCGCCGGCCCCAAAATACAGCATTTTTATGCACCAATAAAGAATTTCCTGAAAGAGACATCAAGAAAGAACCTTCAAAACTGCCACAAAAATTAGGAACATACTTAACCAAAGTGAAAGATCTTTAAATTAAAGTGATAAAGTCCTTCCTACCATCTTCCCATTCTATCAAAATGGTGCTCATGAAAGTCCTGGCTAATGCTCTGAACGCATGAACAATGGCAAAAAAGGAGATAAAGTTCAGGAACTTATTGGGCTGTGTCCCAAAGTAAATATCGGGTTTCTAACGGTGATGGTGAAGCATGGTTACATCGGCTGATTTGAAATCATTCATGATCATGGAGCTGGGGAAATTGTTGTGAATCTCACAGGCAGGTTAAACAGCTGTGGAGTGACCAATTGCTGATTTGATGTGAGAGTGAAAGAGCTACAAAAATGATAATCTGCTCCCATCTACTGTGCTGCAGCACCAGCCTTGAGGAAAATCTTTTAATCTATTTTTCTGACAAAGGGTTGATATCAAAAGTGTATATGGAACGTTTTTTCCGCAAAGAGATCTTTTATTTAACGAGTATGAATTTCATAAATACAACTTTAGGAATATACTGATTCTTCTCACCATACCAGCCCTCTCACCCCACCTTTTCCTCTCTCTCCCATTCCCAGTCCCATTCTCCATTAAGAAAAAACAACAACAACAAACTGTTCCTCAACAGTCAAGACAAAGGCTATTCAAATCATTGCTCCTCAAAGTGTCAATTTGACTTCTACAGTTTTCCTTTTAGGTGCTCTATCAGTTCTCACAGATCAGGGAGAACATATGGTATTTGTCCCTTTGAGACTGGCTTATTTCACTAAGCATGATGTTTTCCAGATTCATCTGTTTTTTTTGCAAATGACTGGATTTCATTTTTTACCACTGTGCAGTATTCCATAGAGCATATATCTCATGATTTCTTTATCCAGTCTTCAGTTGATGGACATTTGGGTGATTGCCTGTCTTAGCTATTGTGAACTGAGCTGCTATAAACATGGGGGTGGAGAGTACTCTTATTTGATGATGTTATTTTCCTTGGGTAAATTTTGAAGTGTGGGAAGGCTGGATCGTATGGTAGGACTATATGCAGATTTCTGAGGTACCTCCAAACTGTCTTCCATAGTGGTTTTACCAGTTTGCATTGCCACCAACAGTGGATAAGGGTACCTTTACCCCACATCTTCGCCAGCATTTGTTGTTGTTGATTGCTATATGAAAACCATTCCAACCAGGGTGAGGTGAAACCTCATTTTGGTTTTGATTTGCGTTTCCCTGACAGCTAGTGATCCTGAACATTTTTTCATGTGTCTGTTGGCCATTTGGATTTCCTCTTTTGAAAAATATCTGTTTAAGTCTTTAGCCCATTTTTTCACTGGGTTGCTTCTTTTTTGTTATGGAGTTTTTTGATCTCTTTATATATTCTGGTTATTAATCCTTTATCAGCTGCATAATTTGCAAATAATTTCTCCCATTCTGTTGGTTGCCTCTTCACTTTACTGACTTGTCTTTTACAGTACAGAAGCTTCTCAATTTGATGTAAACCCATTTGTTAATTTTGCCTTTGATTGCCTGTGTCTCTGGAGTCTTTCAAGAACTCTTTGCCTGTGCCAAAGTCTTGAAGGGTTTTTTCAATCTTATCCAATAATTTGATGGTATCAGGTCATAGCTTTAGGTCTTAAATATTTAAAAAATGGATTAATCTATTAATTTGAAAGTCAGAATTACACAGAGAAAGAAGAGGCAGAGAGAGAGAGAGAGAGAGAGAGAGAGGTCTTCCATCCGCTGGTTCACTCCCCAGGTGGCCACAATGGCAGGAGCTGTGCCAATCTGAAGCCAGAGCCAGGAGCTTCTTCTGGGTCTCCCACATGGGTGCAGGAGCCCAAGGACTTGGACCATCTTCTACTGCTTTCCCAGGCCATAACAGAGAGCTGGATTGGAAGTGGAGCAGCCAGCACCCATACGGAATGCCAGCACTGCAGGCAGCAGCTTTACCCACAATTTTTTTGTAAGGTGTAAGATGAGGTTCCTGCTTCATACTTCTGAATGTGGAAACCCAGTTTTCTCAGCACCATTTGTTGAAGAGACTGTCCTTGCTCCAGGGATTGGTTTGAGTTCCTTGGTCAAACAAAAGTTGGTTGCAGATTCTTGGATCGATTTCTGGCATATCTATTCTATTCCATTGGTCTAGCCATCTGTTCTTGTACCAGTACCAGGCTCTTTTGATTATAACTGCCTTGTACTATGTCTTAAAATCTAGCATTGTGATGCCTCTGGCTTTGTTTTTCTTGGTAATTGCTTTAGCTATTCAGGGTCTCTATGTTTCAATATGAATTTCAGCATCATTTTATTTTCTATATCTGAGAAGAATGTGCTTGGTATTTTGACTGGTATTGCATTGAATCTATAAATTGCTTTGGGAAGAATGTCCATTTTGATGACATTGATTCTTTCAATCCATGAACAAGGGAGATTTTTCCATTTTTTGTACCTTCTTCTATTTCCTTATTTAATGCTTTGTAATTCTCATTGTAGAGATCTTTGACATTCTTGGTTAAATTTATTCCAAGGTATTTGATTTTTTTAGCTATTGTGAATGGGATTGATTTTTAGAAGTTCTTTCTCAGTCACAGCATTGTCTGTGTATACAAAGGATATTTATTTTTTGTATTGATTTTATATATTACTACTTTACCCAATTCTTCTATGAGTTCCAATAGTCTCTTAGTGGAGTCTTTTGGATCCCCTCTATATAGTCATGTCATCTGCATATAGGAATAGTTTGACTTCCTATTTCTTTGATTTCTTTTTCTTACCTAATGTCTCTGGCTAAAATTTCCAAGACTATATTAAATAGCAAAGGCAAGAGTGGACATCTTTTTCTGGTTCCAGATCTCCAGGGGATGCTTCCAACTTTTCCCCATTCAATAGGACACTGGCCTTGGGTTTGTAACTAATTGCCTTGATTTTGTTGAGGAATTCTCCTTCTATTCCCAATTTGCTTAGAGTTTTCATCATGAAAAATAGTGTTGTATTTTATCAAATGATTTTTCTGCATGTATTGTGATAATCATATGGTTTTGGTCTTCAATTTGTTAATGTGATGTGTCACATTGATTGATTTGTGAATGTTGAACCATCTTTGCATACCATGGCTAAATCCCACTTGCTCCATATGAATGAGTTTTTTCATGTGTTGCTGGATTTGATTGGCCAGAATTTTGTTGAGGATTTTTGCATCTATGTTCATCAGGGGAATTGGTCCGTAGTTCTCTCTCTGTTGCATCTTTTTCAGGTTTAGGAATTAAGGTGATGCTGACTTCATAGAAAGAATTTGGGAGGATTCCCTCCCTTTCAATTGTTTTGAATAACTTAAGAAGAAGTGGAGTAAGTTATTCTTTTAATGTCTGGTAGAATTCAGCAGTAGGCCATCTGGTCCTGTGCTTTTCTTTTTTGGGATATCTTTATTACTGATTCAATTTCTGTCTTGGTAATGGGTTTTTTTAAGGTTTCCTGCGTAATCATGTCTCAATTTGGTAGGTTGTATATGTCTAGGATGCTATCCATTCCTTCCAGGTTTTCCAGTTTGTTGGCATAGAGCTCTTTGTAGCAATTTCTGATGATTCCTTTTATTTCTGTGGTGTCTGTTGTTACATTTCCTTTTTCATCTCTAATTTTATTGATTTGGGTCTTCTCTCTCCTTTTTTTTGGTTAGTTGGGCCAATTGTGTGTCAATTTTGTCGATTTTTTTAAAAAAACCATCTCTTCATTTTGTTGATCTTTTATATTGTATTTTGGTTTTAATATTGTCTATTTCTTCTCTAATTTTAATTATACCTTTTGGGTTTGGCTTTTTTTTGTTGTTGTTGTTGTTGGCTTGCTGTTTTTCTAGATCCTTGAGATGCATCAATAGCTCATTAATTTGGTGCTTTTCAATTTCTTGATGTAGGAACCAATTGCTATAAACTTTTCTTTTAACACTGTTTTTGCTCTATCCCATAATTTTGATATGTTGTATTTTCATCTTCATTTGCTTCCAGAAAGTTTTTGATTTCTCTTTTGATTTCATCACTGACCCAGTGTTCATTAGTATCCATGTGTTTGCATATGTTCTAGAGATTTCTGAGCTGCTGATTTCTAGCTTCATTGCACTGTGGTCCAAGAAGAAGTATGATATAATTTCAATTTTTTTGAATTTGCTGAGACTTGCTTTATGGCCTAGAATGTGCTCATTCCTAGAGAAAGTTCCATACACTGCTGAGAAGAATGTGAATTCTGCATTTGTAGGATGAAAAGTTCAGTAGATATCTGTTAGGTCCATTTGGTCTATAGTGTCAATTAATTCTGCTGTTTCCTTGCTGATTTTCTGTCTGGTTGATCTGTCCATTGCTGAAGGTGGGGTATTGAAGTATCCCATTTCTATCGTATTCGAATGTATGTCTCCCTATATATCCCTTAACATTTCTTTTAAGTGCCAGATGCCCTGTAATTAGGTGCATATACATTTATAATAGCTACATCTTCCTATTGAATTTATCCTTTAGTCATTACATAGTGTCCTTCTTTGCCTCTTTTAGCAGTTTTTGTGTTAAAGTCTATTTTGTCTGATATTAGGATGGCTATACCATTTCTGTTTTGGTTTCTGTTAGCATGGATTATCTTTTTCCATTCTTTCACTGTCTGTCTATGTACATCTTGTTGGTGAAATCTGGTTCTTGTAGGCAGCAAATAAATGGGTTTTGTGTTTTAATCCACTCAGCCAGTCTGTATCTTTTAACTGGAGTGTTAAGACCATTTATATTCAAGGTGACTATTGATAAGTAATGACTTTTCCCTGCCATTTTTCCATAAATATTCTTATTTTTTATTTTGGATTTCCTTTGTTCTTATCCTGGGAGATTTCCTTCCTTTATCTTCTTCCATAGTGATGACATGTTTCTGCGTTTCTGTGTGCACCATATCCTTAAGCATCTTCTGCTGGACATGTGGTGACAAAGTCTCATTTCTTGTTTGTCATGGAAATTCTCTATTTCACCTTCATTCATAAATGACAGCTTTGCAGGGTATAGTATTCTGGGTTGACAGTTTTTTTTTTTTCTCTTAAGACTTGAAATATCTCACCACTCTCTCCTAACCTGTAGGGTTTCTGATGAGAAGTTCACTGTGAGTCTTATTGGAGAACCTCTGAAAATATTCTGGTGTTTCTCTAGTATATATTTTAGAATCTTTTCTTTATGACTTACTGTTCAAGATGTATAAGGAACTTAAAACACCCAACAACAAAAAACCAAGCAAAACAGTTAAGAGATAAGAAAAATGTCCATTTAAATCCTTTACATAAGAAGAAATACATAAGCCAACAAATATTGGGGGAAATGCTCAATATCACTAGCAATAAGGGAGATGCAATCAAGACCACAACAAGATATCACCTCATAAGAGTTACAGGGATAATTATTAAAAAGATAAAAAATAACAAATTTTGGTGAACATTGTAGAGCAATTGGGAATCTTGTAAAGTGCTGTTGAAAATTAGTGTAGGCCGGCGCTGCGGCTCAATAGGCTAATCCTCCGCCTGTGATGCCAGCACACCGGGTTCTAGTCCCGGTCAGGGCACCAGATTCTGTCCCAGTTTCCCCTCTTCCAGCCCAGCTCTCTGCTGTGTCCCAAGAGGGCAGTGGAGGATGGCCCAAGTCCTTGGACCCTGCACCCCATGGGAAACCAGGGGAAGCACCTGGCTCCTGGCTTCAGATCAGCGCAGTGCGCCAGCCATGGCGGCCATTGTGGGGTGAACCAACAGCAAAAGGAAGACCTTTCTCTCTGTCTCTCTCTCTCACTGTCCACTCTGCCTGTCAAAAATAAAAAAGAAAAGAAAAGAAAAAGAAAATTAGTGTAGACACAATGAAAAACAGTATAAATATTCTCTTAAAAACTAGAAATAGAGCTGCCATATTATCTAGCAATTCCACTACAGTGTGTCTAAAAGAAATGAAATCAATGTATCAAGGAGATACATGTACCACCATGTTTATTACAACACAATTTATAGTTGCCAACAAACAGCATATGAAACTAAGATGTCTACCGACAGATGAGTGGATAAAGAAAACATGGTGAATGTGCATGACACAATATTATTCAGTTATGAAAAGGAATGAAATCCTGTCATTTGCAGCAAAATGGATAGATGTGGAGGATATTATATAAATAGCCAGACACAGGAGGATGAATATCACACATCTTCCCTCATTTGTATAAGCTCTAAAAAATCTGAACAAAAAATAATAATTACTAGAAGTTGGTGAAGGGGTGGTAGAGAAAGGTTTGATAACAGGTATCAAATCACAGTTAGGTAGAAGGAAATATGTCCCTAGAGTTACACAGCAAAACAGAGTGACTATTTCACAATAACCTATTATGTATTTCAGAGTTAATAGAAGATAGGAGTTCCAAGATTTCAATCACATAGTAATGAGGAAGAGAGGAAAATGTTAATTAATCTGATTTGAAGAGTACTTATTTATGTATATGAAGTGTCACACTATATCCCATTAACACATATAGCTATGAGTAAAAATTCTTTTCAGGGGCAGGAATTGTGGCATGGCAGGTAAAGCTACTACCTGTGATGCCCGTGTCCCATATGGGCAGCAGTTCATGTCCTGGCTGCTACACCTCCAACCCAGCTCTCTGACAATGGACTGAGAAAAACAGTGAAGATGCTTCAAGTGTTTGGGTCCATGTGACAGGCCTGGATGAAGCTCCTGGTTTCAACTTGGCTCAGCCCTAGGCATTGCAGCCATCTGAGGAGTGAACCAATGGTTGGAGCTTCTCTCTCTCTCTCTGTGTGTGTGTGTGTGTGTGTTGTCCTGCCATCTCTTCATCTGAAACTCTGACTTAATAATTAAATTTTTAAAAAAATTCTTGTTATTTTTAAGAGTGGCAAATAAAAATAGTGAAAATTTAAAAAGAGAGCCTAAAAAAGAAACCACTCACAATACCTTGCACTATTCCTCTTAACACTTATTAAAAACCCAGAAGAAAAGTTACATGTATTTTTTCAAGACATCAACATAGTTATTCCCTGATTCTCTGTAGTACCAAACTCAAATACTGTGGTTTTTTTTTTTTTTTTAGGTGCTCCCAAGACTACAATTACATAGTAGCAAATCTCAGTTCTTCTTTTGTAAATATCCCTTTAGTTCAAAATATCAGTATTTGTTTCATTTCTCCTGGAAAAAATCACCAATGTATCTAAATGTTATGGCTCAGAAGCTCATTGATGTGACCTCTTACTTATCACAAGTCTTCAGTTATGACCTCAAGGACCTTAAATTTCCTTGTGATTCTTTTCTAATAAAACATGTGAACGACCTTTTCTTGTGTTCTTAGGACAAGGTGAACTCTAAAATTGAGTCCATTTATCCATTTAGCTTAGAGTATAAGGCTTCCAAAAAGAAGTTATTATTTTGTCAATGTGAAGTTCATTACCTAGAACTTGACTTATTCCAAAGAAATAAATTCCCCTCTTAACAGGAGTAGCTCTTAAAATCTTTCACAGGTTAGGAAGTAAAATAATTAAGAAGACTTCATAAATTAGGTCTGTCCTGCTTCTTTATCACATCATTCCCAGAAAAGTTGGTTTTGCCACCATTGGGAAAATTTTCGAGGACCTTTCATGGAAGCTAGTTTTTGAACTGAATTTTAGCAGAAATAAAACTTACGAAAAATAGTGATAGGATTACAGGAATCTATGGTGATTACCTTTCTTTTTCTCTGCTGGGTTTGTGTCTCATATCAGTGAAGAATGAGGAGTATGGACAAGGAAGTGTATGTAAAGCAGAAGTAATTTATTAAAAGAAAACAGAGAAGTTAGAGCAAAAAATGAAAGAAAAATCTCCCAGCAACACCAAGAGAGGCACTTGAAGGAAAGAGCTGTTGAGGGATGATTGTTTAGAAGTTTTTATGTGTTGTAAAAAAAGGAAAGTTGTTATGACTGGTCCAGGAGAGGGACAGCTTTAATTGGCTAACTAGGTGAAAGCTCCAACTGAGATCCAATAAAGACAACAGAAAACACATGAAACTCTCCCCTAGATACGTAGAATTCTCCTTACCTAGAACAGTTACAACAGAATGGAAAACAGCTGATTAAAAGGATGAACACAGCCGGCACCGCGGCTCACTAGGCTAATCCTCCGCCTTGTGGCGCTGGCACACCGGGTTCTAGTCCCGATCAGGGCACCAGATTCTGTCCCAGTTTCCCCTCTTCCAGCCCAGCTCTCTGCTGTGTCCCAAGAGGGCAGTGGAGGATGGCCCAAGTGCTTGGGCCCTGCACCCCATGGGAGACCAGAAGAAGCACCTGGCTCCTGCCATCGGATCAGCGCGGTGCGCCGGCCGCAGTGCGCTACCGCGGTGGCCATTGGAGGGTGAACCAATGGCAAAAAGGAAGACTTTTCTCTCTGTCTCTCTCTCACTGTCCACTCTGCCTGTCAAAAATTAAAAAAAAAAAAAAGGATGAACACATGACATCAGCATCCTTCACAGTAGCCAATTGTTTGAATTTCCCAAGTGCTTTGAAACTCATCTCCAGATGGTAGGAAAGGGATCCCTACTCTGTCTGCATTGTCAGGAGTGTGTCTCTCTATCCAGCCCACACTCCAAAGAGGTAACCTTAACTTCAGTGACGGAGAAAGGCTACTTTGAGCTGGAGAGGAGTGTCGTTGGAGACATAGTCAAGGTTCCTTAAGCAGATGTCTGTCCAAGGAACCACAGGAGAAATCTTGCATTAATGGTTCCATCTGCAGGACCATCTAGAGTTAGCCTCTAGATAAACAGAGACAAGCAGGACAAGAAAGTAAGAGGAGGTTGTCGTCAGCATGCCCCCTGAAACAAAGGGGGTGTTTGTAAGTCCTCACTTGTTACATACAGGCTACAGGGTTAAAGAAAAATAAATCTTAGCCATGGCACCATACCAATAGTGAAGGTAAGCAGGTAAACAATCAGAGAAAAGAACTAGTATCCTGAGCAGCAAGAGCAAGGCTATTCCTGAAACAACTGCAGCTGGATGATGGGACTGAGGAGTGAAGGCTGGGGAACAGCGTGCACAACAGAGCTAACTTTCTTTAGAGGAGTTTGAGTCCTTCAGTGAATTGGCAGGAGTATTCATCTACCTTGAAGGTGTTGAAGTCATCCTATGGGGTTGACTCTGAAGTTGGTCCCAAAACCCAGGCTTTTACTCAGAAACTGTATATCCAGGAGTCTAATCCGTACACTTTGATTGCAGTAGGAGTAAAGAATCACAATACAGAGTGCCTGCCAACTCTCTTCTAAAGAGGGAGAGTGAGTTGGAAGGGCTTTAACACTGAGTATCTTGGGGTATACCCAGAGCTTCCTGTTCCCCTAGGTTTTGTCTCCAGTTCTTTAATGGCCGGTTGGAATTTGGTAAGTGTTGTGATGGATCAGATCATGACTGAGGTTTCATTGTCCATTAGGAGCCCAGTAGTAATGGAATTTCTGAAATGCACTAGGGCCAGAGAGAGATCCAGGGAAGGTGAGAGTCCTGAGTTTCTTGAGTTGTCTCTTGAGGATGTCAGTGGTCCTTTCTATCATTCCTGATGAACGGAACCTCCAGGCACAGTGGAGATTATACCTAGCACTTCAGAGACTTTCTGAGTGATGATTGCTTGAGAGGAGGGTTGTTAGGAAGTCCAAACCAAGGGACTATTACAGAGATCAGCGCCTTTACTACTTCAGTAGCCTTCTCAATTCTACAAGGGAAGGCTTCCACACAATTAGTAAAGGTGTCTACCCATCAGACAGGTACTAAATACTTACTAGTTTAGACAAGTGAATTAGCTCTAATTGCTCCTGCATGGCTTCTGTTTCTTTGTACTCTGGAGAGAAGCAGCCTTTGATTTAGGGTTTTTTCCTAAGACAAACTCATGGGTTGCCACAGTGTGTTTTATGGTTCTGAGGAGTTTTTTTTCTTGTAAATAGCTTCTGGTCCAGAAGAAAAGTATTAACACCACCCCCCCCCCCCAGGTGGACAGCTTAATGGAGAGTTAAGTGGCTTCTACTTGGAAGACAAAAGAAGATGGACCCTTCCTTCTTCAGACTGATGCCATCCACTGGGCTGCAGACTATAACCTCTAGAAAGTCCCCCCTGGGTCTCTTCAGATGAGTATTGTGGTCTGATCTCTTGTAAAGTTTTCCCAAATCAAAGGGGCCTCTAAAGATTCAAGGGACAGAGTTGCCTTGGCTGCTGATCTGGCCGCCAAATAGCCAGTCAGCTTTCCTCAGCTATTTCATCAGTCTCCTTCTGATGTATAGCTTCTACTTCCCAGGAGAACACCCAAGATAACAATCAATCTATTTCCTCATGGTGTTCGATAAGGCACCTATTTGTGGTGAGTAAGTGCCTTTCTTTCCAAATAGTCGAATGATCATGCGGACCTAGGCTGACACACTTAGCATCAGCACACTCAGAATCTGCAAATTGAACATTCATGCCAAAAGAAGATGAGAGCTCTCAATGGTCTCATTTAAGGTGACTGGCATACTCAGCTGGGCAGATTCCTTGTTCAGCAAAGGAACTCACATCTAGAAAGAGAACCCAATCTGGGTTCTGTAAAGAGGTCTCCTGGAGGTCCTCTCTGGCTGCATAGGTCTATAGAACTTTCTGTTCACAGTTCTGGGCTCTCCCATCCCCTCTTGGAAAAAAATAGTGGGATTAAGAGAGGACCATTTCTGGAGCTGTGTTGCAGGGCCTTCCAGCAGTAATGCCTGGTATTTGAAAAGCTGATTGTTAACCAGAGGCTTCCTTCTGAGACTAGAAACTCTGTCACATTATGGAGCATCTACACTAGCAGATTTTGTCCCAGGGCCAATTTAGTGGCTTTAGGAATTATAAGGATGATAGCTGACACCACTTGGAGGCTACCCTTTGGCCATTAGGTCAAGTTCTTTGCTAAGGAAACTTACAGCCTGTTGAGCTGGTTCCTTACACTGAGTCAGCACCCCTAAGACCATCCCTCTTCTGTTGAATATATATTGAAGACTTTGTTCATTGGGAAGCTTGAACCCTGAACCTTGAGTAAGGCCTGTTAAAGTTGGATAAAACACCTCTTCTGTCTCTGACTCCCATGTCAAAATATGGGTTCTTGCTATCTGTATATCTTTATCAGTTGGTAAAAAGGACAGGCTATTTCTTCATATTAAGAAATCCAGAATCAATTGAATTTGTTGACTCCAAGGAAACCTCTACACGTTGTAAGTATTTTAGGAAGTAGGAATGTAGGATTAATTCTATCTTCTACAATTACCTGAGTTCCATCAACTTTCTGAAAGAATGGCAGAGTTGGACTTCAGACTTTGAGACTTTATAGGCTCTTTTTGCCAAAATATTGAGTATGGTCTTTCTGCTCTACCACAAAGGATATCATCCACATACTGTAGAACAGTGGCCTTTGGATGGGAAAACTCTGACAAGTATTTGGACAAGGCTTGTCCAAACAAGTGGGAACTGTCCTGGAATCCTCATGGCAACACAGTCCAAGTTAATTGAGTGGACTGAGTTGAGAAGTCTTCAAAAGCAAGCAAATATTGAGAGTCAGGATGTAAGGGTATATTAAAAAGGAATACTTTAAGTCCAAAACCTGTGAACCATTTACTCTCTTCCAGAACATATGCCAGTAAAGGATAAGGGTTGGGACTCTTCAGGTTGATATGACCATAAGGCCACTAACAGAACTATAATCTTTTTCATATCCCTTCTTTCTCTTTGGTGGGTCTCCTCCTGCTCCTAACTAAGTCTGAAGTGAGGAACTTCAGGAGTTTTTTAAAGTACTGTAAGGTTCTTTAGCAAGTTTTGAAGCTTTCTCCCAATATCTGAGTCTGATTTAGTAACCAAAATTGCCTGGCCCTATGGAGTCAGGAAAAAGGAGATATGTTTGACCCAAGCCTATCTCAGTCATTCTTTAAAATATTTATTTATGTGAAAGGTAGAGTTACAGATAGAGAGAGGGAGAGACAGAGAAAAAGGTCTTTTATCCATTGGCTCACACCCCAAATGGCTGCAATGGCTGGAGCTGGGTCAATCCAAAGCCTTCAGGAGCTTCCACCAGGTCTCCCACACAGGTGCAGGGCTTCAAGAACTTGGGCCATCCTCTATTGCTTTCCCAGGCCATTGCAGAGAGCTGGATCAGAAGAGGAGCAGCTAGGACAAGAACTGGCACTCATATGGGATGCCAGCCCCACAGGCGGAAGCTTAGCCCATTACGCCACAGTGCTGGCCTCTTATCTCAGTCTTTCTAGAAAGGTGGAAGTGTTCTCCTTAGGGCATTGGTCTATCAAGGAGAACTTGGGAGTAGTGTAAGGAATTTGTCTTTATCTCTTCCATGCAAGTAGGCCATCTTCTAGTTAGTTGTTTTGTAAACTAGCATTTTTCAGTGTGTGAAACTGTTTCAGCTTTTTAAGTTCTGAAGCTTCCAAAAATGCAATCAAAAGGGGTGTATGAGAAGATAATTTTAGCTATCTGAAATAAGACGGCAAGAACCAAAGGATCCCCATGTTTCTGCCTCTACTCAACTGAGGTGTCCCTCAGGTTCTTGGGTTGTTAGAGCCTAGCATCCTGGAGTCCACAGCAGGGAGATATCAAAAAACACAAGTAGATGCTCTAACCTGCGGCTCCCCGCCTTGATCTTGTAGATCATTGGTGTGTGTGTGTGTGTGTGTGTGTGTGAACTAGAACTCATGGTCGAAGAGGGTTAAGCTAACGAGAGTAGTCACCCTTACCTGCACCTCACTCTGACCTTCAATTCTGTCTCCCCGTCTTTCCTATAGCCCTTGCTGAAGACATCCTGCCTGCATCCAGTTAGTGTATGCCTTGCCTCAAAGCAGGATTTCTGAAGGAGCTAGTAGATGATAATCATCAACATTATGGGGTTAAGTCTCTTACACCATATACTTTGGCCTAATTGCTATATGAGCCTCCTGGGCTCAGGTTTCTTGTCCTGCTAGTAGTCTGGACTTCCCTTTTGGATTGATTAGCTTGCCTGTGTCTTTGTCAGTTCCTCCTTTAAAGAACTGAGCTTGCTCACCAAGCCTGCTGGCTTGGGCGAAACAAAAGTTCCATTTTCCCTTTTTTCTCTTTTAGCCAGAAGCTGTCACGTCACACACCCAAAATAATTTGCATGTGCAACTATCTAATGTCTAAAAGCGATTCCCTGTCCTTAATGTGGATGCCCCACCCATGAATGCAGTGCCTTAATTGTTACACTAACGGCACCACCCCCCCACACACATACACACATATACACAGCACACAAAGAGTTTAACCCTTGGTGCCAGGATGTGCTAGGTAGGGGAGAGTTGTGAGCAAGAAAGGTAACATAGGAAGGAAGGTAGCCAGCTGCCTGCTCCCTGTACCAGCGCTGACTAGGTCCTAATCAGACACCAAGGGCGGTGGAGACAGCGTACATTCACCCTCTCCCCCATCATCATACAACCAACATAATGTGCAGGACAAGCTATCTGATGTAAAGTCATGGGGGATGGGTCTGCTCTGGAACCATGTCTCATTGACTGCAAAGCATAAAACTTCAGTCCTTTATACAAGCAGGGCATGAGTTTGGCATCACTTTAAATTAACTCAAATAGTTTTCTCTCTCCCCATTGAGATTCTTATCTTTTGATAGTTCCAGGGATTCAACTGGAAGCCTGAAAGTCAAAGACTGAGTTTAGGGCTTTAAATCTAAAGAACTGTCAGAAGGTTAAGCCATTTGGTTGAAGTAGAGTAGCAATACTCTACTTAATCTGAGTATTTTAATGAATTCTGTTGTCTAGATCTAATTAGAGTTACATTAATCACTCAAAAAATTAAAAATAGGCAGATAATGCTAACTACTGTAAGACTCAGTTTTCCCAAACAATAGAGAATCAGATGTAGAACTGAAGAAAAAAAGTAATAAAATGTAAAGTGCAGAGAAGGGAGAAAACATACATTAGGTTGAAAAGAGCTAATGGATTAAGGCCTCTCTTTCACTAGCCTGGGTGGAAAGACCTGTTCATGCCCCCCCTTCCTGACATTTGAGCCTGAGCAAGGAGAGGTGGAGAGGGGAGCAGGGGAGAGAGAAGAGAGAGACGGTAGATTCTAGTCCAATACCTTGATGTGCAGTCAGAGTCTGGATCCAATTGGGAAGCCTTCAGGCTATATCAGGAAGCTGCCCTGGACCAGCTTCACTTATCTCAAGACCTTACTCTAGTCTTTCTGTGAAAAGAAACTGAGGCAGAACAAGACTAACAATTCTTGTCCCAAAAGACAAAGGTGGATTAATCAGATCTACCCCAGAAAGCCTTCCCTCTGAGTCTTTAAGACTGGCAGTGGTAACAATAGCTTTTAACCAGCTGACAAAGTCCTGGTGTTATCAGTTGGTAGTGAACTATGGTGGAGAACAAAAATCTTCAAAAAAAGAAGCAGAGGGAGTCCATCTTTACTCACCCTTGTGATGATCTCAGACAAGCCTCCAAGAAATGTTGCACGAATTTGCAGTTACTGCAATAGTTTTTCTTCACCAGGTGCACGTCCATGAAGAATGAGGATCACAAACAAGAAAGAATGTGTTAAGCAGACGTAGTTTATGAAAACAAAGCAGAGAAGTTGAAGCAAAAATGAGAGACAACGCTCCCAGCAACACTGAGAATGGTCTCTGAAGGAGACAGCTACTGAGACCTGATTTTCTAGGAGTTTTTACAGGCTATAGAGAGGAGGGAGTTCTTATGATTGGTCCAGGAAAGGGATGGTTTTGATTGATTAACTGGAATAAAGGTCCAACTGAGACTCAATAAAGATAACAGAAAACTCATGAAACTTATCCCCAGATGCATAGAATTCTTGTTACTTAGATCAGTTACAACAGCATAGAAAAACCTTGATTACAAAGACTAGCACATGCCATCAACATCCCTCACAGAAGCCAGTTAGTCAACTTTTCTCAGATCCTCTGAGAATTGTCTCAAGATTCTGGGGGAAGAGCCCTTGGACCCTGTCTCCTAGCCAGGAGACTATCTGGATCAGTGATATTCGGTCTGCAAGTTAAGATGCCAGCATCTCATATTACAGTGCCTAAGTTCGAGATCCAGTGTGCTTCCGATTCCTGTTTCTGGCTAACATGAACCCTGAGAGGTAGCAGATGATGGTTCAAATATCCATATAGAAGACCCATATTGAGTTCTGGGCTCCCAGCTTCGTCCCCCGGCTTTTGTGGATATTTGGGGAATGGACCAACATGGAAGCTCTTTCTTTCTGCCTGTCTCTGATTCTCAAATAAATAAATACTAATACATACTGAATGAATAAAAAATTTTAAAAAGCTAGGAACAGAGAATTTTTCTTCACTTTCAGAGTTACTATAATTAATATATACTAGTGTTTGATAAAATTTCATTGTCTGGTGCCATGCCATTCTTGATGAATTCAAATGGTTCAAAAATTTTTTACATTGGTTCAACATTGTTTTATACAAGTATGTTAGAAAAAATATTGTATGGTCCTCTATTATAATTATACAAAATTATAATTTGGGTTACTTCTAGGACATGGACTCACTGTATTGGCAAACATATGCCCACTTTTAGGATAACCTCTGATATAACTGAGAATATTTTAATAGTTTTTCCTTCCTGTATAAAGATATAGTTAAATAACATTCAAAAAGAGATAAAGTTTGGATCTTGATTCAGGGACCAGTACTACTCAAGAGTAATTCTGGCTGGCGCCATGGCTCAATAGGCTAATCCTCCACCTGCGGCACCGGCACCCTGGGTTCTAGTCCCGGTCGGGGCACCGATCCTGTCCTGGTTGCCCCTCTTCCAGGCCAGCTCTCTGCTGTGGCCAGGGAGTGCAGTGGAGGATGGCCCAAGTGCTTGGGCCCTGCACCCCATGGGAGACCAGGAGAAGCACCTGGCTCCTGCCATCGGATCAGCGCGGTGCGCTGGCAGCAGCGCGCCTACTGCGGCGGCCATTGGAGGGTGAACCAACGCAAAAAGGAAGACCTTTCTCTCTGTCTCTCTCTCTACTGTCCACTCTACCTGTCAAAAAATAAAAAATAAAAAATAAAAATCAAAAAATTTTAAAAAGTAATTCTGTATGACTTTCTTCTCTCAATTTCTTCATTTCACACTTTACAAGAAATCTGAAAAATTGACTCATTTGTACCGTAGTTTATATAATAGTAGGAGAATTGGGAAATATTACCAAGGCAAATGACCTTGGCTTGAGAGGTTAATGGAATTGAGCAAGTGGTGATTCACAAGAGTTACCTTAAAAATGACAAGGACTTTCAAGGGTGACTGTTGGTGTTTCAGGGAAAGGACTTCGTGATTACATCCCTTCGTACCTGTTTAGTATCTACACTATTACTAATAAGGTCCAGGACTCAATGAAATCATTGCAGACTTTTACTAATAATTCCATACTTAACTGACGAGTGACAAATCTATTCCCCTGGTTCAGTTTGAGAGGTTCCTGGCTGAGAAGTGGACTGAAAACTCTGATCACCATTCTTTCATTGTGTTTCAGCTGCAGCACTCAGATCAGTGATCCCAGCATTTTACACATGGTGTACAAGTGTTGTTCTATGTAATGACCCAACAAATGATTATTCAACAAAAAGATGGGAAAAACCTAACAATTAGCGTAGTTGAAACAACCACTCCAGAAATATAGTACTCAGTCAAGACACCTCAGATTTAAGTGAATATGTACATGATTAGGACTCTTGAAACATCTACAGCCACACAAATCTGTCCACATTTGTCATGGCTTTGCAAGTCCACTGTCTTTACTAACGTAGTCTGAGTATTCCTTTTTCATAATCATGACTTTATTATAATTTTATTGTTCACTCCATAAAACTCCTTAAAAACTAATTTATAATCGAATGTACTTCAAACTGGTCAATTTTTAGTATCAAGCAACTGTATTCTCAAGGATTCTCAAAAATCTGTTTTAAAACCTTTACCTTGCTATACCTACCAATTCTAAACTTTTATATCATGTGTTTTATACAATCTTAAGAAAGTCCTTTCCCTTTTGAGATGCTAGAAAAGTCCTGTCAAGTGGAATTCTCCTTTACCACTTTTAAAAGTAAACTAAGTTTTGTATTATCAAATTATTTTGGTGGTATAATGGGGAAGCAGCAGGCGCATGACAGAGGTTTCTGAGCATGGCCTGCATAGATTCACATCCAGTAGTGTGAGGAAGAGCTAACCAGACTCCAAGAGACACTGAGGACGGAGATACAGGCATGTTGCTGCTCTGTGTTCAACCTTGCAAAAACTGATTTAAAGTAAACTCATTATCTAAGCAAACTGCAGTGGCATAAACTTGGGTTCCCTTATTTGTGAGTTTTTTTTTTTCTTTCCAGTATTTTATTATTTTACATGAGATATCAGTTATACAGATCTTCTAAGTATTCAAACCTAGAATCTATTTTTAAAACCTTTTATTTATTTATTTATTTATTTTCAACTTTTATTTAATAAATATAAATTTCCAAAGTACAACTTTTGGATTATAGTGGCTCCCCCCCCCCCCATAACCACCCTCCCACCCGCAACCATCCCATTTCCTACTCCCTCTCCCATCCTAGTCACATCAAGATTCATTTTCAATTATCTTTATATACAGAAGATCAACTTAGTATATACTAAGTAAAGATTTCAACAGTTTGCACCCACACAGAAATACAAAGTATAAAGTACTGTTTGAGTACTAGTTATGCCATTAATTCACATAGTACAACACATTAAGGACAGAGATCCTACATGTGGAGTAAGTGCACGGTGACTCCTGTTGTTGATTTAACAATTGACACTCTTGTTTATGGCGTCAGTAATCACTCGAGGCTCTTGTCATGAGCTGCCAAGGCTATCTGTAAGTTTTGTCCTAAGTTCTCTGATCCAGGAACTCCTCTTAAACAATGGTTCTGTGTAATAAAAGTGAAGAGACTTGATCCTCAATAACTAATTTCAAGATGATCATTTCAGGTTTGCAGGATATCTTTCCAATGATGGTTATCTAGGACTCCTTTTTTCTTGTCAAGCTCATGTAAAAGAATTGAATAATCAATATATATTTGCTCTGAAGGAAAATATCATATACATATATATGATAATATATATATGACATATATTACACTGAAAGAAAATATTCGCAAGATATTTGAAACAGATTGTGACAATCCAGACTATTGCCCTGCTTTTAAAAAATCCTAGGAATTCACTGGGGGGAGGAGGGAGATGTGAGAGCATTTGATTTCCTGCATGCAACACAGCAAGATCTTCAGAAGAAAAGGACTTTGTTTTTCCTTGTTTCTGAGTCATGCTTTGGAATACCCTTTTAACGACAACCATGTATCAGTTGTCATACAAGGATACTCTCCTTTTAAAAATTGTGAATTAACACAAATAATTGTTTTACTATTCACTTGTCATTTATATAGACTTTGTGGATCACTATCCATATATTTGCAACATTAAAACATGTGATGTTAATTCGGCATCCAAAATGTACCCTACAGGTGCTTTTTGCGATGAAATACTTTAGAAATACCTAGCGATGTGCAACAGACAGGCTTCTTCAGATTTTTCAAAGCTTTTAATACATTCATGAACATTATGTATCTGCAAAAATCATTAGGGCATGTAGTGTTTCTTAAAAATATTTAACAAGGAAATCCTTTTTTGGGAGAAATACTGCTGCTGACAGTGCATTTTGAGTGATTGTTCTTTAGACTCTCACATCACCAAGCTTGTTGAAACACTGCAATGCAGTTATTAGGACACATGTCTATACATGGTGGTTACCCCCATATATGCTTTCCTTGAGCTGTATCCCTCTATTTTGAAATACATCTTTTGGCATTCAAGAGCTCACTCTATTTTTATAGAGATCTATCCATTTCCCTCCAAGCTTTGCTTGCTGTTACTGGCTTATCACTGGTCTTGTCCATTAGATTAGGAGCTCTCCAAGGCACGCATTTGTTACTTCATTCTATTTTTCGGCAACTTAAACAGAATATCCTACACCCAAGTATCCATATATTTTATTTTCAATGAAGAAATAGTCACTAAATTTCAAATGAAGGCTGAATTTTGACCCGTGGCTAATGTCCTCCAGATATTCATCAGATTCTTTACGTTTCATATTTTATAAATCTATCATTGACTTTTTGGGGAGATTGTATCCAGAATACATTTTATTTTGAACTAAGGAACATTTTTTTATTTCACTTTTTTAAAGATTTACTTATTTATTTGGCAGTCAGAGTTACAGAGAGAGAGGGAGAGACAGAGACAGAGAGATCTTTCATCCACTGGTTCACTCCTCAGGTGACCAGGGCAGTGCCAGACCAGGCCAGAAGCCAGGAGCTTCTTCTGTCTCCTACATGGGTACAGGGTCCCAGGCATTTAGATTATATCTGCTGCCTTCCCAGGTGCATAAGCAGGGAGCTGGATGGGAAGTGGAGCAGCAGGGATTTGAATCGGCAACCCATATGGGATTCCAGCATCGCAGGCCGGGCTTAACCTGCAAGACCACAATGCTCCCCACCCCTCCACCCCATCTCCAAGAGCGTCTTATATTAGACATTGTATTGGTAAATTTTGTGTTACTACAGTGAAATACTTGAAAGATGCTAACTAAAAAAAATGAGTACTACACAATGTTGGAATTTAAGTCCAGGGCCAGGCTGCACCATTGGCTCGGCATCTGGTGAGGCTGGTGAATGGAAATGGTGGATCCTGTGCCGAGGAAGATCGCATGCTGAGTCAGGAAGCAGAGACAGGGAGGGAGCCCAAGCTCAGGCTTTTGAATCAACCCTCTCTCAAGAATCACACCTACAAGGGCATATCCCCACTAGCACACCCCCTAAGCACCACAATTGGGTTGTTTCTACCTTCTTGGTGCCGTTAAGTTATGAGCCAAATCATATCCCAGCTACAGCAGACACCACTGACAATATAAATCCATTTGATGAGGGCAGAGTGGGATGATGAGCCAGGACACATGAGGATTCCGAAGGACAGGGGTGTGCTTTCAGACATCCTGAGCGAGGTGCGTGTGCATCCACAGTTTTCCACAGGCAAACACGTTTCCAGATTTGCACAGTAGAGTGAACAAGAATGTCTCAGATTTTGACGGCCTCATTCAAGTCAGATTTACACTGCAATAATTTAATTCTTTCCAATTCTTACACTAGTGCCATTTTATTTTATTCTAGCTAATTTTTTTTAAAAAATGGTAAAAATAATTGGTTCAAAGTAAAAAATTTTTAAAAATCAATATTTTAATATTTCTGGAACAGTCTTAAAAAGTCATACCAGGAACTATTATTATATTCTAAAGCAATCTGGGAATTCTTCCCATTTAATTACCATGATGGTTAATTTTATGTGTCAACTGGGCAGAGGGATATACAGACAGCTGGTAAAATATTATTTCTGGTATGTTCTGAGGGTGTTTCTGGAAGACTAGTGTTTGAATTGGTAGATGATATAAAGATCATCTTTATATGTGTTCATGGGCATCATCCAATCTGTTGAGGGTCAGAATAGAACAAAAAGTGGAGAAAGAGCAGCTTCGCCCTCTCTGCTTGTGCTGGTACATCCATCTCCCCCTGCCTTCATATATCAGAGCTCCCGGTCCTTAGGCCTTTGGACTCAGACTGGGACTTATACCATTGGCTCCACTGGTTTAAGATCTTTCGGTGTGAGATCTTCTGCAGGACTCCAACCTATAGAAAGCAGAGGGTGGGATTTCCCAGACCCCATAAACACATAGGCAAATCTTTGTCGATTAAACTATCATCTCAATCTATCCATCTACCTCTATCATTATCTATGTATGTCACCTATCATCTATTTAACATCTATCATAAATCATCTAGATCTATCATGTCTGCCTATCTCTATCATGTATCTATCATATATCTATATCATCTATTATCTATCTATCATTCAGCTATATCTATGTACCTATCATCTCCATTTAATCTATCATCATGTAGCTAGCTAATCTATAAACTGCCTGCCATCTACCTAATAATTTATTATCTATCATCTGTCTATCATCTATCTCCTTTGGGTTCTGTTTCTCCAAAGAGCCCCCACTAATATAATTACAAATTCAACATTTGTGATTTCTAGACTGAGGACAGAGCTAAGCGAAGGAGAAATTGTCAGCTTATTTCTCCTAAGCAGCCACATACAAAACTCAAAACCATGCAAAAAATAAGCCATCTATAGACCACCTGACTCCTAGTATATGTATCTATTACAAAGATTCTAAAATGTCACAATCTTAAGGCTCCCAATATGAAAGACTAGTTCCAAGTTTGGAAGTTAATGTGAAATGCACATAAATTCCGCAATGCTAAACAAATATTTGGGAGTGACACAATATTCCACAGGCCCTACACATCTGGTCAGAGTGAAGAACTTTCTGTGCATTGTTTTCCAGCTAAAAATTATTAACAACTCAGTATGAGTAAATGTTCTCGGCAGTTTCTAATAGCCCTTTTATTCCATTCTCATCTTGATTTTTTTCCTGTCCCCATCTCCTGTCCCCTAATTTTACTGTCAGAATTTTTAGCACAGCAGTGATAAATTTTCTTATTTGCATTTTTTTCCTGGATTATTAGCATGGAGAGGAGTTGATGTTCTTGACTTTGTTTTGAAAGAAGACCTTGTTGGCTGGCGCCACAGCTCACTAGGCTAATCCTCCACCTGCGGTGCCAGCACACTGGGTTCTAGTCCTGGTTGCTCCTCTTCCAGTCCAGCTCTCTGCTGTGGCCCGGGAGTGCAGTGGAGGACGGCCCAAGTCCTTGGGCCCTGCACCCCCATGGGAGACCAGGAGAAGCTCCTGGCTCCTGGCTTTGGCTCAGCGCGGTGTGCTGGCCGCGGCGGCCATTGGAGGGTGAACCAACGGTAAAGGAAGACCTTTCTCCCTGTCTCTCTCTCTCTATGTCCACTCTGCCTGTCAAAAAATAAATAAAATAAAATAAAAAAGAAAGAAGACCTTGTAAAGAGGCTAATTTATTTCTATTCCCTTGAGGCTGTGGACATGTGTTTTGCCTTAAGTCTTCTACGTTTCCAAGCTTTAATTATATATGGTGTATTCTAGCAACCCCACTTTTATATATTGAAATCTAACCTGCCCAAGTTTATTACCCTCCTTAGTCACACTTTGTGTGGTGATGTTGTAATTTCTCTCACTGAAGAGATGAAATGGATTTTCCATACCTAGCTTTACAATTTGCTTTGACCAACAGAATCTGGTTGAAGTGATTGCTGTGTAGGTTCTTGGCAAAGGCCTCCATTTGGATGCCCTCACTTTTACCACTTCATGAAAACACACCCAGGTGAATTGCTAGTAGTAAAAGAACCTAAGCCTACCATCCTGTCTGTCAATGGCCAGTCAACTCCTAGACTCAGGGGTGATCTGGTCAGCTGAACTTCAGGTGGTTCAAGGCTGAACACAAGTGTGTGAGCAAGTTCAGTTGGAATCAGAAAGCTCCTGTCCAGACTGTCTATAATCCACATGCCGTGAGCTAAGTAAGTGCTTATTATTGAGGTTTGACGGCTACTATGCAATGAGACAGCATTGCAACAAGAGATAACTGACACCACAGCTATAGGATATAATGTGACTGTAACTGTCTCCTGGACATCATAGCAGGCTCATTCTGGTTATTTAATCAACCTCACAAAAATACAAGCTGCCATTATATATGTCAGTGAACATTTTGAACCCTATCTATAGTGATGTTCCTGGGATTTTACTGTATTGTCATTAAATTTGCAAATAATGAATCTAGAAAATCTCTGTAAAAGTTGGTTTACTGAAACAGTGAGGTTTTTGTGTGTGTGTGTGTGTGTGTGTGTGTGGCAGGCTTAGCCAAGGTCAAACTACTTTGTTTAAAAACATATAAAGAATCTACACTTGTTTCATTTAAAGCTGCAGATATTCATTCCTTATTGTATGCTATCATGAGGAGCTTGTACAGTGGTGGTACAGAAAGAAGAGTAATATAAACTGAATCCATATTTTAAGGGCTTACTCTGCAACTCTGCTAAGGAGCCTTAGCAGTCCACTGAAGGGAAATAATGAAGTGCAGTGTAAATGTATGATTGCTTTTTGAGTGATTCTTTCTCATTGCTGAAACATGTAAATTCTTATATCTTTTTGCACTGATGTGTTGAACCTTATTCTTGTACATTTAATCAAAGCAAACTCATAATTTATCTTATGTTTCCAATGACCTTGAAATGTATTAGCATGGTGATTTTCTATGCAACTCTAGTTCTACTTTTGGGTTTGACACTGTATTTTCACATTGACACAGTGATCAGTAGATTTTATAACCAGACTGACTAGGCTTTCCTGTGGTACACAACAGTGGGTGCATGTGTTTGTGTTCTGTGTAACTGTAGACGTGCAATGATGTACAAAAAAGTATATTCACCTGTTTTTAAAAATAAAACATTAAAAAAAGGTATTCGAAAAAATATATATACAGAATCTCTAATATATAAAAGCTAAAGGTTTAGTAAATAGATAACTTTTAAAATTTGTTCTCACTTCCATTTTCAGCAACCTATTCAACAAGTTTCTGGAAAACAGTTGTTTTCTTAAAAATGCTTAATGGTTATATTGGTTTGCAGTTGATGGGCTGTTTAAAATGTATCAGAATGTTTTATTTGGACAAACTGTATTCAACCAGAGTAGTTAAAATTCAGTGAACAGATAAAAACAACATGATTTAAGAAGCTAAAAGTGGGTTTAAAAGTGTAACCAACTAAAGGTCAGTAACATCTAGTTATTAAAATAAAGGTGCAAGAGGCTTTGAGTGCATATTTTTTAATACCCAAGATAATTTTCCCTATTAATAAGTGATCTCTCATCAGAGGAAATTCAGAATTATATAATTCATATGTAGGAGAAGAGATACAGAGAGGAAGGAGGAGAGAGAATGAGACAATTGTGCGTAGAAAAGATTGCAAGAAAATCTGTAGATTTATCAGGAAACAAGCTCTCACTACATTTTACTTTTATAAATTTATACTCAAAGCTTACATTTTATCAGTGAACACAGCTGAAGAATATCAAAGTTGTCTTGTGTTAAAATTACTTTTATTCAGGATGAAAAATACAACATGTAGCCAGATTAGATGATAATATATGATTAGTTCTTTACCACAAAATTCAAAAGAAGTACATACTGCATTTCTTGTGGTTGTTACTGCAATATATTTCTTTTTATTTATTATTACTTAGAAGGTTACAATGTAGTGTTTTATGTAGATTTTCCATAACAGCTGATACAGAACATTTTGCATACAAATACAGGCAGAAAAAAATTGATACGTGACTTTCCCAAGTAATAACAAGGAAGACACCAAATCTACAACTTGGAGTTCAGAGTTAAGGGAATTTGTTTTTTTAAATAGGTGCTTTCTTGGGTCTGATATGGTCTGATGAGAGCTCTAGACTTCGCAGACTGCAACGGCATAAAGCTATTTCCAACACAATGGAGGAAGATGGATCTGAGGTAGAAAGGTGGCCATGGCTTTCCTCTTATATAAAACAATTTTCTTCTTCTCAAAATATCTATGCTGCAAATAGACACCCGTGCCCCCCAACCCACCCAACCTATTCTAAAAGAATATCAATTTCTAACTTTAAGCCTCCTTCTGGCCAGATCCCAGTTAAGAGAACCCAAAGTTTAAATATCCTGATGCTTTAAAAGCACATACACTTGAATCAAAATACATTAGTTTCACTCTTGTTTTTGGTTTCTCTACACTTGGTAGTTAAGTAATAGGTTTAAACTAAATCAATTACACATGAAATCAAAAGCTGACTCAATACCTAACTGAATGCCTTCAAAGGTACAGGCAGGAGTACCACCATCAAAGCATGAACTTTATTCTTCAGTAGGAGCAGTGACATAGGCTTTTGCTAAATAACCTTCCCAAATGATTGATCAAGAGAAGGGTCACAGCATATCTGTTTGTCCACTTAGAAGGAAAAATGAGACATGCACTAAATCTGTGTCTGCTTTCAGAAAGAAAATAGGAGTTTCAACAATTATAACGGACCTGAAAACAACCACATTCCCTTTCCTCAAAAATACCAATAAATTATCTTCAAAAAGAATTACAGAAAATGGTATGATCTAGTATGACAACAGGTAAAGGTCTACTGTATATTTAATGATGGAATCAAGACCTGGAAACTAGGAAAGGTGGTACCAACTTTTGTTTCTGTGTCAAAACAAAAATATGCTTCAATGGGCAAACTTTGGCACAACAATCTTTGAGATTATTATAATGATAATACAGGCTTCTCTACCATATAGATTGGGACATGAAATAAATAAAGAAATCAAGACCTATCTATCTAAAGGAATAAAATGCAGGGAAAAAAAAATCCCAATAGAAATACCATAGAGGCCCACAGGATTTTGATTGTGGTTATCTGTGTGGTCACTAAAGAAGTAAGTATATGATGTCAAATAAACTTAAACAGCATAAACACAGCCGTAGCCTATTCCACATATATATATATATAATATTGAATTGAAATATATGAACTTATTAATTTGGCAAAATCATGGAAAAATACATGGAATCTACTTGGTCATGTGGCTGATGAATGATAAATAACCAAAATATAATAGTAGGAGAGTAAAAGCAATAAACCAAGTTATTATACAAGGTGAACATGAATAGCAGAAGGAATGTAAAAATGTAAGGTGGTCTTCTAATTCATATGCAATTTTTTGTTATTAAAAAGACAGTATCATAGTAGAAAGCCCCCACCCACCTTCCCAATGCTGTATACATTATACAAATCAGTGACAAATGTATTTCCATTTCCAAATACCTCTCTGTTCAGTAATTTACAGTTGCATAGAAAGGGAAGAAGAAAACAATAATATATGGTTATTATAAAAACAAAATATCCTTTTCTCTTTGGATAGTCAGTGTTTTACTCCTTCAGTAGAACACACAGTCAGCACTCAACAGCATGTGTCAAGGAGCCACGGAGCTTCTGATTAAATGGAACTTGGAATTGGCGTTTGCTGAAAACGGCGATACTGGAAGTCAGGAAATGTTGTTGGCTGGATAAATACTTCACATTGCCTGTGGGAAGGGAAAATAGCACCGTGAGAATGACATTTACATAAAACACGACAGGAAACAAAGATCTGTTGACTCTTCAAAGAAATAGAAATGTTTATTGTTGATCTAGTCAAATCTTATTCAGCTATGTCCAAAGTAGAAACATCAACTTCTGTGTGACTTTTGCCCTCTGAGTTGAGGTTCTTCCTTGGCAACCTGAAGCCACCCACTCTGGTTTACAGCACTGTAGCTGATACAAAGGGAAGACTGGATAACTTCTCTCTTGCCTGGGCTACAAACCAAGTTAATACAGAGAGGACTTGACTTCTTCCAGCTGGAGGGTCCAAGAGGGACTGAATGAGGCTGGTACCAGCAGCTTGTCTCTCCCTGGGGAACTATAGGGAGCATCTCCTAGATGACAACTCCAATCCCTCTTTGTTCCAAGAGTCCTGATAAGAGGGACATACTCTGAGTATGCAGTAGCTCCAGTTAAACTTAAATGTCTCAGGCAAGAGGATATAAAACTGGGCCACACTCAAGAGACTTGTATCAACTTGTTGAAGTAAAGGTCACAAAGCTACTCTTAAAATATTTTGAATTTAGAAATACTTTTACAATCACTCTAAAATGAGATCAATCAAACCACATTTCATAAATCATAAGAAGCCTTTAAGGACTCCCAAGAAAGAATCCCCATCTATTCATGTCCATTATTTTATAGAGGACTTTGGAATGAAGCCTGGCTCAACCTGAACACTGTGCTTCTAATGAAATTTCTGTGAAAGCTCTCAAATGAGCCCTTCCTGCTCCCAGGTAAGCCAAAAACAGCAAACTCTTTTGACTATTGCCTAGATTCTTCTCTCTGTTACTATTCATAAATGGATTCTTCAGAAACATGGTTTCATTGTTGCATCTTTTATGGCCATGTGTCAGGCAACAAAAATTCAATAAACACTGAAGGTATGCCCACTGGGTTCCAGGCATGTGTTGTGCCAAGGTACTGAGGTGGAGTTCTCTTAGTAAAGCAGGTGTAGGAGCTATCTCAACAGAGCAGTCTCATCTGATTTTAACATAAGAAAAGTGCCAACCTCAGTGAATTCAATGTATTTGAGTAATGGGGAGGAGAGGAAAAAGGGAGGGGAGAAAGGGAGATTAATTCTATCTGGAAAAGGAACAGGTCGTTACCTACAAATGTTGGTAAGTAAAGTTTTGGTGCCAATTCATGTTGAAAATAAAGGCTACAAGGATTTCTGAATTATTTATATGTACTCTATTTTTCTGGAGAATTAGGTCTATGTCCTATATTAGAATAAAATAACTCTCATTTTAGGTGGTAGAATTCTAAAAACTTAAGACTCCACTGTAAATTTTAGCAAAATCATCCAGATAAAAGCATACTTTTCATGGATTTTCATTTGACCCAAGGTATGAAAAATGCAGAGAAGAGGGAAAAATGGTAAAAAGAAGAGAAGGAAGGAAGGAAACAGGAAAGGGGTCATCAGATGTTTGTTCCTTCACTAAGTTGCTGTATAATCAGGAACAATTTGGTTTCTTTAAAACTCAATTTCTTAAAAATCTAAAAGAAAAGTATGAGAAGCTCTCTATGATTACATATGCTTTCAATTCTGGGCACTTGAGCTGCAAAGGACTTAAGAAGTTACAAGAAGTCTCCCCTTCCTAACCTCCATCTCTTACAGCCTCACCACCGCCCCCCCCCCCCGCCCCCAGATTATCAGAGTTTTCTCATCTTACCCTTTCTCCTAGTTTTTAATAAGCTACAAGAAAATGCTCCATACTTCTGCAGAGGTCCCAGCCTGTCTTTGCCAATAGGACAGTCAGAAATTTGCCTTAAAATTATTAACAAACAAGCTCCAAAAAGAAGGTACAGTCTGAAGATCTACCATGATCCTGTGGCACATAATTACAAGAGTACCTGATAAGCAAAATAGTGAAAGGCGGACATCTGCCAAGAGTTCCCAGAAAACTTTTAAATGAAGAATTGTAAATCTCTCAATGTCACAGCACCAACTTGTGGTACCACTTTCTTTTTAAGCCAGTGTTATGCAACAGCTACCATAAGTAGATATTTGGGACAACAGTGGTTTGTGCTCTCTATCCAAAGTGACATTATATAGTACTTAAGATGTCAATAAAAAGCTGATAGAACTCAGAGGATCAAACACATGATATTTTTAGTATCTGGATAACTTGGCTTGAGCTCCCCCCTCCCCAGACTGTCAAATTAAATACAGAATCAACTAACATTTAAATGTCAAACAAGTTTGCTTATTTACATGGATAATGAAGTAGGAAGGCTGAAATCAATGGTAGCTAATCTGCTTCCTGTAGGTTGTGTTCAGGAACAATTGAACCCGTCAGTCTATTAACTCTTACCTGTGGCCTGCTGGGGACATTTGCTGAAAAAGAAAACAAAACAAATCAATTGAAGGCAGTATTGGTGCTTCCTTAGTTCCAACTTTCAGGCATGCAAATGTGGGGAATTTACCATTCTGAGCAGAATAATAGCTCAGCTGTTAAATAGATGCTAATAGGAAAATAGGAAACTTTTTTTCTGGTAAAATGCCCTAAAAAGGGTTAGTTTTCCTAGTTTATTATAACCTACATGCTTTAAGAAATTCCATCCAAAATGTTAACCATTTGGTGATTCTCACAAGTAATTGTACACTAAAGCATTCAATCAACACTTAGTTTTGCAAAAGATCTCAAAATTTCCTATTTAAATCGTGCCATGTATTTGTTTTATGTATCAGAATAGATACAGAATAGAGCAAGTTCTATATATTTTGCCAAATAGCACAAATTCTGCCCAAAGCATCATTAGAGATATGAAGTTTTGGTTTCTAGCACCCTTGGCCCTCACCCAGAAAGGCCTGGAACATGTTTTAGCCAAGTGTTTGTATTAAGGACAAGGCTGACACAATACTCAACAGCCTTTTGGACAGTGGACTAATAACAGCACCATGGATGGGCCTAGTTAAAGGCATCAGAGGCTTTGCAATGCTAGTTAATTTTCATGTGCCCTCAGATAGCTCAATTTCTTCCTTGTCCCAGAGCCCATGACAGTGATGCAGATCTGTAGGCTTTGTGAGAGCATCCACAAATGTAGAAGTTCGTTCCAGGGCACTGGGTAGACTGGGAAAAATCCCTAACTAATGATGGTGTAAACTCCCCAGTTACCCAGAAAGGCAAATTACCTAACTGGGAAAACATACTGGACCACAAGAAAACTCACCCTAACTATACTTTAGCTGCACTTACAAGTAAACCCTTTGGATGACAGTCCGTGTTGTAGCAGCAGTCAGACGGCCTGTCCTGCCTGCCTGCCGCTCCCTTGCAGCATGTTCAATAAATCGACTCTGCTCACTCTCCCAGAATGCTCTGGTGAAATCTCTCTGCACCCACAATGCTGGCCTCAACTGGTCAGTTCCCATGGCAGCAACATAATCGTCATTTTTTTTCATACCTCTGCCTCTTTCACTGCATAATAATTTGATACTTAACACAGGAAGAGGGGGAGGAGCTACAACTCTCAGTGCTTGGTCAAACCAGAATCACCCCTAACTGCCTGGCATGTTGCACTCCTTCCGGCTCTCATTTTTTATGCTGAGGGGTACAAAAAGATCAAGGACCTCACATGTGGTGCTAGTAGTTTTGGAGTGAAAAAGAGCAGGTGTGAAGGGCAGCCTTTCTGTAATGCTTGGAGAGAGAGTGTGGGCCCCGGCATCTGGAGGAAGGTCAGACTAAAAGAAGCCTGTGAATTGTATCAGCAGAAATGAGTGGACCTCTACTGGTATGTGACTACACCCAATAGAGAGCTGAGCTGAATTAAGCACATGCTAGGTTTACACACTGTCTAAAAGAGATAATTATCATTCTCTTTTCAGTGACAAATATAACCAACAGCCAAACCCTAGACAGAAGTGTGATCCATTTTTCTCTAAACACTTTCATTTTACAGAAGCTTTTATTTAGTAAATATAACTTTCATAAGTACATCTTTTGAATTATAGTGGTTATTCCCCAAATACCCACCCTCCCACCCCCAAACCATCCCATCTCCTACTCCCTCTCCCATCCCATTCTTCATTAAGATTCATTTTTAATTATGTTTATATACAGAAGATCAACTCTATACTAAGTAAAGATTTCAACAGTTTGCACCAACACAGATACATAAAGTACTGTTTGAAGACTACTTTTACCATTAATTCTCATAGTACAACACATTAAGGACAAAGGTCCTACATGTGGAGCAAGTGCACAGTGACTCCTGTTGTTGATTTAACAATTGACACTCTTACTTATGACGTCAGTGATCACCCAAGGCTCTTGTCATGAACTGTCAAGGCTATGGAAGCCTCTTGAGTCCACAAACTCTGACATTATTTAGACAAGGCCATAATCAAGTCTTCTCTTCCCTTCAGAGAAAGTTATCTCCTTCTTTGATGGCCCCTTCTTTCCACAAGGATCTCCCTTACAGAGATCTTTCATGTAGGTCATTTTTTGCCACAGTGTCTTGGCTTTCCATGCCTGAAATGCTCTCATGGTCTTTTTAGCCAGAACCGAATACCTTAAGGACCGATTCTGAGGCCAGAGTGCTGTTTAGGGCATTTGCCATTCTGTGAGTCTGCTGTGTGTCCTGCTTGCCATGTTGGATCAATCTCTCCTTTTAAATTCTATCAAATATTGTTAGCAGACTGGATAAAAAAAATTATGGGGTATGTACTCTATGGAATACTACACAATGGTAAAAAAAAAAACAAAAAAAAGTGAAATCCAGTCATTTTTAACAAAATGGAGAAATCTGGAAAACATCATGCTGAGTGAAATAAGCCAGTCCCAAAGGGACAAATATCATATGTTCTCCAAACGAATACTTTCAAAGTCTATAGTTTTTTATCAAATGAAAAGCTATGTGGACTCCCCTGAATAAACTGAACAGATAAAATTTAAAAGGAAATCATTTCACATTATCAGGTTTTGAGTTTTGATGAATGTTGCTCAAGTTTAATAAATAAGGCAATTCACAGTGGAAACAGGCCTACAGGTCAAAAAATAATTTTAACACCATTTGTTGTTCCATGAGCAAATATTACTTGGCTTACTACCAGGACTCCATTTCTTTGAAGGACATAAATGAAAAAGTTTTGAAATACTTTACATTAGAAAAGAATGGTTATAATAGTCAGTGGAGGTCAGCACCGCGGCTCACTTGGCTAATCCTCTGCCTGTGGCACCACCACACCAGGTTCTAGTCCCGGTTGGGGCGCCAGATTCTGTCCTGGTTGCTCCTCTTCCAGTCCAGCTCTCTGCTGTGGCCCGGGAGGACAGTGGAGGATGGCCCAAGTGCTTGGGCCCTGCACCCCTACATGTGAGACCAGGAGGAAGCACCTGGCTCCTGGCTTTGGATCGGTGCAGCGCGCCAGCCACGGTGGCCATTGGAGGGTAAACCAACAGAAAAGGAAGACCTTTCTCTCTGTCTCTCTCTCTCTCACTGTCTAACTCTGCCTGTCCAAAAAAAAAAAAAAGTGGAAATTTTAGGTACACTGGCTAATAGGCAGCACAATTAAATTCCCCTCACTAACTCTTTGCCAGGAAGAGCTGAAAATGCCTGCCTCTCTGCTGTGAAATTCAATATAAATAATTTGAAAAATAACTTAAAAGGCCATAATTCAAGGATGCTAGCAGCTCCAATTGGGATAATTTAAGTCAGAGGAATTCTAAAGAATTACAGGCAAAATATGTAGATGTGGTTTTAAAATGTCATGCTAAAGTAGGCAATTCATGCAATTAAGGTTTATGAATTTTAGTTTCATTTCAAGTCCAAAATGGCCAGGAGTAGGAATTCATTCATGGTGATGCTAATGTTTAATCTACAAAAGATCAAAAGTCAAGATTAACATGCAGATCAATTCATCTTGTATGTTATTGACAAGTGATTTTAAGCTCATGGGATTGGTTTGGAACTGGGAGGATGCCAATCTGATCTGTTTAGATAAAACCTCTGAAGGTGGTCAGTAAGCTTTGGGGATTGTGAACACTGATAAAAATATTTGCTAGTTGAGCTACTTAAAAGTGAGCAAGTGAATCCCAAATGACTTTCTGGTACTATGTGGGGAAATATGAACAACTAACCATTTACTGTTAAACAATGCTTTGGATGCCAAGTCTATATCATATGTTGATTTCTATTCTGTATCAATTTGGGAAAGACATATGACTTTGGCCAAAATTTTTAGATACATATCAACTTAACATATAAATCAATTAAGCCTTGCTTTATTTTTCTGAAAAGCTCTCCTTGTATTGGCAAATTTTCTACTATCAAAACAAAATATGATTATAGATACCAAGAACAAACTGAACTCAAACTAAAAGAACTTACAGAAGACAAAAAATTTTTTTTGAAATCCTTAATTTCAAAAGATCCTAAAATACAGCATTTGTCATTTCTTAGAGGATGTAATTTGAATTCTTCAAAATAACACATGATTAAGAATATGCATTTATAGAAAACTATAAATAGTATAAGTATTTGTAAATGTGAGAACTTCAGACTGGGAGAATGTGGAGCCAGCTTCTCCCTGAGGCCTCCACAAACTACCCTCCAAACCCTGGGATGATGCAGGAGAGGAGGAACCACCAGTG